>NC_141922.1:4758712-5061742 GCF_057802395.1 Ceratotherium simum simum
GGCAATTTCTTTTATGAGGTCTTTAATAATTCCCCCTTCCATTTCCTCTGTTTTCTCTTCTAGAATCCTTGTTAATTGGATATTGGGCCTCCTTGACTGGTCTTTTAATTTTCTTTTCTCTCCCATTTTCCGTCTCTTAGAAGTTTTATTCTGCTTCCTGGGAAATTTCCACAATTTTGTTTCCAGTATGTACTAAATTTCTTTGATTTTTCCAATTACATTTTTAATTTCCAAGAGTTCTTCATTGTCCTCCGATTGTTCCTTTTTATAGCATGCTGTTCTTTTTTTCATGGATGGACTGTCTTATCTCTCTGAGAATGTTAACTACTGCTTTCTTCAAGTTCTCTGTGTTCTCTGCCTTGTTTCAGTTTTCCTCTTTTTCTTCTCTTTTATTTTTCCTTGCCTCTTTCATTTGAAAGGTTTTCCTCAAATGACTGTGCACCTTGGCATGCGTTCCTGTTAAGTGTGAGACCCTAAAGCTTGAGGGAAGCTAGAGCTCCGAGCGTGGGCTAGGCTCATTTGCTGGCGAGCCTCGTGTGGAGAGGTGTGGTGGGGCCTGCCCAGTTCACTGGGGATCCCTCCAACTACCTGAATCTTTAAGTCTGTTCTCTGGGCTAGACTCCCCAGAGAAGACCTTGGAGTCTCCTGATGTGTGCCGTGCACCTTGCTGCCAGCTCTTGAGAGCCAGATCAGAGAAGGAGACCACTGCTTTCAATAATTTGTGCCTAGACTTCATGGAATCTTGAATCCAGAGGCTCCCTGGCTCAAATCTGTCGAGAATACGACTTCTGTCCTGTCTAACTAAGGTCCAGTTAAGCCCTGGCCGTTTGGGGGAGGGAGTATTTAAGCAGTGGTGTACTGGGAAATGTTTAACAACCAGCTCCCTGGGGGCGGGGGGACGGGAAGCCCTGGTTTGTAGCATTTGCTGGATTCTGAGGTGTAAATGCTCCTGCAGTAGCCAATTTCAAGCTACCAACATGACGTCAACCAACTCATCAAGTCCCTGGACTGTGTCTGTCAGCTCCCGTGAGCCAGCCCCCATACGCTGGGCCTCGGGTTGCATTATCTTTACGCATCACATCGTTCACCAGGTGCTTTGTGCTCATCCCTCCCCATGCCAGGTGGGCACCTGGACCCCTCATCTCCTCGCCCCTGCCCCCCAGCAGCTGCTCCTTTCTCCTTGGCATCGGCAGCACTGTTCAGTGGTTACCTCTTCCCTTCCTCTCAGAACGAGCTGCCCTCTTTCCACAGCTGTTTTTGCCTCTCTTTCCTGTGGCTCATGCCTTGTTTAGTCCATCGCTGCCCTTCCACTGGGTTTCAGGGGGCAATAGGGATGAATGCATGTGTGCTGTCTGGCTGTCTACATAGACTCTCCTACCACCCGTGTCTTTCCAGTTTTCCAGTGAATCCGCATCCAAGGCAGGTGCACTCGGATGCCAGATGTGCCTGCAGCAACATCTGCTCTGGGAGCACGCGGAGGAGTGAGGCAGGGGAGGGCCGGGAAAGGCGGGAGGAACTGGGAGGGTGCTCAGTGGCGTCCACTGGGGAGAGCGCTCTGTGGACCTCGGGGCTGGCACGCGGGGTGTCGGTGTGGTTGCACTGTGGCTGTGTGGTGGTTATGGTGGACATCATCATGGCTGCTGGTGTGTGCTGTGGCTGTTGTGGTTATGGGTGTGATGGTGCTGGCAGGGGCAGTACTGCTGTTCTTTGGGGACTCCGGGTGACAGCGAGTGGAGGCTTCAGTGGGGAAATGAGGAAGGACAGGCTGGAATGGCAGGCAGGCCGGTCTATGGGCCCTACAGGACCCCGGATGCCAGCTGGCGAACTTAGACTCGCATCTCAAAACAGTGGAAGGGCATCACGGTGGGAAACAGCCAAAGTGGAAGGCACCTGCCCACGATTCATTCTCCAGTGAGGCTTCCAGCCACCACTCACTGGCGCTAAGCGATTTCATAGCCTGCCTCCCTTCTGGAGCAGGAAATTGCCCGGTGGTACTCGTGAAAATTTCTGCTGTTTCTCTGCTCCCTCTCTCATACTGCCAGCCTGTAGGCATGCTTAAAAGAGGACATTTCACTCCCGTCTCTGTGCGCATTTAGTCAAAATGTTGCTGATGCAACGTGGTCAAACTGCTGAGTCTGCCTTTGGACAAGACTGCACTGGAAGGCAATTATGGAAACGCTTCTGTACAATTCCAGGTACCACTTCTTTCCTTTTTGTGGCGGATGCTAAGTGGGACAAGTAAGGTGGATTATCTGAGCTTTGCTTTTGTTTCTCTGTCCTCAGAAGGGTTATCAAGTGCGATGTTTTTAGTGATGAAATATTACAATCGGTAGAGATTCATCCTTGTTTTGAACCTCAGTCGGGTACAAGAACATAGGGATTTAAGCCAGGCACATCCCCTCCTAGGCGAAGAGAAATGAAAACATACGACCAGCAAAAGCCCATGTGTGGATGTTTATAGCAGCATCAGTGGTAACAACCAAACAGTGGAAACAACCAACCTAACTATCCATCAGCTGAGGACTAAACAAAATGTGATAGATCCCTACGGTGGAATATTACTCAGCCATAAAAAGGAATGAAGTACTGACGTATGCTGAAATGTGCATGAATGTTTAAGATTATGCTAAGTGAAAGAAGCCAGACATAGAAAGTTACATATTGTTTGATTCCTTTTATTTGAAACGTCCAGAATAGGTTAAGTCCATAGAGACAGAAAATGGCCTAGTGGTTTTCAGAGGGTGAGGGGAACGGGGGAGGGACTGCTAATGGGTATGGGGTTTCTGTTTGGGGTGATGAAAATGTTCTGGGATTAGACAGTGGTGATGTTTGCACAACTCTGTGAATATACTAAAGAACTGTGGAATTATACACCTTAAATGCGTGAATTATGGGGTATGTGAAATATATCTCAATAAAGATATTAAAAAGTAATAATTAAAAAAAAAAAAAAGACCCAAGCCTGCCTCTGCCACCCTTGGGCTCTGTGACCTTAGCTAAGTTCCTTAAACTTTCTGCATCTTGCCTTCCTTTTGTGTAAAATGAGACTCGTGACACCCACCTGTAGGGACTTTTGTCACATTTGTGCCTGCCCCCATGTCTTTTGAATACCCTTCCTGTATGTGGGGAAATTTCTCATTATGAGTCCAGCCCATCAAAGGTGAAACCAGAACTCAGTCCCCACCTCCAGGAGCCACCCATCAGATGCCTGCACTGTGTCCATTCAGCACCGGTAGTGGGCTGTTAACAGCCGGTGTGCTTGCAATCAGAGGAGGAATTTCTTGGGCATCAGACAGAGAGAGCCCCTCCTCGGGGCTTTATGGAGCACCACCTCAGTCTCTGTAGAACATCAGTTCCCCCAGCACTGTCACCTGCAGCACCTCAGTCGCCAGGTGTGTGGGGGCACCTGGTGAGTGTCAGGTTCTGTGATGTCACTGGGGTTTCCTTGCAGATTTTGGGTGGTGATTAAGTGAGGAGACGATTGTGAAGTGCCTGGCCCGGTGCCTGCTATTTTACCAGGGACTGAGTAGATCAAGCTCCTGTCCCTTCCCCCTCTTAGCTTTACCAGTGATACCAGCAGTGCTGGCCAGGGGCAGGTCTGTGAGCTGGGCACCTTGGAGTTTAGAGACTCTGCTGAATGTGTGGGTTGAGGGGGCTGTGATTCCAGGGTGGGTCTCTGATCCCTCTAGCTGCCTGGCACTGCTATGGCCTCAGCCACAGTGGTTTCTCTTCAAAGGACTCTAGACATATTGGCTGTGCTTTCTGACTCCACATCACTCTTTATAAAGAGCCCCGGCTCCCTACATTGGAAACCTTTAGCTTCTTGAGGTTCCCAGTTCCTACCCTGGGAAGCCACAGCCCTTCAGAGAGGGTGGGGCTCATTAGGGCAGGAGAACGTGACCTCTGCAAGGCATTATTCGGTGGCAGCCTTTCTCCTACCTTCAGAGAACTAGAATTGGGGCTGCTCTTAGCCATGCACCACCCAAGAAGACTGAGAGTGAGTCTTCCCCAGGACTCGGGGGCCTATTAGCCCCTCAGTGAATCACTCACTTCCGGCCTGATGTTCAAGGGTCCTCAGTAGGCTGAGACAGCCTCGAGGGAGGTGTTAGCGAGAGTTACACCAGAGGGCACAGCACACAGGCCTTTTCCGCCCACTGCCCACCAATGCACTGACTCCTTTCCAAAGTCAAGCTAAAGGAAAACTTCCCCCAACACCTCCACCCTTTCCACAAGCTTCTCTCACCCAAGAGGAGTGAGCGGGCTTCTCTGTCCCCATCATGAGATGCAGGATCCTAGAGGAAAGAGGACGGCTTTTGATGAGAAAGGCCTGAGTGTGAATGTTGTAGCTGCCACTTGAAAATCAGGGGTGTTAGTTGCAAGGAAGAGAAACGGCCTCTGGCCAACTTAAGCAGAAAGGGAATGTCTTGGAAGGATATTGAGAAAGGGGAGTCAGGAGGCTGGGCAGCTGCCAGGACCACAGGAACCATCTGGTTCAGGTACTCTGCTGCGACCTGTTTCTCCTCCCTCTGGACTCGCAACTCTCGATCCTGTCCTGCTGCTGCTATGAGTGGTTCCGCAGGTCCTGGGCCCTTGGAGTCATTCCCTCAGAGCCCCAGTTGGAAACATCCAGTTGGCTAAGCCAAGGCCATGTGCTTGTGCCTTGGTTTCCAGGGATGAGGAGAGGGAGGTCCTCCCCTTACCCATGGCATCTGCCAGGACCTGCATCCACTAATACTTTACATGGGAGGGAAAGCCCCCCGCCCCACATGGGAAGGGGCAGATGCCGCATGACAGTGCCAAGAAAGCCAGCAGGTCCGCTGCTCCACGTGGCTGTAGGCCATCATTCAATCTCTCTGAGCCTTGGTTTCCTTACTGGTAAATAAGAGTGAAAAGATGACAGTAGGGGTTAAATGGCGTACATTTATGTAGTACCTAGGGTGACCCTTGGCTTATAGAAAGCTTTCCACTGATGCTCTGTTCCCTTGGCCCTGCATTTTGGAACCCCTGACTATTATGCTAAGGAGTTAGAGCTTCATTTTCCAGTGCACCACACACACACCGTTACCTCTGAGGGACCATGACACGGTGTGACGTGATCAGAGGTTAGCATTAACCAGGCTTTTGAGCACTGAGATACTTACAGGCTGGGATTTCAGTCCAGTCTGAGGTGGACTTTCTGGTACATGCAAGTACATCCTGTATTGCTCTTCTTCGCATTACAGACCACACTTAGTAACTGTTCTCTGAGGCTCAGATTCTCGGGGTGTGCGGTTTCTGTCTAATGTGGTCGGGAGCTCCTAGCCTTCCCGCTCACACGAAGGCTTCCTTTTACAGCTCCTCTTGTGGACTCTGCATGTGGAAAGGTTTTATCGATCACGGTATACTACTCAGAAATAATTAATCCACTGTCCCTGCTAAGTAGGGAAGATTGGCCCCGTTTTACAGGTGAAATTGCCAAATACAGCACCCGGCGCAAACGTACTGGATGGCCCATAAACGTTTTCTCAGCAAGTGAGAGAACAACGCAGCTGGGGCCTGGGGAGGTTCCGCATCTCGCCCCACGTGCATGGCTGACCAGGAGCAGAACTGCCATGTCTGTGGGCTCCCAACTGCCGAGCTGGGGGGCCGACCCCACCCTGCCCCAAGATTAGGTTGTCTCCGGACGCCTCTGCATGGCCTGGAGTTTTCAGACTTATGAGCAAGAAGGCAGCACAAGCACAGACCCACCCCCACCACCCCCATATTCCCCAAACCCGCAGAAACTCCCAAGGGAATGAACACATTGGGAGGTGCCTGCTCTGCATCTGGGCCGAAAGCTAGGGGCGCCCTGTCCACCTGGCAAGGCTTGGGGGAGTCTCTGGAAAGTTCAGTGTGGGTCAGAGCTCAAGGAGGCAGCTCTGGTCTGACCCTCACTGACTACCCCACTGGGTGCACAATTAGGAAGTGCCTCACTTGGGCTCCTTCAGGCCTCTGGGCCCCCCACATGAGGAGCCCTCCCTGGATGCGGGCCCTGCAAGTGATGAGCAAGTTCCTGTGTTACTGCTTGAGGTGGGCCTGGTGGGGTGGTCGGGGAACTGGCTCTGACTTCCAGCTCTTCTGCCTCCCCACGATGAGGGCTGAAGGAAACCTGCACTGGTTGAACTTCAGACTCCTACCCTGTCGGGTGGGGGGGTGTGAGGATGAGGGAACGTCTGGGGAGCATGTGTGTGTGAGACCTGGGGGAGGGAGCTGCTGCTCCCCCTGCTGACTGGGGAGAGGGGCGGCTAACAGTGAGGTCTTGGTGTTTTGTGTGCAGACTGGGGACTTCCTGGGGAAAGGTACATGTGAAAATCTTGGCTTAATATGTGGTGAACTCACTGGAAGTTCACATGACACATTTGGATAGCATTTATTTCAGATTGTTGCCAAAGTGACTGGAATAAAAATCCATGCTGCAGGGTGGTCGTTCTGGGGAAGGGGAGCCGCTGCTCCAAGATGAGAAACTAGAGGGTGTGTTACAGCCTTCTTGAGAAATAAGTCTGCTTCCCAGCTACTTAGTGGGCATTTTAAACGTCTCCTCTGAGGAGAAAGGCTGTGAAGTTCTTTGGAAAACTCCACCAATATATTGGGCAGGACATTAACGTTTGTTGATGGTCTAATGTGCAAGCTACTAGATGGCCTGTAGGAAGTGAGGGTGCTCACCAGTGTGGGGGCTTGTGCGTGTGTCTGGCCGTGTGATCGTGGGCTGGTTGAGGGCAGAGGCCATGTCTCCTGGTCCAACTCCCACTCAGAGATGGTTGTGGGCCTGAGGGTCTCCCACATTTGCAGTGTCTGGGGCTGTGCCCCTGGCCCTGTGTCTGGTCCAGCAGGGACGAGGGTGCCTTTACCACCTCTCCCCGGGGCAGAGTTGGTTTCTGCACATGGGGTGGAGGTCAGGTCAGGGTTAGGGTTAGGCTAACTTGGTGCCAGCCATGCTAGAGGGTGATCACAGCTTCCCCTAGAACTTTCAGAGGGAAGGGATTAGGCTGCCTGCAGGTAGGAACTAGAACATTCTGTACCCACTGTGGGCCAGGCACTGTGGTGGGCACTGTGCATAAGGGAAGTGGCTGTACCCACCGTGTAACGAGAGCAACGGAGGCCCAGGGAGGGAAGAGACTGAACCAGCCCCTCACAGCCAGGCACGCAGAGAAGCCCTGGCCTCTTCTTACACCAGCCCAATGCTGCCGGGCTCGAGCAAAGTCCCTCTCCTGGTCCTGCTGCTTCTCTGGCCTCTTAGAGACATTTTTAATTGCTAGGCTTAATTATTTGACAACTAATCAAATCTTCGATCATTTTTATGTTCCATTCTTTAAATGAAAATAACGACATACTAAACTTCCGTTTCAGTAGTAAATCATGCTGTCATCCTGCAGCCGTGGAGCCAACTCTGACTCTGAGAGGCACTTCCTGCGTGTGTCCATTATACGTGGAGAACAAATACATCTTCTGTCCTTGTCATCGGCTCATTTAATTCATTCTTTTGACGTATATTAAATACCTGTTGCATGCCAGGGATGTAGCCGTGAACAAATCGGGCACATCTCTGCCCTCCGGAGCCCACGTTCCAATGGGAAGGACAAACCAAATAGACAGGCAAATATCAGGTGGTGGTGAGTGTTACACAGGTGGCTGGAGACAGGGTGGGCAGGGAAGGCCTCCCTGAGAGGGTGACACTCAGTAAAGACCTCAAGGAAGGGCAGCCCCAGACAGGGGATGTGACAAGAGGGACGTTCCAGGCTGAGGAGGGAGCAAATGCCAGCGCCTAGGTGGAAAGAGCCGACCATGTTCAAGGACCAGCAGGGGGACCCTTGGGTCCCCTGGAGCAGAGTGACAGGGGGCTGGGGACCCTGCAGGTCCCTGGGGGCCTCTGAGGATGTTTTATTATTTGGCTCTTACTGTAATTTTCCTCCAGCAAATCTTTCAGGGAAGAAGAATGGACTTTGGGGCCAGGTGTTGAGAAACCTCAGCCATTATTGCTGACTACCTACTGTGTGCCGGAGGCTGGGGCTTCAGAGTCTTGCTGGAGCTCAGATGCTGGTGGGAGGGAGAGAGAAATAAACAGGCGTGTGGAAGTGCTCGGCTCTAATGAAGGAGGCACAGGGTCCCTTGGAGCCGAGTGAGGCACAGCTGGGGCAGGCCTTCTGGAAGAGGTACTCTCCAGGTTTGCAAGGATGAGTGTCATGGGGATTAAATGAGGATGTTTTCAGAAGTCCGTAGAAATAGGAGAGCTCCGTGAAGGCCTTCATGCTCGTTACTGCCGCAGGAGCTGTGCCGCCGGCCAGCGGGTGTGTAGCTGTGAGTCGAGGCTCTGCCTCCCTCCTGGACAGACCTGAGTCTGCGGGGGCTGTTTTCACGCAGGGGCTGTTTCTACCCAGGCATTGTTTGCCCAGGAGGATGAGCCCCCATAAGTGCACATGTGCCCTGAGAACCAACTCGGGGCAGGGAGCGTGTGTGCAGAGCTTCAGGGCATGCCGTGTGTATTTCCAAGAGATCCACCGCATCCCTGGCTACGCTTCTGGTGCCCTGGGTGGTTATAGAAAAGTATCAGGATTTTCTAGGACAAAATGCCTTTCCAAAAAGCCAGCTTTGAGGAGTCATGGAATGCAAGGGCTCGCCCTACGAGGTGACAAGGTCATCTGGTGTGATCTCCCTTCCGTGAGTGCCAGAGAGGGACCAGGACTTGGCCAGGGTCACACATTCCTAGGTATTAAGCCGTCCTTCCACATGAGCCGTCAACTACAATACAGATGCCACAAGCTCCCCTCCCACCTGAGTTTGCTTATCTGAAGAGAGAGGAGGGAGCTCCAGGACCCGTGCAGAAATGATGCCAAGGTCATCGTTGAGCATAGGCTTTTTTGGCAAACATATCCATATTTAAATCTGGCCTTACTGTGATGACTTTGGAAAACCTACGTCACCTCTCTGAGCCTGGATTTTCCCGTTTCAACAGTGCCAAACCCCAGCCTTGTCGGCTTCTCCGGGGAATCAACTGAGATAATGGATGCTGAAGGTCTTGCCCCAGTGGCTAGCACAGAATAGTCAGTAAATGCTTGCCACTTCTTTATCTACTCATGTTCTTACCTACCTCCTTCCTGATTTTACTGTGGGGTTAGGATGGCTGAGACCGCCATCTGACTGGGGCAGGCCCCTTAGCCTCTCTGGGCTTCACCCTCCTCATCTGTAAAGTGAGGTGCTGTCAGCACGTGCTTCCTAGGGCTGTGAGGGGACTGAGGGAGTTCGTGTGCATCACACCTCTAGAACAGGGCTGGGGAGGGCTCTGTAAATGTCACCTGCTCCAGCCACCAGTCTTCTCGTCATCATTGTCATCATTAGCTCCAGCCTGACCTTTGCCCACCTGTCCTGGGGATGAGGGAGCCCAGATGGTCTGAGGGCAGAGAACTGGCCAGCGAGTGCTCCCCACACGTGTGCTGTGACCCTGCTGGCTCCTCTGATTCTGAGAGTAGCTGGGCAGGAGAGCCCCACGTGATGAAGTGGGCAACTGGTCTCTGCCACACCCCTGCGCCTGGCCCTCACGGTCTCAGGGGCTGGCCCTGCTAGCCTCATCCATGAAACAAATGTGGGAATGGGGAAAAGGTCACTTCACGTGTCCTGGACTCCTAGGCCCGTCTTGTGTGCCTGGCCCCCCTTGTTCAGCACCCTCTGCCACCCGCACAGCTGACAGGAGGGCAGCTGGGAGCTGCCTGGTACCCACACCACACGCGGCCTGGAGGCTCCCCAGCATCCTTCCCAGGACCCCCTGCTCACTCACACTGCTCAGCAGGGTCTCCACCACCCGTGACCAGATGAAGCTTCCAGACAGGGGTGCTGTGAGGATTATGGGACAGCGTGCACGTACAGGTCTAGGTACGGAAGCCAGCGACGATTGGTGTCGTGTGCTTGAACTTCTGCTCCCAGCTCAGGGAATAGACCATAGCTGCTCACTTCCCTTGGCCTCCAGCTGACCCAGTGTCTGGCATGTGTGTCTAGAAGGCCCTCAGCAAGTGCTTGGTGAATAAACAAATGCTTATTATAATAGGTATTCCATTTTATAATATGGTTTGGCAGATTTATTAAAGAAAGAGTGATGTACAGCTTGCTTCTGAAGAAGCTCATTTTTTGCATAAAACTGCCAAAACCCCCATTGTGCACCAGGAACAGACTTCCCATTTCTTCTGCCCCGGGGCTCACCAGCCCGCACCACCACAATGCATTGCGACAGCCTCTCCCATTTTGTTCCCGCAGAATCTGGGGCCCCTGCAGTGTCATCGGATTGGCCTCAGTGGAAGGCTCCCTCGGGTAGGACCTCCATGGGGTATGGGGACGAACTTGTGTCCCCACTTTGCCCAAGGAGAAGAGGAGGGCCAGGGAAGGCTGCTGGCCGGGGAAAGAGGCCCCCTCCCTATCACGGGACAGCTCACCTGGCTCTGTCAGGTGGAGGAGAGTGAGTCATCCCCTCCTGGAAGGACAATTAGGTAGGACCACACAACTTTATAGCTCTTCCAGACCCTCTAGCTCAACCCTCGATGGACAGATGAGGAAACTGAGGCCCAGGAAGGAAGGGCTGACCAAAAGATTCACAGCTGAGCTGCGATCCCAGCCCAGAGCCCCTGCCCGGGCACAGGTCAAAGCAGGCCCGAGACCACGTCCACTCAGCACTGACCACCCAGTCCTTGGGCAGTGGAGCATGTGGTTACTAGAGAATGGAGGTGCAGAGGTGCTGAGTGGCATGCTTGAGGCCCCACAGCTCATGACTGTACAAGTGGCAGAGGGGCCCAAACAAGTGGGGGTTGCTCACTGAGGGCAGCAATTACGTTGTGTTTGCCTCAGTGTCCCTGCACAGCCCCGCCCAGAGCCAAGCTCAGTAAACATTTGACGATTGACTGACTGAGCCCCAGCCCACAGAACCACAAGGCCTTCCAGGAGGCTGCCTCGCCCTGCTCCTTCCACCGCCAGTCCCAGCAGGAGGGTCTTGCTACTGTTCTAAGAAAGAGCTCACGGGAGCCCCCCCATGTTCCTTGCTCCAGGCAGGGCTCAGTGTGGATGGTTGGAGACAGTGTAGAGTTTTCATGGTGATGACGTGGAACAAAGAGTACAGGTTCTAACAGAGACCTCTGAGATGGGACAGACAGTGCAATTTGGGGACATGGACCCTTTTGAAAGCCAGTGACAAGTGGCAGTTCAGGCGGACTGAGGGTCAGCACTGATGGATGTGGTTGTGGGGATTCTTCTTATCTACACTGTTATCCCCACCCACACCAAAGGCAGAAAAGGCCCTCCAAAAGATATCCAAGTCCTAATCGCTGGGAACTGTGAATGTGACCATATCTGGCAAAAAAAGGGGTCTTTGCAGATGTGATTCAGTTAAGGAACTTGAGATGAGATTATCCTAGATTATCTGCAGGGGACCTAAATGTACTCACATGTGTTCTTATAAGAGAGAGGCTGAGGAAGATGTGGCACACTGAAGAGGAGAGGGCCACGTGACCCAAGGAGGCAGATATTGGAGGGATGCGGCTGTAAGCCAAGGAATGCCGGCCGCCACCGAAAGCTGGAACAAAACAAGGAACAGAATCTCCCCTGGGGCCTCCGGAGGGAATGCAGCCCTGCCGACACCTTGATTTCATCCCGGTGATACTGATTTCAGACTTCTGGCTCCAGAACTGTAAGACAATAAATTTCTGTTGTTTTAAGCCACCAAGTTTGTGGTACTTTGTTAATGCAGCCGCAGGGAACCATTACAAGCAGCATTGCTGTGATCCCATTGTGTGTTCCCATATTGACTTACCAAAGTGAAGGCCAGGATCCAGAGTTTCAGAGGATAACTGTTGGAGCACCAGCTCACACAGTCTCCAGTGGATCAGGGTTAATTATACCCTTGACAGGGCCAACCCCTTCAAGGCAGTGATCTGAGATAGCTGCACCTTGGGCAGCACCCCTCCAGACCTCCCTACCACCGCTCTTTGAAAAAGCTAAACAGATCAACAGTTGGAAGCAACCACTGCTGTAGTTCAGGTCCTCATCTTCTCATTCTGGGTTAGCACAGCAGCCCCCTCTGGTCTCCGGTACCCTCCTGAGCATGAACTACAGAATCGGGGTCCTGGGACTGGAACAGATCTACCAGGTGCCTGAGGTTGAGTCCTCTCCTGAGGACCAGCATCACTGAGTGACCTACGGCGCCCCCCAGATAGTGCAGAGCTGGGCTCTGACCACCCCGAGAAGCCCAGGGCTCTGCTCACGGGCTGACTTGGGTGAATATCCCTGTGAGCAGCACAGAAAGGAGAGGACGCATCCTGAGCAAGCCTCCTCCCATGCAAGCCCATCTCATGCTTGCGCTGAGGATGTTGAGTTCTTATAGAGAGCAGTTTCAGCCTCACCACCTCCTCCTGTGTTGTTTGCTCAATGACCGTTCACCAAGGGCAAATGACCCTGAGTGTCCTTGCACTGGGATCCCTGTTTCCTCCCTGTGCCATTTTGAGAATTGATCTTGGGGTGGTAATTGGCTCGTGCTTGGCTGGTTTTCAAAGTTCCAAAGATCTGCCTCCCACCTCTTGCGTCTCACCCGGGCCAGGCGAGCATCATCACCTCTGATCGCTTCCCCACACTTTAATAATGTGCTCTGGGTTTCAGGTTAGTTCATGGATTATTTTTCAGATAATTGAAAAGGATGCTTTCAGATGCTAAATGATGGTTGTAAGTGCTCATCAAAGTGTCCACTTACTGATGACTTCACCTCTCCCACCGCGCCCACTCCTCCTCCTACCCAGCTTTGATTACAGATCCTATCAGCTGCATTGCCTGGCAATTAAGCCTTGTGAGGCCCAGGGGAAAGCTATGTTTGAATCTTGGAAGCACAGGCTGCTCGAGCTGGAAGGGTCTCTGGGGATTATCTGGCCAACTCCCCCATCGTCTAGGCAGTGTTCTGAGATCTTTGTGTCCAGGAGAAGCATGGTGTCTTGCTGAAGGGCCCCTGGAGAGGTCACTGCAGACACAGGGTGGCAGCCTGGCTCTCCCGACTTCTCAGCAGTGGCCTTTCTCCTGTCACAGTTGCTGGGTAGATGGAGTCATTGGCAGGATGCAAACCTGGCAAAGAATAGGATCTGCGTTGGAGCCAGGACACCTAGGCCCCCATCCCTGTCCCACCATGGCCTGTGGGGACCTGGATCAGGCTGCTTCACCCCCTGAGCCTTGGGTATAAGAGCCCAGCTTGGTACAAAGAATCAACTTCTGTGCATGTCAGTTGTCTTACGTCTCCCCCCAAGAACCCACTACATTCTTTCTTCCCAGGGAGCTGAGAGGACCAGTGAGTTAGGACATGAGAAGTGCCCAGCACGTAGTAGGTGCTTCATAAATCCTGGGTCCTGTCTTGATTCCCTTGCTCACTTCACCTAGGCTTAGGAGAGGAGCAGATGTGCTTCCTCGGGCCATGGGTGCCATGTCAGCTCACTCTCGGGATGGACACCACCTCTGTCTCATCAACAGCCTTAAAAGTGTAGTGAATTCTTGGTGATTCAATGCTGCTCATTTGGAATGTGAGGTTGCATAGTCACTTTGTGTGTCTTTATTTAGCACCTGTTCCTGCCAGACCCTCCGAGGCTCCGCCACCAGAAGCTCAAGGCAGAAGCGGCATCCGCCCAGTGATGCACGTGGGTGCCTCCTCTGTTGTGCTGGCCCAGACCTGCAGAGACTAGAGGGGAAAGCGTGGTCTGCAGGACGTGCGGAGACACGGTGGCAGGCTCTGTGTTGGGAACCAGGTCGGAGAGGACGACCAAGTCATTGTCCTGCTCCTGGGGAGCACATTGTCACCGGGTGGGGCTCACAAAGTGTGTCCCCAAAGTGAGCCTGGCGTGAAGAGTTGTGTTTAGGATGCTGCATGCTGACCCAGCCTCTTGTGGGGACGCACTGCCCTTTAGCACAGTCGAGGCTTGAGAAGTCCCCCTCATGACGAGGGCGTCGCTATTTGGAACCATCTTTTCCTGGTATACCTGTCTTTTGACAGCAACCTTGGACAGCCCTGCTGGACTCCTGCGATAGTTAGGGGCCTCCCCGGGCGGCAAGTGCCACACGGCAGCTGTGCTGAAAGCTGGGGGCATCTAGGGTGAGCAGGGGGGCTTGGCTATGGCGGCGCTCGCAGGAGGGTTGTGGTGGCTGGTGCCGGGTGGGCTTGCGGGTGCTGGAAACACAGCAGTGAGCCAAACCAAGTCTCTGAGCTCCTGGAGCTCACTTCCAGAGGGCTGGAGGACAGGCAGGACGCAGGGAAGTCTGTCCAAGGGTGCCAAGCAATGAGGAAAAGCAGAGCTGGGAGGGCTCGTCAGGGAAGGTCTCTCAGGAGACCTGCAGGAAGGAAGGAGAGGAACATTTCAGGTAGAAGCACCCAACATGCAAAGCCCTGCATTGGAGGGCGCTTGTGGGCCAAGTGGTGGAGAGGGCGCTCGCCGACAAGAGGGTAACGGGAAGGATGGCACAGAGGCTCCAGGCGCACGATCAAGGAGACCCCTGCAGTCCTGATGGCGATTCTCAGGTGTTCCCCCGAATAGTCCCGTCTCCTTTTCCAGACTCGATCAGTAAGATGAGCTGCCACTTCTCCAGTCTGGAGCTGCTTGAGCAGGACGGGCTGGGGGTCTCCATGGCCCCGGGGTTTGCAGCCCTCCCCTTCGCTTGCTGCCTCTAAACACGCAGGCCCGCGGGCACGTGGGCACGCATGGCCCTCTGGGACCCTGTCTGCAGGGGTTTGTGTCTGGTTCACTGAGGCGGGGCCTTTCGAGGCGGAGAGTGCAGGCTCCCCTCCAGGAATCCACAACGGGGGACCCAGTGTGAAGGGAGCGCGGTAGTGAGGGGCCCGTCTGAGAGGGAGTCAGGGTGGTGCCCCTGCGCAGGGTGTGGAGCCCTTCTCAGGGCTGAGGCATTCTGCGGAGGGGCACCCAGGATAGATGCAGTGGGGAGCAGGCGAGGAGTGAGTGCAGGGCATCTAGGGGGCTGAGCTGCATTGGGGCAGCCAGAACCCGGATGTGACTTTGTCCTGCAGAGGAAGGGAAGCCGGTGAGGGTCCTGGGCAGAGTGGGATGTGGTCAGGTTTGCCTTTAGAAAGTTCGCTTTGCCGCAGAACCAGCTTTGGGCCCTTTGGCAAGTCACAGAAGAGCCACCATCCATAAGATGCTCCCTCTGTGGTGGGTCCCCTGCACCCTCACCCAGCTTAGTCTTTACAGCAACCCTGGGAGGGTTATGTCCCCATTTTAAGAGGAGAGGACACTGAAGCTCAGGGAGGTTAGGCGTCTCACCCTGGGACACACAGCCTAGTAGGTGCAGAGGGAGGATTTGAATGTGGCTCCTCTGCCCCCATCAGCTGGGCTGCCTTGGACCCTTGGCTGGGTGTGCGGTACACTGCAAAACCAGACCCAGTGACATACTCAGCCCAGGTGGCAAGCAAGTCCTGTTGGCTCTGAGGCCACCGAGAGCTGTGCTATGGAGTTGCCCAGCCAACAGCCAGCGCCCGTCTCTCTGACAGATGATGGCCCCAGGAAGCCCTCTGTCACTCTTTGCTTCCTGTGAGTGATGATTTTATTCAATGCTGTTGATTGCGGTCACTGGAAAAATAGGGTTTAAAGTCCGCCAAACAGTGGCACTTGTCCCAGAGGTGGTGCAGCTGAGACCAGCCCTCGCTGGCCCGTGGATGCCAACTCTATGGTGTGCTGTTCAGAGGAAGGGCTGGTCCACTGAGCTCCCACGTGGGTGCCATATGCTGAGGTCTTGCTCTCTGTGGGGCCTGGAATGGGGGCCTCTTCAGAAACAGGAGAAGCAGGCCCCCCAGCCTGGTGGCCCAGGCTCTCGTGGCCTGGCCCCAGCCCGCCTCTCAAGCCTCACACCCAGGTTCCTGCCAGCAGGCTGCTGCTCTGCTCACACACACACGCACACACACACACCCCCCACACACGTGCATGCATGCCTGTGAGTGTGAGTGCATGTGTGTGTGCGTGTAGGTTGCAGAGGGTGCCTGCAGCCGGCCGGCCCCTGAAGATCTGAGACCCTTTCTCATCAGGATGTGTTATATGCTCCCTGCAAGCCCTCTGTCCTTCTACATCGAAGGCTCTCTGCCTCGGCACTATGGACATTTGGGGCCACGGACTTCTCTGCTGGGGGCTGTTCTGTGCCGTGTAGAGTGTCCCGCAGCAACCCTGGCCTCTACCCACTGGCCGCCCATGGCACCCCTCCCCCGGACTGACAACCAAAACTGCCTCCAGACATTATCAAGCGTCCCTGGGGGTGGGGGGAGGCAGAACCGCCCCCCTCTGCTCCCCCTGTCTAGAACTCTTGCTTTGCTCCCAGCACCCTGAGCCCCAGGGCAGAGACCCCGGCCTCCCTGTGGGCCGGCTGCAGGGCCTGGAACACGGGGCTTAGCCGGGAAGCGTTGGCTCCCAGGTCTTGGTACCCCACACCGTGCTCCTTCACTCCCCCCGCCGTGGCACCTCTTGCTGGAGAACAAAGCAGCCCTCCCAGTGTCATTGATTCTCAGATCACAGTTTTGAACATCGAGGCGGTCGATTCAGAACTTCTGAATTTGATTAGCGGAGCTGAGCTCTGGCGTCAGCGTTAGCAGAGCACTTGGGTTCATGTTCAAACAGGGCTAAACTTATCTTTGGGAAGAGAGACTGTGTTTGAGGCCTAATCATAGGCATTAAAGCCATTAATTAGTAATAAGATTCAATTTCCCGGTGTCCTTGCCCGTGTGTGTGTCCTGATGTAGAGATTGTGCTGCGAGCATTTTCCACAGATGCATCGACAAACACCTGCTGTCCCAGTTCAGCAGCGACATGTCATAATGTTCCCCAGCCGGCCAGGCCCCAAATAACCCCATTACCGAGAAAGATGATCCACACCAAATGTCCTGCCTGCAGCCGGGGGGGCGGTGGAGGGGAGAAAGCAAGAGGGCGGCCAGCGAGCCCTCCTTAATCAGATTACTGATTTCAAATGTTCCGATGGAGGCCTGTTAATAAAATGGATGTGCTCGGCCCAGAGGTGCGATCTCGCTCAATAAGGCTTCCTTTTTCTCCTCCCTCAATACCATGAATCTCTCAATGTTGCTAACCTCCCCCATGCCCCGCCACCTGCCTCCCTCTGGGGCCGGGTCAAAGGTGTGCTCGCCTTTCCTCCCAGCCCAGGAGACCAGTGAGCAGGTAGCCAGGAGCGTGTGCTGCATCCAGCCAGGGCAGGAAGCCGTGTGGACAGTCAGAAGAGGGAGGTCTGCGTGCCCGGGCCCCAGGGTCCTTCGACTCCCATACTGCCCACCCCCATCATCTGGGGGAGCTCTGGCCTCATATTGACCCCCACCCCTTCTCCAGCCACCACAGATGGGCACGGGGACGCTGACCACGCAGGCGTTTTGAGGTTACACCAGATGATGGCCAGAAAGTGCGGGACCTCTGGGAAGCCCTTAGCGAGGCATGCAGCTCTTCCCCATGATGGTGTGGCTCAGCTGGGCTAAAGTTTAAGTAGCCTAGGGGTGATGAGGCTGAGTCTAAACAAGCTTGTGATGGCGGGTCAGCTGAGGCCCTGTGATAAGCATGGCTGTGTGGACTTGGCAGTGCGTGTACCCCGGCCACATCTGCGAATCTTCCAGCAAGCCTGGGGGTGAGCAAGGAGACTGTGTGACCTTGCCTGCCCCACCCGTGGCAGCACAGCTCCCCAAAGGTGGCGCCGCTCACCTGAGGTCCCACCTTGGCCCTGCTCTCACCTCCAAGGAGGCCGGGCTGCCTGGAGAGGAGAGGGGCTGACGTGTAGGGAATAAGTGCTTACGTGAGCAGTGCGCTGCTCCAGACTTGGTATTTCTGATGCATTTTTATAATTTTCTGATGTTTAGATTAACATTCATGATGATTTTAGCTGTACTGTTTTCTTAACTCCCATGATTTATTTGCATCTTAGTGTATAGAAAATTTCTCCTGTTAGAGAGACTCAAATGTTTTGTGTTTTGGCTTTTTTAAAACAAGGTGCTCTTCATTTGGGCTCTTCTTCCAAAACCCTCTGGTCTGACCCACAGGGCATTGGCAGACTGGCCGCCAGATGTGGTTTTGCCCCTTGCAGAGCCCCAGGAAGGCCCCAGCCTAGGGTGTGATTTGTGGGTTAACCTGCTTAAACACACGATGGGTCGACCTCATGTGGGGCGAAGGCTGTGGGCCATGAGCTCTGTCCCCTCGCGGTGGGTGGTTTGAAATTGCCCTGGGTTCCTCCCCTCTCTTCCCACCCACCTCTCTGCCGGGTCTGTCCTTTCCCTGGAAAGGAAGACGGGTAGTGGATGGCACCCATGCCCAGCGCAGGCCCCTGCTGCACGTGGATGGCTGCCCTAGGACCTTTGGGTGGGGAGCCGGAATGGCATTTCCACAGGCTCCAGGGACCCTGGGACATAAGAGGCGTGAGCACCAGAGGCCACAGGCCTCACAGACAGGCTGGGTTTGCAGCCTGCTCAGCCTCGGGCCAACTGGGTGCCGGGGAGACACTCCCACTCTCTCTGAGCTTCAGTCTGCTCCCGTGGAGACTGGGGTCATCATAGCTCCCAACCCAGCGAGGCTGTGAGGGGGAGGGAGGGAGAGTGTGCATAAGGCAGGTGCCCCAGGGCCGGGCAGGTGGCCTGGTCAGGATTCGGGTGGTCCTTACCGTTAGGTCCGCGGCGCTGGTGGTTGTGGGGAGTGCCCATGCCAGGTTCTCATGGCGTCGCCCAAGCGGCGGTCTCGGCCCCGGGACCGTGGACTGCCCACAGGCCCGCTGAGCCCAGCGGGTACTGGCAGCGGGCAGGTCCCGAGCTGGGAGTCGTCTTTGCTCCTCTCCGGCTCCCTCCTGGAGCAGCCTGTCTTTGCCCTGCCTGATGGTTAACAGTTTTGACAGGCCGGGCTATTTTTAGAAACCTGTTCCCACTCCTTTTCCCTGTGGGAAAAGGAAAGCAAGTTAAATTTTAAATGAACTCACCACCCCCCTCCTCCAGCACACACGGTGTCCACTCCAGGTGTGAAGGCTCACAGGGGGCCGAGCTGGGAGGGTCTGCCACACACCAGGCTCTGAGAGGAGAACTTGCATCTGTGATCTGGGTGGCAGTACTTTCGGACGAGGGCGTTGTCACCACCATTGTAGTACTCAGCAGAAACAAGTTCAGGGAGGGGAAACAGCTTGTTGGGGTCACGTGGCCAGGAGGGCCAGTGACTGGTTGGAATTGGGCCATCTGGCTCCTAGTCCCATGCCTTCTGCCATACCTGGGGAGGGGTTGGCAGCGAAGGAGGACCCCACGGGGTTGAGGGTGAGTGCCCGCAGTGGGCAGGCCCTCCTCTCACCTCTGAGCAGCCTCTGTGGCTTCCACAGCTCCCATGCACCCCAGCTCATTGGGTGCTGATGACGGAGAGAGGCAGCATCAAGGTTCTCACCCCAATATGTCACCAGGCAAACCTTGCGGCGAAGCCATGAAACCACAGGTTGCTCCAAGTCAGTCCCACTGTGGAGCGGCTCTCCCGCGGGGCCTGGTGAGCACACAGTGGTCCCTGGGCAGAAACCGGCCCGTGTGCAGACAGCCAGGTAGCTCCTGGCCCAGAACAGGGAAGTGTTAAGATTCACAGCTTGAAAAACAATGAAGTTGATTTGAAAAATAATCAACTAATCAATTAAACAGTCACCGATTTTTTTTTACTATTAACCTGATACAGATTTAGAAAAAATTGAAACATATATCAGTGTCTTTAACTTGGCCCATTTATAGTTAAGCCTTCGGTGAGGCCCTTTTCTGTTCTGGGGTTGGCAATGAGACGCACCCTGGGGAAGAAGTCAGCTCTCAGGACCGAGGTCCTCATGCTTAGAGCTGTGATGAGGATAGAAGACCCTCGTGACTGCAGAGCCCCGGGTGGGGCCCTCCACTCCCCTCTCTGCCCTGCTGTAACACAGACGTGAAGCGGCTCCATCACTTCTAAACAAGAGTTTTCCTCCTCAAATTCAAATTAAGCAGTGACTAGCCATTCCCCCAGGCCCTGGCTGTACTCCTCATTCCCGTCACTTCGATGCTTTTTCATGGAAGAGGCGTGGCCTTCCTGGTGCTGGTAATAACAGTGAATGTCAGTGCCCCCCGTTGACTCAGTGTCTGGTTTTCTTAGCAGCTTTGTTGAGGTCTAATTGCCACACAATAAACTAAACATATTTGAAGTGTACAATCTGATAAGTTTGGGCAGATGTGTACACCCCAAATCAAGGTCACCCCGTTTCTTCTTACTCCTTCATGATGCCTCCTGTCTGCCCCTCCCCATGCCCTCTCCAATCGCTGATCTGCTTTCTGTCACTTTTTTCTGTCTGTCACTGCTTTCTGTCTGTAGGTTGGTTTGCACTTTCTCGAGTTTTATGTAAGTGGATTCTTACATCGTATACTCTTTTGTGACGGGCGTCTTTCATTCAGAATAATCATTCTGAGATTCATTTGTGTTGCGTGTATCAATAGTTTATTCCTTCTTATTGCTGAATAGCATTCCGTTGCATGCACATACCATCATATTCCTTATCTATTCACTTGTTGACAGACATTTGGCTTGCTTCCAGCGTTTGGCTACTAAAAGGAAAGCAGCTGCAACCATCCATGTAAAAGTCTTTGTGTGGACACGTGCTGTCATTTGTGTGGAGTCACTGCCTGGGAGTGGACTTGTTGGATCACGTGAGAGGTGTATGTTTATCTTTTAAACAAAGTGCCAAACTGTTTTCCAGAGTGGTTGCACCATTTTACATTCCCAGCAGCAGTGCAGGAGAGCTCTGGTTCCTCCACATCCTCACCAGCCCATGGTGTGGTCCATCGTTTTTATCGTTTTTTTTTTGTTTTGTTTTGTTTTTTTAATTGATGTTTTAATGGTTTCTAACATTGTGAAATTTTGGGTTGTACATTTTTGTTTGTCCATCACCATATGTATGACTCCCTTCACCCCTTGTGCCCACCCCCCACCCCCACTGCCCCTGGTAACCACAGTCCAGTTTTCTCTGTCCATGTGTTGGTTTATATTCCACATATGAGTGAGATCATACAGTGTTTGTCTTTCTCTTTCTGGCTTATTTCACTTAACATAATACGCTCCAGGCCCATCCATGTTGTTGCAAATGGGACGATTTTGTCTTTTTTTATGGCTGAGTAGTATTCCATTGTATATATATACCCCATTTTCTTAATCCAATCGTCAGTCGAGGGACACTTAGGTTGCTTCCACTTCTTGGCTATGGTGAATAATGCTGCAATGAACATAGGGGTGCATAAGCCTCTTTGGATTGTTGATTTCAGGTGCGTTGGTTAGATTCCCAGTAGTGGGATGGCTGGATCATAGGGCATCTCTATTTTTAATTCTTTGAGGAATCTCCATACCGTTTTCCATAGAGGCTGCACCAATTTGCATTCCCACCAGCTGCGTATGAGGGTTCCTGTTTCTCCACATCCTCTCCAACATTTGTTGTTTTTTGTCTTGGTGATTATAGCCATTCTAACAGGCGTGAGGTGGTATCTTAGTGTTGTTTTGATTTGCATTTCCCTGATGATTAGTGATGTTGAGCATCTTTTCATGTGCCTATTGGCCATCTGTATATCTTCCTTGGAGAAGTGTCTGTTCATTTCCTCTGCCTATTTTTTGATCGGGTTGTTTGTTTTTTTGTTGTTCAATTGTGTGAGTTCTTTATATATTATGGAGATCAACCCCTTGTCAGATGTATGTTTTGCAAATATTCTCTCCCAGCTGGTTGGTTGTCTGTTCATCTTGATTCTGGTTTCATTTGTCTTATAAAAGCTCTTTAATCTGATAAAGTCCCACTTGTTTATTTTTTCTTTAGTTTCCCTAGTCTGGGTAGCCATGTCGTCCGAAAAAGATTCCTTTAAAACCAATGTCAAATAGTGTGTTGCCTATATTTTCTTCTATGAGTTTTATAGTTTCAGGTCTCACCTTCAGGTCTTTGATCCATTTTGAGTTAATTTTTGTGAATGGCGATAGCACATGGTCCACTTTCATTCTTTTGCATGTGGCTGTCCAGTTTTCCCAACACCATTTATTGAAGAGACTTTCCTTTCTCCATTGCATGTTCTTAGCACCTTTGTCGAAAATTAGCTGTCCGTATATGTGTGGTTTTATTTCTGGGCTTTCAACTCTGTTCCATTGATCTGTGTGTCTGTTTTTGTACCAGTACCATGCTGTTTTGATTACTGTTGCTTTGTAGTATGTTTTGAAGTCAGGGATTGTGATGCCTCCTGCTTTGTTCTTTTTCTTTAGGATTTCTTTAGCTATTTGGGGTCTTTTGTTGCCCCATATAAATTTTAGTATTCTTTTTTCTATTTCTGTGAAGAATGTCATTGGGATTCTGATTGGGATTGCATTGAATCTGTAGATTGCTTTAGGTAATATAGACATTTTAACTATGTTTATTCTTCCAATCCACGTGCATGGGATATCTTTCCATTTCTTTATGTCATCATGGATTTCTTTCAATAATGTCTTGTAGTTCTCATTGTATAGGTCCTTCACCTCCTTGGTAAGATTTATTCCTAGGTATTTTATTCTTTTTGATGCAATTGTAAATGGTATTATCTTTTTGAGCTCTCTTTCTGTTAGTTCATTATTAGCATATAGAAATGCAACTGATTTTTGTAGATTGATTTTGTACCCTGCAACTTTGCTGTAGTTGTTGATTGTTTCTATAGTTTTCCAACAGATTCTTTAGGGTTTTCTATATATACAATCGTGTCATCTGCAAATAGTGAGAGTTTCACTTCTTCGTTACCTATTTGGATTCCTTTTATTCCTTTTTCTTGCCTAATTGCTCTGGCCAAAACCTCCAGTACTATGTTGAACAGGAGTGGTGAGAGTGGGCAGCCCTGCCTCGTTCCTGTTCTCAGAGGAATGGCTTTCAGTCTTTCCCCATTGAGTATGATGTTGGCTGTGGGTTTGTCATATATGGACTTTATTATGTTGAGGTACTTTCCTTCTATTCCCATTTTATTGAGAGTTTTTATCATAAATGGATGTTGTATCTTGTCAAATGCTTTCTCTGCGTCTATTGAGATGATCATGTGGTTTTTATTCTTTGTTTTGTTGATGTGATGTATCACGTTGATTGATTTGCGGATGTTGAACCATCCCTGCGTCTCTGGTATAAATCCCACTTGATCATGGTGTATGATCTTTTTAATGTATTGTTGTATTCGGTTTGCCAATATTTTGTTGAGGATTTTTGCATCAATGTTCATCAGCGATATTGGCCTGTAATTTTCTTTCTTTGTATTGTCTTTGTCTGTTTTTGGTATCAGGGTGATGTTGGCCTCATAGAATGATTTAGGAAGTGTTCCATCTTCCTCTATTTTTTGGAATAGTTTGAGAAGGATGGGTATTAAATCTTCTTTGAATGTTTGGTAAAATTCACTGGAGAAGCCATCTGGTCCTGGACTTTTATTTTTTGGGAGGTTTTTGATTACTATTTCAATCTCTTTACTTGTTATTGGTCTATTTAGATTCTCCATTTCTTCTTGGTTCAATTTTGGGAGGTTGTATAAGTCTAAGAATTTATCCATTTCTTCTAGATTGTCCAATTTGTTGGCATATAATTTCTCATAGTATTCTCTTATTATCCTCTGTATTTCCATGGTATCCGTTGTAATTTCTCCTCTTTCATTTCTAATTTTATTTACTTGAGCCTTTTCTCTTTTTTTCTTAGTAAGCCTGGCTAAGGGTTTGTCGATTTTGTTTATCTTCTCGAAGAACCAACTCTTTGTTTCATTAATCCTTTCTACTGTTTTTTTGGTCTCAATTTCATTTATTTCTGCTCTGATTTTTATTATTTCTCTCCTTCTGCTGGCTTTGGGCTTTGTTTGTTCTTCTTTTTCTAGTTCTGTTAGGTGTAATTTAAGGTTGCCTATTAGGGCTTTTTCTTGTTTGTTAAGGTGGGCTTGTATCGCTATGAGTTTCCCTCTCAGGACCGCTTTTGCTGCATCCCATATGGTTTGATATGGCATGTTATCATTTTCGTTTGTTTCAGATAGTTTTTTATTTCTCCTTTAATTTCATCAATGATCCGTTGCTTGTTCAGTAGCATGGTGTTTAATCTCCACATTTTTGTCACTTTCCCAGATTTTTTTTCATGGTTCATTTCCAGATTCATAGCATGATGGTCTGAAAAGATGCTTGTTATGATTTCAATCTTCTTAAATTTATTGAGGCTTGCTTTGTTTCCCAACATATGGTCTATCCTAGAGAATGTTCCATGCGCGCTTGAGAAGAATGTGTAGTCAGCTGTTTTTGGATGGAGTGCTCTGTATATGTCTACTAGGTCCATCTCGTCCAGTTTTTCATTTAAGTCTACTATTTCTTTATTGACTTTTTGTCTGGATGATCTATCCATTGCTGTAAGTGGGGTGTTAAGATCCCCTACTATTATTGTGTTGTTGTTGATTTCTCCTTTTAGGTTTGTTAATAGTTGCTTTATGTACATTGGTGCCCCTATGTTGGGTGCATATATATTTATAAGTGATATGTCTTCTTGATGGAGTGTCCCTTTTATCATTATATATTTCCCTTCTTTGTCTTTCTTAACCTGTTTTATCTTGAAGTCTACTTTGTCTGATATGAGTATGGCAACACCTGCTTTCTTTTGTTTGCCATTAGCTTGGAGTATTGTCTTCCATCCTTTCACTCTGAGCCTGTGCTTGTCTTTAGTGCTAAGATGTGTTTCCTGAAGGCAGCATATTGTTGGGTCTTGCTTTTTAATCCATCCTGCCACTCTGTATCTTTTGATTGGAGAGTTCAATCCATTTACATTTAGGGTAATTATTGATATATGAGGGCTTAATGTTGCTGTTTTGTCACTTATTTTCTGGTTCTTTTGCATTTCCTTTCTTTCTTGTCCCATTTGTTTTAGACTGCTAATTCAGTTTGGTTGTTCTGTCTTATGATTCTTCTAGTTTTCTCTTTGTTTATCATATGTGGTTTTGCTTTGATTATTTGTTTAGTGGTTACCTTTAGGTTTGGGCAAAAAATCTTGTGTATGAGATAGTCCATTATCTGATGGCCTCCTATTTCCTTATACTAAGTCAATTCAGTCACTTTCCTCTTCCCCTTCTAAGTTGTTCTTGTTATACCTTATTCTATCTTGTGTTGTGGCTGTGTGTTTACAGTGATGAGGTTAAATTTATTTTTGGTGAATTTCTTCCTTTGATCTTTGAATTTAGTATTTAAGTGGTTGCTAACCTATTCTGGTAAAGATCTACTATTTCTCTGATTTTGTCTACCTACTTTTCTCCTTCCTCCAAGCTTTGTGTTCCCTTTCTCTTCTTTTTTTCAGGCCTGAGGGCCTTCTTGAGTATTTCTTGTAGTGGGGGTCTCGTGGCCATGAACTCCCTTAGCTTTTGTTTATCTGGGAGAGTTACTATTTCTCCATCATATTTGAAGGATATTTTTGCTGGATAGAGTATTCTTGGCTGACAGTTTTTGTCTTTCAGTACTTTGAATATATCATTCCAGTCTCTTCTAGCCTGAAAAGTTTCTGTTGAGAAATCCGCTGAGAGCCTGATGGGAGTTCCTTTGTACGTTATTTTTTGTTTTTGTCTAGCTGCGCTTAATATTGTTTCTTTGTCGTTGACCCTGGCTAGCCTTACCACTAGGTGTCGTGGTGAAGGCCTTTGTCTGTTAATATATATAGGTGTCCTGTTGGCTTCGCTTACTGGTATTTCCTGCTCCTTCCCCAGATTTGGGAAATTCTCAGTTATTATTTCCTTGAATAGGCTCTCTGTTCCTCTTTCCCTCTCCTCTCCCTCAGGAATACCTATAATTCTTATGTTACATTTTCTAATAGAGTCAGATATTTCTCGGAGTCTTTCTTCATTTCTTTTTAGTCTTAGTTCTCTCTCCTCTTCCATCTGGAGTATATCTGTATTCCTATCCTCTAAAGTACTAATTCTTTCCTCCATATTGTCAACTCTGTTCTTTAAAGATTACAGATTCTCCTTTATCTCCTCCATTGTGTTCTTCATCTCCATCAGCACTGATTGGTTTTTCTTTATGATTTCAATCTCTTTTGTGAAGAAACTCCTAATCTCATTGAATTGTTTGTCTGTGTTGTCTCATATTTCGTTGAGTGTTTTTATGACAGCTATTTTAAAATCTCTGTCATTTAGTTTATGGATTTCTGTGTCTTCGGGGTTGATTTCTGGGTGCTTGTCATTTTGTTTCTGGTCTGGTGATTTCATATATTTTTGCATTGTGGTTCCTGTGTTGGTTTTGTTTTTCCTCATCCTGGAAGTCTCTGGTTGCAATTTCCACCTGCTGCCACTGTCTGGTGGTAAAGGGCTGTGTAGTCTAAGCCCCCTGCGCTCTGCCCCGGTTTTTCTGCTGCGATCCGCAGTTTTGTTTTGTTTTGTTTTTTCCCCCCGCTGCGATCCACGGGTCCAGTCATTTGATCAGGTCTGCCGCGGATCGCTAGGTCTGGTCTGGTTGGTTGAGCTGCAGAGTCCGGGTTGCGGGGAACGGGGAGCTCTCTCTTTTGCCCTCTGGGTCCCTGACGTGGGAGGCTTCTTGTTTGCCCCTCTTTATCCGCTCTCGGGGGTGCTCAGATGTTGATGGTAGCCCTGTGGCTCCTCTGAGTCCTCTGTGCTGGAGTTTCCCACTGGCTGAGAGAGTCTGAAGAGCCACGGTTTCCCCGCCGAGGGCCGCCCCTCCCCCCTCTCTGGGAGCCGCCCGGACGGGATCGCTGATCTGATGGGGAGGGAGAGGAGTTCTCCTTACCTCTCCCCACTTCCTCCGGGGGCCCAGCACGTTCCGCTCTCAGATGTGCGGCAGTGTGGATCCCTCCGCTCTAGCTTTTCACTGTCTGGGATTCCGTTGTTGGTCTGTGACTGTTGCTTTTGTTGTATCTTGTCGGGGGAAGAGTTCACGGGAAAGCTCACTCCGCCATGATGCTGACGTCACTCCTGGTCCATCGTTTTAACGTCAGTTATTCCAGTGGGTGTGAAGTGGCCTCTCCCTGTAGTGTGGATTTCCATTTGCCCGCTGACTGATGGTGTTAAGCATCTTATCATGTGCTTATGCTATCCATAGTATCTTCTTTGGTAAAGTGACTATCTGAATTTTTTGCCTATTATTTTACTGGGTTGTTTATTTTCTCATTAACTTTTGAGAATTCTTTATATATCATGTATAAAACTCCTTTATTAAATCTGTTTTTGTAGTCTCCCAGTCTGTAACTTGTCTTTTAATTCTCTTAATAGTGTCTTTCAAAAACAGAAATGTTTCTAATTTTGAAGTCTAGTTTATCAATTTTTTCTTCCATAGAGTGTGCTTCTGGTATCATATCTAAGAAATCTCGGCCTAACCTAAAGTCACAAAGATTTTTTTTCACATGTATTCTTCTAGGAGTTTTATAGTTTTGGACTTTGTATTTGAGTCTGTGATTCATTTCCAATTAATTTCTTCATGTGGTTCAAAGTATGGGTCAAAGTTCGTTGTAGAATATGTACATTTAATTGTTTTAGCACCATTTGTTGAAAATACTGTCTTTTCTTGACTAAATTCCCTTTGCACGTTTGTCAAAATCATTTGTCCATATATGTGCAGGTATATTTGTGGACTATTCTGTTTTATTGATCTGTTCATCTTGAAGCTAATACCACAGTTATTGTAGTTGGTTTTTTGGTCATTGTAGTTGTTTGATTAGAATTGAAGTCAGATGGTGTTTTGCCTATTCTAGATCTTTTGTGTTGTATTTCCATATGAATCTTAGAATCAGTTTGTCACTTTCTACAAAAAAAAAAAAAAAAAAAAACCATATGATTTCAATTGGGATTATGTTGAATATTAGATCAATTTGGGAAGAACTGACATGTTGAGTTGTCCTACCCATGAACACTGTATATCTCTCCATTTACTGAAGTCATCTTTAATTTCTCTGAGCACAGTTCTGTGGTTTCCACGTGCCAGTCTTATATATCATCTGTCAGATTTATCCCTAAATGTTTCATTTATGCTGTTATAAATGATAATATTCTTAAAATTTTAATTTCCTGTTGTTTGTTGGCAGTATATAGAAATACAATTGATTTTTGTATGTTCATCTTGTATCCTGCAACCTTTCTAAACACATATTAATTAGTTCTAGTAGCTGTTTTTATAGATTCCATTGGCTTTTCTACAAAGTCAGTCATGTAATCTAAGAATAAAGACAGTTTTACTTCTTTTCCAGTATGGATGTGTTTTATTCGTTCCTTCCATGTAGCACTGCTGGAGCACTGTGGTGAGAGCAACACGTTTTACCTAGTTCCTGATCCCAGGGGGAAGCACTGAGGCTTTACCACTGAGTATGGTGTTGGTAGGTTTTCAGAGACGCCCTCTATCAAGTTGAGGAAGTTCTCTTCTATTCCTAGTTTTCTGAGAGTTTTTATCAGGAATGAATATGGGATTGTGTCAAATGTTTTTTCTACATCTATTAAGATGATCGTATGTTTTTTTCTTTTTTAGTTTCTTAATATGGTGAATTACATTGATTGCTTTTCAAATGTTAAACCAACTTTGCTTCCTGGAATAAACTTCAGTTGGTAATGATATATTGTCCTTTTTGTATATGTTGGATTCAATTTCCTTAAAAAATTTTTTAGAATTTTTTCATCCATGTTTATAGGGAATGTTTGTCATTTTTCTTGTAACATATCTGTCTGGTTTAGGTATCAGAATAATGCTGGACTCCTAGAATGAGTTGGGAAGTTTTGCCTCTTTGATTTTCTGGAAGAGTTTGTATAGAATTAGCATTATTTCTTTCTAAAATCTTTGGTAGCATTTACTGGTGAAATAATCTGGGCCTGGAGTTTCTTTGTGAGAATGATGTTGACTATAATTCAATTTCTTTAATAGATACATTAAAGAATATTCTGATTAACTCTTTCTTCTTTAGTGAGGTTTGGTGGTATGTATTTCAAGGAATTTATCCATTTCATCTAAGTTGTTAAATTTATTGCAATAAAGTTTTTCATAATATTCCCTTATTTTCCTTTTAATAGTGTATAGACTATAATCTGTAGTGACATCACCTCTCTCATTCCTGGTACTGATCATTTGTGTCTTCTCTCTTTTCTCCTCATCGGTGTGGCTAAGGTTTACTAATTCTACTGAGCTTCTCAAAGAATCAGCTTTTGGTTTCATTGATTTTCTCTATTGATTTTCTGTTTCCCATTTCATTGATTTCCACTTTGCTGTTTATGATTTCCTTTCTTTCTCTTATTTTGGGTTTAGTTTATTCTTCTGTTCCTAATTTCTCAAAGTAGAAGCTGAAATCATAAATTTGGGATTTTTCTTTTTTCCTAAGAGACATTTAATGCTATAAATTTTCCAGTAAGCATTGCTTTATTGGCATCTCACAAATTTTGATATGTTGTGCTTTCATTTTCACTCAGTTCAAAATAATTTCTAATTTCCCATTTAACTTCTTCTTTGACCTGAGAGTTATAGTCTATACACTATACACTATATGTGTTGTTCAGTTTCTAAATATTTGGGGATTTTCCAGACCTCTTTCAGTTATTGATTGCTAATATAATGTCATTGTTGTCAGAGAATGTGCTTTGTATGACGTGAATCCTCTTAAACTTACAACTGAGAATATGGTCTGTATTGATAAATATTTCAAGTGTGCTTGAAAACAATGTACATTCTGCTGTTTGGGTAGTGTCTTCTATAAATGTTAATTAGGTCAATTTGTTTGATAGTGTTGTTCAAGTCTTTTATTCCTTGGCTGATTTTATGTTTATTTGTTATATCAATTATTGAGAGAGGGGTGTTGAAATATCCAACTACAGTTATGGATTTCTGTGTATCTATTGGCAGTTCTATCAGATTTTACTTTACAAATTTTGAAGCTCTGTTATTAAGTACATAAACATCTAGGGTTCTTAGGTCCTTTTGATGAATTGATCTCTTTAGTGGTGAAATGACATTCATAACTTCATAATATCAATTGCTCTGATATTGATATCCACCCAGCTTTCTTTACAGTAGTATTAGCATGATATACCTTTTTCCATGCTTTCAGTTTTAACCTGTTTGTTTCTTTATATTTAGTGCATTTCTTATAAGCAACATATAGTTGGGTCTTGTTTTGTTTTTATCCTGACAATCTCTGCCTTTTATTTGGGTCCATTTACATGTAGTCAATTAACATTTAATGTTATTATTAATATGCTTAGGTTAAGTCTAAGATCTTCTATTTGTTTTCTGTCTGTCCCAACTGTTCTTTGTTCCATTTTCCTCTTTTGCTGCCTTCTTTTAGATTTGTTGAGTATTTTTATGATTCCATTTTTAAAAATAGAGTTTATTTTTTACAACAGTTTTAAGTTCACAGAGAAATTGAGGGAAAAGTACAGCGAGTTCCTATATAGACACTACCCACCCCCGCACAGCCTCCTTTACTGACAACATCCCCCACCAGAGTGACACACTTGTTATAATCAATGATCGTACATTGACACATCAGTATCACCCAAAGTCTGTAGTTTATATTAGGGTTCACTCTTGGTGTTGTGCATTCTAGCGGTTTGGAGAAATGTATAATGACATGTATCCACCATTATAGTATCATACTGGGTAGTTTCACTGCCCTAAAAATCCTCTGTGCTCCACCTATTCATCTCTCCCTCCCCTCAAACCCCTCACAACCACTGAGCTTTTCACTGTCTTCAGAGTTTTGTCTTTTCCAGAATGTCACGTAGTTGGAATCATACAGTATGTTGCCTTTTCAGATTGGCTTCTTTCACTTAGTAATGTGCATTTAAGATTCCTCCATGTCTTTTCATTGCTTGATAGCTCATTTCTTTTTAGCGCTGAATAATATTCCATTGTCTGGATATATGACAGGTTAATTATCCATTCATCTACTGAAGGACATCTTGGTTTCTTCCAAGTTTTGGCAATTGTGAATAAAGCTGCTATAAACATCTGTGTGCAGGCTTTTGTGTGGATATAAGTTTTCAGCTCATTTGGGTAAATACCAAAGAGCGTGATTGCTGGATCATATGATAAGAGTATGTTCAATTCTGTGAGAAACCACCAAATTGTCTTTCAAAGTGGCTGCACCATTCTGCATTCCCACCAGCGATGCATGAGGGTTCCAGTCGCTCCGCATCCTTGCCAGCATTTGGTGTTGTCAGTAGTTTGGATTTTGGCTATTTTAATAGGTGTATAGTGATATTTCATTGTTGTTTTAGATTGCAATTTCCTAATGACTTATGATTTTGAGCATCTTTTTATATGCTTGTTTACTATTTGTTTATCTTTTTTGGTGAGGTATCTATTCAAATCTTATGCCCATTTTTCAATAAAGTTGTTAAGAGTTCTTTATATATATTGGATAATAGTCTTACCAAATATGTGTTTTGCAAATATTTTTGCCCAGGCTGTGACTTATCTTCTCATTCTCTTGACAGTATCTTTTGCAAAGCAGATGTTTCTCATTTTAATGAATTCCAGCCTGCCAATTCTTTCTTTCATGGATCCTGCCTTTGTTGTCATATTTAAAAAGTCATCACCATACCCAAGGTCATCTAGATTTTCTCATATGTTATCTTTTAGGAATATTACAGTTTTGCACTTTACCTTTAGGTCTGTGATCCATTTTGAGCTAATTTTTGTGAAGGGCATAAGGTCTGTGTCTAGATGCATTTTTTTGCATGTGAATGTCCAGTTGTTCCAGCACCATTTGTTGAAAAGACTGTCTTTGCTTCCTTGTATTGCCTTGGCTCCTTTGTCAAAGATCAGTTGACTATTTTGGTGGGTCTATCTCTGAGCTCTCTTTTCTGCCCCATTGATCTGTCTGTTTTTTTCACCAATACTACACTGTCTTGATTACTACAACTTTATAGTAAGTCTTAAAGTTGGGTAGCATCAGTCCTGGAACTTTTTTCTTTTCCTTCAATATTGTGTTGGCTTTTCTGGGTCGTTTTTTTACCTCTCCATATAAACTTTAGAATCGGTTTGTCAATGTTGCCAAAATAACCTGCTGGAATTTTGATTTTGACTGCACTGAATCTATAGATCAAGCTGGGAAGGACTGACATCTTAATATTGACTCTTCCTATCCATGGACATGCAGTATCTCTCCATATATTTAGTACTTTGATTACTTTCATCAGAGTTTTTTAAAATTTCCTCCTGTAGGTATTATACATATTTTGTTAGATTTATACCTAAGAATTGCATTTTGGGAGGTGCTAATTGACTTTTGTATATTTTCCTTGTATCCTGCAAGCTTTAGTTCCAGGAGGTTTTTTTTTTTTTTTTCATCTGTTCTTTGGATTTTCTACATAGACAATCATGCCATCTGTGAACAAAGACAGTTTATCTCCTTTGTTGGTTTATAGCTATAATTCTTTTGTTTTCTTATTTTAGTGGCTGTCTTAGAGTTTATAGTATACATCTTTAACTTATCACCATCAGTCTTAAAGTGACATTATACTACTCTCTGTATACTTTAAGGTCCTTATAATTGTATAGCTCCAATTCTTCCCTCTGAGCTGAGCTTTGAGACTATCGTTCTCATACATTTTATTTACATATATGTTATAGACCCTGCAAAACAATTTTATTATTTTAAAGAGATTTCAATAAGAAAAAAAATCTTATTTACCCATATAGTTACTATTTCCTGTGCCTTATCCATCCATGTTTCCATCTGGTGTCATTTTCTTTGTGCCTAAAAGACTTTGTTTTAACATTTCTGTTAGTGCAGGTCTGCTGCCGCTAAATTCTTTCTGCTTTTGTATTTCTGAAAAAAGTCTTTATTTCACCTTAGTTTTTTGCTGGGTTTCAAATCTACGTTAACAGTCCTCCACCCCACCCCACTCAGCACTTTCAGATGTGGTGGCACCGACTCCTCTCTCACATTGTTTCTGACGAGAAACCGCTGTCTTTCTTTTTTATGTGTGTGTGTGTGAGGAAGATCAGCCCTGAGCTAACATCCATGCCCATCCTACTCTTTTCTTTTCTTTGCTGAGGAAGACCAGCCCTGAGCTAACATCTATTGCCAATCCTCCTCTTTTTTTTCCCTTTTGCTCCCCAAAGCCCCAGTAGATAGTTGTATGTCATAGTTGCACATCCTTCTAGTTGCTGTATGTGGGACGCGGCCTCAGCATGGCCGGACAAGCGGTGCGTCGGTGCGCGCCCGGGATCTGAACCCGGGCCACCAGTAGCGGAGCATGCACACTTAACCGCTAAGCCACGGGGCCGGCCCCCGCCGTCATTCTTATCTTGGTTCCTCTGTATGTAACTTGTCCTTTTTCCTCTGGCTGCTTTTAAGATTTTTTCTTTATCACTTGGGTTTAAGCAATATGATTATAGTTTACCTTGGTTTAGTTTACTTACTATTTCTTTTGCTTGGGGTTTGTTTAGCTTCCTGGATTTGGAAGTTTATGGTTTTTATCAATTTTGGAAAAATTTTGGCCTTTATTTCTCCATTATTTTTTCTGTCTCCCTCCACTCTCCTTCGGGGGACTCCAATAATAGATATGTTTGGCCGCTTGAAATTTTCCAAGAGCTTACTGATGTTCTTTTTATAATTTTTTTCTGTGTATTTCATTTTGGATAGTTCCTATGGCAGTGTCTTCAGGCACACGTATCTTTTCTTCTGCAACGTATAATCTGCTCTTAACCCCATCCGGTTTATTTTCATCTGAAATGTTGTACATTTTATTGATAGAAGTTTTATTTGCATCTTTTTTGTACCTTCCATGTCATTACTTAACTTTTTGAACATCTGGGCTAGAGTTATAATAATTGTCTTAATGTCCTCATTTGCTGATTCTAACATTTGTGTCAGTTCTGGGCCTGTTTTGATTGGTCGTTTATCCTCCTCATTGTGAGTCATATTTTCTGCTTCTTTGCACTCCTAGTAATCCTTCATTGGATGTCAGAATTATCATTTTTACCTTGTTGGGTGCTGGATACAAATATCCTAGAGATTCTAGGGTACAGTTGTATTACTTAGAAAGTGGTATCATTTTGGTTTTTGCTTTCCAGATTTTTTAGGCAGGACCAGAGCAGTGTTTAGTTCACATCTAATTACTCCCCACTACAAGGGAAGAGCTTTCTAACTATGCCACTACCTTGTCAATTCTGAGGTTTTGTCGTCTGGCTGGTGGGAACAGACACCAGTCCTGGGTCTTTGTGAGCACCAGACACTTCTCCCTATAGTCCTCGTCGGTGGTCCTTCCCCAGCCTGGGTGCTTTCAGTATTTTGTGAATATTTAAGGGGCCCTTCTATAGATCTCTATGGTCTCTCCCTCGCTCTCACTTTCTTCTTTCTGGTATTCTATTCTGTAAGCTCTAGCTGCCACGGTCTCCCTGGACTCTCAGCTCCATCTCCTCAACTCACAGAGTCTTCAGGGTCCCCCGAGGTTCCAACCCCCTGTCTTAGGGCCCAGAAACTCTCTCCTGGCTGTCAGCTGCAGTACCATGGGGCTTGCTTCCTTTGTTTCCCGTCTTTCAGGGACCACTGCACTTCGTGGCCTAATGTCCAGTGTCCAGAAAAACATTTTTTCCTGGATTTTGTCTGTGTTTTGTTTTGGTTTGGTTTTTTGTGCCAGGGGAAGGTAGATCTGTCCATGTTACTCCTTCTTGGTGGGAAGTGAGAGTCTCTTTCACTCAAGCTGTTCTGACATGATTTTGTTTCACCAAAGTCCATGTTAATACATAAGAAGTCTCAGGGCCAGGATGATAACTCATTCATTAGGGTCGAGGAGAACATCATCCGTTCATTCCTTTGCTCACTCAGGAAATGTTTACTGAGCCCCTACAAGGCCAGGAGAAGGACACAGTGAAAAAAACAGGCACGCTGTTTCCTCTGGGGCTGATTTGGAACCAGATCCAAGGAATTTTAACAACTCTCTTGGGAAAATTTAAGGAAAATGGAGCCCTCCCTCATTCACTCCACAGACATTTACTAAGCATCCGGCATCTGCCAGACCCTGCTCGGCACTGCCCATGGAGCACGGGGTCTGAGGGTGGTGGATGTGCAGACAGTCAGAAGACTATCCGCTAAACGCTGAAACAGAAATCCATAGAAAAGGCGAACATGTTTAGTTTTGACCATGAGGTAGCAAGAGAACATGTCCCAGAGAAGGCGACAGAACTGAATATTGAATGATGATGAAGACGGGGGCCCGTGGAAGATGAAGGATCAAGGTGGCGAGGTCAGAGAGATTGAAGAGGTCTCGAGTGGCTGGAACCTGAGTGTTTGGGGCTAAGCCAAAGATAAGCTGGCAGGGGAGGCACCATGTGGGTCACAGGTCACATGCAAGCTGAGGGGTGGCCCTGCGGGAGCTGCAGAGGGTTTGAGGCACATCAGATCTGCGGTTTAGGAGAACATGATTGTATGGTCATTTTATATGGATTCAGAGGCACGATGGACTTGCGCTTTTACTGCCTCAAAATCATTTTTGGTTTCCCTGAAGGAACTTTATGGTAGTTTCTCAAGTAAAATTTATAATTACTTTTGTTGGCTTGGGAGCGTATTCTACACCGAGCTCTTGAAGCCAACACACACACGTGCCTTTCCGTGACACAGGTGTGTGCCTTTCCATGGTGCATGGAAAGGTGTGCACACGCATACCTGAGCACACAGACAGACGGCTGGGGGCTCAGAGCTCCCGAGAGCCGCATGTTGGAGGCCGGGCTCGGGGCAAAGCCCCCGTGTGAGGCAGCCTCGCTGCTGCGTGGCCGGCTGTGCTTCCCTAATCAGGCAATCGATTCTGTGATTATGGTCCTATTTCCCGAATGAGTTGCTGTGCGTCCCCTTTCTGTCAACAAGCAGAGCTAACCTGTGGAGAGAGGTGTCTGTCCTCACCTCGGTGCCACCACCCTTTCCCATTAGGCCTGCCTCTCTTTGGGCCACAGAGGGCAGACCAGTCAACGCTGTTTCGTGAAAAATGGGATAATGTCACTGGGCAATGTAGCCTGCTGGGCAGGCCGCGCCATGCAGCTGGGTTACTCTGTGCACCGGTCATCTGGCCAGCCAGGCATTTGTGTGCGGGCCAGGAGCCTTGTAGGGTACAGAGAACTCGTGCTGGGAGGCCAGAGACCTGCGTGTGGATCCCGAGTCCCCACTGAACTAGCTGTCATCCTGGACCAGTCTGCCCAACGTTGTCCTCTTGTCTTCCGTACAGCAGAGGCCGGGCTGACAGCTAACTAACGCCAAGTCCTTTGAGAGTGCCTGTTGAGAGGAGAGAGGCGCTCAGGTGTACGAGCATCGTGAGCCAGGAGGCCGGGCCTGGGACAGCCAGCATGTCAGGGGCATGTCCCTGAGACACTGGTGCAGGGAGCTGTCAGGAAGGGACCTGCCTTTGGGTGGGCCCTGAAGGCAGAGTTGAATTTCAGTAGCAGAGATGGAGAGAAGGGCGTTTCACGTGGGTATGGCCACCTTGAGGTCCAGGCCCTGGGGCCAGGAGGACGGATGGTCCTGGAGGATGGAGCACTTGGTCCTGGCCTGGGGGCAGGCTGGCCTGTGAAGGCTCCAGAGTTTGGGATTCATCTTGTGGGGCTGTGAGGAAAGAGAGAGGTGGCTCTCCCCATGTCCCATTGCCCATAATGGAGGGTAGGGTGACCCAGCCTGTTGGATACACAGCGCAGGCTCCGTGTTCACAGCCAGGGGAGGCCAGGCCATGTCTACACTGGGGATGACCCATGCCCCATCCAGCCTGCACCCCGTCCCTCGGAGATGTGGCTTCAGCCCTTGGCTTCCCAGTGCCCAGGAGAGCAGCTGTGATTTCTCGCCCTGAATGACACGCTCTGTACCCATGCTCGGCTAGAGGCCCTTTTCTCAGAGTTTCTGGGAAAAGCAAATTTATCAGCTCGTGAAAAGGGGAAATGTTTACAGGAAAAGAAGGCACGAAACAAATGAATAATTGCAGCCCGGTTCTTGGTCCCCAGAGACCAATATGCTAGTCTCTTGCTTTTATTGGAAAAGCGAGCCGAAGAGAGAGCTCATCCGGAGAAGAACTGGGAATCAGCCTCTACGCCTCCCGGATGGGGAGAGGCCCTAAGGGGCCCTAAGGGCCGAGGTCCCTCCCGTGTAGACGGGACGCCACGCCCTGGATGCACAAGGATGAGGGCGATTGGGTTTCTGGGACCCCACCAGGCCAGTGTAGAGAGACCCGCACTCTTCTGGGAGTCCAACCCAGGCTCAGCAGTGGCCAAGATGCCTCCTGGCACTTAGGTATTCTTGGGGACCCCACTCTGGCCCTGGGTGTTCTTGAGGACCAAAGCCCTTGTTGGCCCTTGAACCATAACCTTCGACCTGCTTCTTTATCAGGCATTACCCTGAGGTCGCACTACGCCATCGTATCATTTCCCTCCGTGACTAGTGACTTTGTTGTTGATTACTGCATGTTCTCGGCCTCTCCCAGGACTCCCAAAAGTGGACGGGGATTCGGGTTGGGCCTGAGCAGCTGCGGTCAGTTCCCAACTCCGTCCCTCACTCGTCAATCAGCACATTCCCTCCCCCACCTTACCGCGCCTTCATTTCCTTCTCGGGAAACAGTCATCTCAGTAATTAACGGTAATGAGTCGCTCTCGGGTTGACAGGAAGATGCCCACATTTCTTCTGTAAATGTTATAAAGCACCTCCTCCCTGCCTGTTTCTGGCCTGGGGAAACCTAGGCGAGGGAACACGGTGTCTGTCCTGAGGTGGCTAAGTCCTGGGGTCAGGAAGACGGGCCACACCTGTCCCAAGAGGAGGTGGCCAGGTCAGTTGAGTGGACATGGAAGGTCGGGCTGGCAGGGGCTGTATGCAGGCAGGAGGGAGAGCACTTGTGCATGCACACAGGGCCCTGGAGCTGACCAGTTCTTGCCAGCCCCACCGCCCGCCCAGTCCAGGCCTCCATCTTCGTGTTTCTTCTAGACCCCTTCTAAGGCGTTCCATCTGGTCTCACTCTCGCTGTGTCACTGCTCATGGTCTCTCTACACGGCAGCTTGAGTGACCCTCCAAACCCCTGAATCAGGCTGTCACTCTTCTGCTTAAACCCCCAGTGATTTCCCATCTCACTCAGAGCACCCATGGGCTCTTCCTCCAGCGCCTGGCCATGCTGGCTGAGCTCCCTCCTCTCCATCCTGCCCACCCAGGCCAGCCTTCACTTGCCTGTCCTCCCAGCCCAGAAAGTTCTGCTTCCTCTGTGCATGCTTGCTCACTCACATCCTACAGCTGCTGGCCTTCCCTGCACAGCCTGTCCGTCACAGCCCCTCTTAGAATTGACCCCTCGCCCCCACAGGACATGGCATTTGAGTGTTTTCTGTCTTCCCCACTAGAATGTGAGCATCCTGAAAGCAGGCACTTTGTTTGCCTTGCAATTTTATTTCATTCTAGAAATTTTTGTCTTCTTTCTAGAAGAGTGCCTAGCAAATCGGACGAGCTAAGTGTTGTCGAAAGGATGAACGCAGGAATTAGTGGATTGATTGATTGATTGGTTTTAGGCAAAGGGGCTGCCACGCCCACAGAGATGGTGGGGCTTGCTTTCCCTGAAGTGTGAAGCCCGGGCCTGTGGGGCTCCTGAGAGATGCCGTGTTGGGGAAACAGGCTTTAGGAGACATGGTCACCCCAGCCTGGCCCCACCTCCTCCAGGAAGCCACTCTGCAGAGACATGCTTGGGCTTAGCTGTGGCCCTGGGGACTCGTGGGGAGATGAGCAGAGGACTCCAGGGAGGGTGGTAGGGGGACAGTGTAGCGCAACCTGAGCGGGGAGCTCATGGGACCCTGAGAGCATGGGGCTGAGATGGGGTGGCTGTGGAGATGGCTGGAGTGAAGGGATTTGGGGACTGTCGGATGGGTCCCTCACGAGGCCTCGGCCTGGGCTGCCTCATCATTTTTCCTGATGTCCGTGGAGACTCTGCAGCTCCTGGGAACAAGGGCTCCCCCACACTCTGAGTTCCTGAGCCCAAAATGGGTGCTCGATCCCTCTCCTTCACCCCCCAAGAAGGACACCAAGGCCGTTCTGGGCCCCCTGGCCCTCTTCTAGAGCAAGGAATGGCTGGGCTGAGTCTCACCTCCCAGAGAGGGGCCGTCCGTTCTTCTGCTCGGCCACTTCCCAGCTGGGTGGGCACCTGTGGGCGGGTCACTGAACCTTGATCCCCCGTTTCCTCACCACTAAAATGTGGGTGACACCCTTGACTTTGCTGTGTCCCTTTGAGGGGGAGATGAGATGGCATACATGCAGTACCAGGCACCGAGGGCACTCCATTGGGGTCTCAGCCTCCCCATCCGTGTGCACAGACAGACGCACTCGTGCACACACACACACACACACGCGCGCGCGCACACACACACACACACACACGGGGACCATTCGGCTTGATTAACGATCACTTTCTATTTGGACCCCAAGGGATTTTATAAGAGGACTATATATAGGCCTCAGAGATTGGCAAGACAAATCGATAACCATTAGCAACATTTAGGCAGCCAGCGCCCCTGCCATCCCTCTGAGGCAGGCTGCAGTGTAATTACGTTTCTACCAAAGGGTCTATCACTGTTTGCTGAGTCATCTTCCTGCCCAACCAACCTGGGCAGCCATCCGGGTTAATGCCAGGGAAGGGACTTCTCCCGGCCCCCAGCTCTTGGCAGGCAAGGGGGCTGCAGGAACTGTGTTCCAAGACACACCTGACCCAGATGTTGAAGCTGCAAGGGAGTCTACGGGCAGGATGGGGTCAGCCCTGGGGCCCTGGGGTCAGCTGTCTGCACACACACATAGGCTGGAGTCGCTGATATGCAGACCCTGTTTCTGTTCACATCTCATCACAAATGCCTGTGTGGTCCTTGAGCTGGGCCCTGGGGTCCGAATCAGGAGACGCGAGTCCTCCTCACCTGCCATTCGTGCAGGGTCTGCCTTGAGCCCGTCACCCCGCTCTGCGGATGCTGGGTTAGATGATCGGTGAGGTCCCTCCCAGCTCCATCCTTTTATTCCTCAGTGGCCTGGGCAGATTTCAATTTTCTCTCCTTGTACATTTTTTATTTAAAAGCATAGACTTAAGCCCCTTTTTAGGAGAGCAAACGTGCCTCTATTGAAATCTCATTGTCATGCTCCTGCTCTAGGGGGGCCTGTGGGGCTCTGAGGCTCAGAGCCTCCTCTGAGAAGCTCCTGGTGCAGTGTGACCTCTGACTTCAGCCGTCTGCTTCACCTGGAACGTATCCTACTCCTCCCCGTCATGCTGGATCAGGGCCTACCCTAACAACCCCATTTCAACTCAGTTACCTCTATAAAGGCCCTCTCTCCAAAGACAGTCACATTTGGAGGTACCAGGCGTTAAGAGCTTCACTGTGTGAATTTGGGGAGACACGGTTTAGCCCATAACGTTGGATATGATGTACATGGGTATACATTTAATACATATTATACAAAGACAAGAATAAAAGTGGGCTGTGAGCTCTGTTCAGACAACCCTTGTTGACAAATTAAAAAAAAAAATCATGTTCCTTGTGGAAAAATAATAATTTATAGCTGAATACAAAGAAGTTAAATATTAGCAGTAATCTCATCATGTGGAGATGGTAACTATTAACAAATGGGTTTGCAGTTGTCTAGATTATTTTCTTTGTACATATTTTATAAAAATGAGACATAACTGAAAATATGGGTATGTAACTATGCTTTTTCTTAATGTATACAGTTACTGTCTTTCTGTACCAAATGGACATCTAATGCGTGATTTTTAATGGCTGCATAGTATTCTTTTGTGCTAGTGTTTTCTAATTTATGTATGCCATCCCCTCTATTTTTGGACTATAGGTAGTTTCCAGTTTCTCAGTGTCATAATCTAAATCCACCTCCACTGAGAACATTCTAGAAGTCAAATTGCCAAGTCAAAGTGTGTCTATTTTTCAAGGCTGTTTGCTACTTATTATGAGATTGCCCTCCATAAATATTATAGCTTTTAGACCCTAATCAGCTGTGTATGAAAATATCCATTTCCCTTGACTCTTGCCAGCAATAGCTTTTATTTTCCTTAAAAATCTGTGCCAGTCTACTAGGTCAAAAAAGAAAGGCGTTGCAGTCTTCACTTTGCATCCTGTGATTGCTGGCAAGGCTCAGCTTTCTGCCATATGTGTATCAGCTGCTGTCTTCCTTCTTGGACCAAGTGCCTGTCGTGTCTGCCGGTTCCCTTGCTCTGCGGAATCGGGGCCCAGCCAGCTCGTACCCACCTTTCCACCTCTGCACTTGGCTCCCACATCTCCTCCATCTGGACTCTTCTCTCCCTCCCCCCGCCTGCACCTGGCGGGGTTCTCCACCTAGGTCCATCTAGCCCAGCCTTCGAGGCCTCTCCCTTCATGCCCTCTCTGACCCCAGGCCGGACCCTGGTGAGGACAGGGAACTTCTGGGCTGGCCCCGCAACTGCTCTGCTGGTGTCGGCAGAAGAAATTTGACTCTCCTTCTGTTGTGGCACCTTGCGTTTTCTCCCTGTGTTGAATTGATTGACTCAGCTCACCTCAGAACACATGGCCAGAGTGGGGAAAGCAGAGCTTTGGTCTCAGACAGAGCGGATCCAGCTGTGTGGTTTGGTCCCTGGGCCTCTCGGAGGCTGTCCTCTCGGAGGCTGTCCTCTCGTCTGAGATACGAGAAGCCGTCATTACTGCCTTGTGGGGCTATTGCAAAAATTAAATGAGATGATGTATGCGAAGCCCCTGGAGCCCAACAGCAGCTGGCAGTCATGGCCCTTGTCATCGCTGTGGTCCTCAGTGGCCTCAGGAAGGGCAGCAGCGGGTACAGCACAGCCACTGTCAGCCGGGGCTGGGCATGGGGCTCACAGTCGTGTGGGGGGCACGAACGTGTAGTGAGGGCTCACAGAACATATGATGGATGCTGTAATGGCAAGCACGTGGGACACACAGGCAGGCAATTCTCTCTGGAGAACAGGGTTCCCCAGAGGATGCCACAGGGGCATGGATTTGACCTTGAAGAAGGTGTTCTTAGGAGGAGCCAGGTGGGGAGGCTGTTGCAGGCAGAGCCTCAGCCCTGAGACCCATCTGTCGTCTCCCTCCACTGGGGAGCCATGGGAGCAGGGACCCTAATAGCTAACACCATGAGTTGAGTGCCTTTCTAGGGACTAGCTTGCTGAGTCCCCACATGATACCACCAGTTAGGTACAGCACAGGTAAGGAAAAGGAAATGCCCAAGAGGTCCTGTTGGTGCCGTCTGCGGGGTCCCGTTGGTGGTGAGCATCAGAGCCCTGACTGAGTGTCCATCTGATTCCAGAGACCCTGGTCCAGAAGTCAGTACATATTTGTTGAAGGAAGGATCTAGAAGGAGCCACAGTTTCCATTTAGAAAATAAGTTGTGACACTTTGGAGGCAGCCTGGAAGTAGAGGCTTGACAGAGCATAGCTATTATGCTCACTGTGGGGTTGGGGCCTCAGAGGATGGGCCTGGGAGGAGGCCAGTTCCATCCTGGGGCCACGGGGGCTGCGGCCACTGCGATGGCCAGATCCCAGTGTGGTGGAGCAGGAGACCTGAAGACTGTCTGGTCCTCTCCAGTTTCACAGGTGGGGACAGGGCCTGAGCGGGCGACTTGCCCAAGGACATGCATCCAGTGAGGGCGGGCAGAGCCCAAGACAAGCCTGGTCTCTGAAACTCCTCCTCCGTTCCATCTCTGTTCCTCTGTGATTGGGACCAAGGGGATTTGACAGGTTCCCTGAGGCCTTGTGAAAAAGAAAAAGGAGCAAAGTGTTCCACTGTTGAATTGCTCTGTGTTAGATGTTGTGTCTATGAAAATTGCTTGGTGGTTATTTTTGTGCCTGTAACCCTTTTGGGGATAAAGTCCTCCAGGGAGGATCTGTGTCCTTAAAAGGGGCCACTGGCAGGTTCCAAGCTCCAAATCAGATGCTGGAAAAGCCTGGCTAAGTGAGTCTCCCATTCCTGGCCCCGCCAAGGTCCCAGCCAGGGACAGTGCAGGGACCAGTGTGTTCTGGGCCGGGGTAATCTTCGTTCTCGTGTGCACAAATTCACTTGTGGGGAAAGAGGTATCTCAGGCGTGATTCAGAAGCAGATTGGTGTGGGCTTTGCATTTCGAGAACATGTGTCTCTCGTACCCATTCCTGTAGTTCCTACTTTCAGCCTCCAAACTCTTACCCTGGCTCACCACACAGGCCTGCTCGCAGCCCCGGATCCCAGCTCCTCGGCCTTCTCAAGGGCCTTCAGAATCTGCCGCCACCTCCCCTGCAGCCACGTGATGCAGGTTCTGACCCGTGAGTGAATCTGGAGCCTTCCTTCATTTCCTCCCCCGTCTCTTCCTCTTAACTCTCTTGCCCTCACCTCGCCTCCTCCTGCCTGGGTCCAACCCGTCCTTTAAGACGCTGGCTGTTAACCTCAGAGCGTTTCGAGGATCAGATGAAAGCCTTGAGCCATGTGTTCAGGGAAGCTCAGCCCCACACACGTACACACAATGCACGTGTCCTTCTGGGCCTCCTGGGCCCTGCTGAGGTGGGCTGAGCCCTCAGAGGCCCTGCCCTTCCTGACTTTGCTCGACTTTCCCTCCCTCCTGCTCCCAGAACTTGGGTACCTACCCAGGTCCTTATGGCAGGGGCCACCTCTGAGCGTGGTCAGTAAGCGATGAGACATGGGATGGAGGACAGATGAACCAACCAGAGAGAGAAGTGGAAGTGTACGCTGGACGTGGGTGTGACATGCGGCCAGGCGGCAACCCCACCACATGCTCTTCCGGCAGCTCCTGGCCTGACCCTAGCCGGTGCTTGGTAAATCCTCGTGAAGGCGCCAAGCATCCGCTGACAGAGACTGGCATGAGTGCCACAGGGCAGCTCCTTTTAGTACGAATGGGTACTGTTGATCTTATAGTGCTGAAGACCCACTATGTGCAGGTGCAGAGGTGGCTCAGGGAGAGACGGCAGAATCCCTGGAGGGTTGTCGTCTCCTGGGGGAGACAGCGAGTGCAGCTCTGAGACTAGGACCAAGCACTCTTTTTGCCATGCTTTTGTGTCTCCCTCACTTGATGGTTCTTTCCTCAACTGAAGCCCTCCAGCCCACCTGGACAAGGGCTGGGGTGCCGGGTGCTCCGTGGTAGAGGGTCTTGGCTTCAAACCTGTTCCTGGCGATTCAGATCCCACTGTCCTTCCTGCAGCACCACACGTACCCCCCAGAGGACAAAGGCTCCTCTGCGACGTCAGCCGTGGAACCTGGTGTGTCCTGTGCACTTATACAGACTCTGGGCGGTGGACAGCACAGGAGGGGTAACCAGCCCAGGCTGAATAGGTGTCTGACCCCCTGCTGGAACAGGTGCGATGGCGGCCCTGGGCGAGGCTGGTGATTGTGCCTGTGTTTGAAGTGCGGCCTGCGGCACGGACAGTGGTCTGCCCTCCCTCTGAGAGCCGCCTCTTCAAAGTGACCCGCGTGCTGTCCTCCCTCCATGGCATCCCTGGTCCTCCCCTCCTCTGGGATCGTGCCTGTCCACAAAGATGCTGTGACATCTGCTATTATGCAGTGTCACCACCTCCTGTGGCCCACACCCTCCTCCAGTCACCCCCATTTTGCCACCCCCTTTACAGCCACACTGACTTTAACTGGTTGTCTCTGCTGGCTCCTCCCTCTCTCTTCCCAGGCTCTCTCGAACCGCCTCACTAAGCCCACCAGGCTGCCGTGCCCATACTCCACCCAGACAGCTGTCATCCCTGTCACCGGTCCTGTCACATTGCCACGTTGATCACCTCCTCCTCCTAAGACCCTTCTTCACTTGACTCCTGGGACACCTGCCTCCCTGGGGTCACACCACCCGCTCCTTTGCTGGCCTCTCCTAATTCTCCCACCTCTAGGCATTGCAGTGCCCCTGGGCTTCGTCCTCAGACATGGCCATCTTCCAGCTCTGCACATGCGCCCCAGGGGTGCCATCCAGGGCCACAGCTTCAGTTCCACTCATGCCCTCAACTCCTTTTTTGAAACTGAGATATAATTCATGTACCATGAAGTGTACTCTTTTAAAGTGTCCAGTTCCATGGTTTTTAGTATTTCTACAGTCATGCAACCATTGCCACTAATTTTGTAATATTTTTATCACCCCAAAAAGAAACTCCAAACCCATTAGTTGTCACTCCCCATTCTCCCCTTCCCCCCGCCCCTGGCAACCACTACTCTACTTCCTATCTCTGCGATTTGCCTCTTGTGGACGTTTCATATCAACGGAATCACGTACTATGTGGCCTTTTGCGTCTGGCTCTCTCAGCACACTGTCTTCAAGGTTCCTTGCACTGTGGCGCGTCAGTGCTTCGCTCCTTCATGCTCAGCTCTTGTACTCAGCCCCTCTCAGCGCACCTACTCAGATATCTAACGGGCACTTCAACCTAACAAGGCCAAGATCAAGTTCTTAATACCCCAGACTCCCAGATCCCAGCCCTTCTGGCGTCTCCCGCCTCAGTCCGTCATCAGCTCTTTCGGCTGCTCAGCACCTGGGATGCCTTCCACACCACCCGGCTCCCTCACCAAGCCTCCAAAACAGGCCAGACCTGACCCTGCAGGGCTCTCGCTGATGCCTGTGCCATCTCCATGACCCTGCTCACTCAGCCTCGGCTGGGGTTTTGATCCCCATTTCCTGGGTGAGGGAGTGCAGCCCAGGGCTGGAATGAGCTGCGGAAGTCCCACAGCGAAGAGGGGCAGCCCAGGGCTTCTGGCCCCAGGTACCCTGGCCTGCCTTGGCCATCTGCTTCCTAAGCAAACGCAGGCAGCTGGAAGAAGATAGTGGTGGAGATGATTAAATTATTTAAGAGAACAAACTGTTTTCAAGCACCCCAATTTGCATACTGGCTCTTAATATGCTAACTACAAACCCTTCTTCCAGGTTCTCTAAAGCAACAGCCCTCCCGCAAACCGCTCTAGTTGGCTGCTTTGTCTGCTGTAGCAGTATCACTGAGGTGTCTTTAGCCAGGACTCAGACTGTTTAGCATTGGGTCTTCCCACTCCTCTGGTTAGCCTGCAGGGTGGGGGCCCCTCACTCATGGTGCAGGGCTGGGGCTGCCCACCAGGCTGAGGAGCCCAGGAGGGAGCTCACCCCGTTTTGTTGTGGAGGGACTTCCATGGATCCGAGCATGGCTTTGCCTGCGCCCACTGTGGAAAATCGGTTTCCCTCAGTAGGAATCTTCGTCTGAACTTAGTACCAGAGCATAGCAGAGGGGGGAGGACCAAGGGGAGCCAAGCCAAGGAAGCAGATGCACTGTGGGCCCAGGCAGAGTAGAGAGCCCGGGGCTTTGGAGCTAGAGACCCAGGGGGCGATGGCACCAGGCTTTGGAGAGTGGCTGTGCATGGGGAGAGTGAAGGCAGAGCTGGGCAGCTCTGGGTTCAGGGCTTGGGTGACTGTTGGGGGCACATCTCTATGGGGTGCAGGGAAGGGGTGACCCACCCAGAGAGCCAGGGAAGGGGTGACCCACTCAGAGAGCCAGATTGATGAGAGCGCTCTGCCAGCACGTGGTCTGGAGGTATGGAGGTTTGGGATCTGTGGGGTCTGGAGTCAGAATGCAGGTCACCAGCCCCGGAAGTGGTTGAAGTCAAGGAAGGGAATGAAATCACCTGGCAGAAGTGTGGGAGGGAAGGAGGGAGGAGAGCCAGTCGAGGGCATCCTGGTGCCCGTGAGGGAGCTGGTTTAGAGGTGGCAGAGGTTACCGTGATGAGCTCGTCCCTTCATCCAGCCTATCTTCATTCAGGCGTTTATTCTGCACCCCGACTGTGCCCAGCACTGGGCCAGACATGCGAAGATGGCTGAGATACTGTCCTCCCCCAAAGAAGTCATTGCAAAAGGCATTGCATGAGACAGGCAGGCTGAGAGCTGCTGCAGGGCAGTGAGTGCATGCAGGGTGGTGGAAGCAACGAGGGGGCGACTCATTCTGCCAGGGTGGGAGGACTTCCTGGAGGGGGTGATGGCCAGGCCAGGCCTGCAAAGAGAAGTTGGCATCCCCACCCAAGCAAAACGGTGGTGAGCAGTGCCTCTAGGCCCTCAGGGACAGTAAGAGGCCACCGAGGCCATCTAGAAGGGGTCACTCATAGTCTGACCTAGAGCCGTGGCAGAAGGGCCACAGAACACAACTTCCTTATGCTGAAAAAGAGACCTCCTTCGCGCCCGTCTTAGAACTGTGCGCGTGTTCTAGAGGGCCGTGCCCTGTCCCATCTCTGGCCACACCCCTCCCCACAAGAGCCACGGGGATACCTGCACCCCACCCTGCTGGACCACACTCTGGGGGTTCAGAGCCCAGAGTTCCGTGCTCACTCTCAGGACCCATTGGTCCTCTTTCCCGGGTCTGTCTCCCAAGGGTGCCAAGGAGTGGCTGCTGGCCAGGGCGTGGACAGAGCAGGCGAGGTCGTCAGAGTGTGAGCAGAGGCCTGTCATAGGATAGGGCAGAGCCAGGGGAGCGAGAAGAGAAGGTGGGCAAGCCGAGGGCTAGGGCCGGGAGTCAGAGACTAGCGCTCCCCACGTCCTCACGTTCCAGCCCAGAACTGTGAGGGGTCCAGAAATTCTAAATTTGGGCTCGGCCTTGCCAGTCCTCATTAGGATATATTTGTTGTCAGGAGGATAAAACACATTCTATGTCGTGGTTTGTGAGCTTGATTTGCAGCTTCTGAGTGTTTGGACGTGTGGTAGGTGGTCTCCACTTGCACTCCTGCCCAGAGCCCCTTGGACGGCGGGTGGGCCTGGCCCAGCAGAGACTGTGGCAGCCAGCACCCCCGTGTCAGGAGCTCGTCCCCTGTCCAGGATGCTGCTCTGTGACTGAAATTGTTTTCCTGCTAATTAAGCAGACAACACGGCACATGATCATTTCCAAGTTGCTTTTAAAAATTCCATTTTTCTTCTGGAATTAGTGTTGTTGGCCCAGAGAGCTATGTGCCACTTCTTATTTGACAGTAAGAGACTGATCGGCCAAACCGGGAGGGTGCTGGGGCAGGAGACCCACCGAGGCAGAAAGACTGAGTCCAACCACCCGTCTACTGTCACCTCAACGATTCAAGGATCCCAGATTTATTCCTTCACAAGCGTTCACTGAGCTAAAATCCCCTCCTCCATGCTTCCCCGAAGACCAGTGGCCAAGCGCCCTCCTGCCGGTGTTCCACACCCTGTACATCCCTGTCACTGCGCTTACCCCCTGCACTATTCCCAGCCCACGAGCTCCGCTGGCCTCACTGGACTTGCCATCAGAGACATGTGGCGAGTGCCTGTTTTGAATCGAGTCCCTGCTATGGGTGGGCACCAAGAACCTGGAACTGTGTCTGAAAAAAGGCTACCTGTGACAGAGTGTATTTTCCTCAGATGTCACGATAATATTCCCCCACCCCTCCCCACATACCCTTCTGCAGTGCGGCCCTGCGCTCCGCTGTCAAGAGGTGGTCTCTTTCTGCACCGCTTTGGATCTGGGAAGGCCCTGTGACTGCTTTGACCCATAGAATATGGCGGAAGGGATGACTAAGCCTTAGCCTGGCCTGACAGCTTCCACTTTCTGCCCCTTGGAAGTCAGTGCCATATAAGGCATGTAACTACCCTGAGACCACAATGCTCTGAGAAGCCCAAGTCACCCTGAAGAATGGGACAGCCTCTAGGAGAGGGAGGGAGGGAGGCCGGCTGAGGAGCACCAAGATACCAGACCTGTAGAGAGGAAGCTATCTTGCAAGCGGATCCTCCAGCGCCAGCTGCCCCGTTGATGCCACATGGATCAGAGATGAACCGCCCAGCCGAGCCCTTTCTCAACTCCTGACCTACAAAATCATGAGCAAAACAAAATGGGTGTTTAAAGCCACTGTGTTTTGGGGGAGTTTGCTCTGAGATATTCCCGCCTGTCTTCTCCACGGGGAGGTCGGGGAGGTGGGCGCCTGCCTTACAGTTCATTAAAGGACTAGTGTATTGGTGTCCCAAGGCTGCCATGACAAGGTACCACAAACTCAGTGGCTTAAACAATGGAAATTCATTGTCTCACAGCTCTGGAGGCCAGAAGTCTGAGAATAAAGTATCAGCTGTGTTGGTTCCTTCTGAGTTTGTGAGGGAGAATCTGCTCTGTGCCTCTGTCCCAACTTCTGGTAGAGAGACAGATAGTACACAGAGACCCAAACATGTAGACCAATTCACTTAGTGTTGTGTTACTAAGAAACCAGATAATGTGACCAAGGGGCCACTGGGTGCCCAGGGAAGACCTCACTGAGGAGGGACCCTGAGCTGGGAGTTGAAGGATGGGCGGGATCCAGTCATATGAAGATCTGGGGACAAAGTTCCAGGCAGACAGATGGCTGGGGCAGCATGTGCAAAGGCACTGAGTGGGAGCAAGCCCAGTGCATTTGAAGAACAGAAGGAAGCCCTGTGGGCTGAGGAGAAAAGAGAGAGATAGCCAGGAGCCAGGGTATGTAGGGTCTTATGGAGGCTGCTATAGAAGTGAATTTTTATTCTAAGTGAACTGAAAAGCCACTGGAGGTTTTTTAGCAGGGAAGTTACACGATGTGACTGCTCTGTGGAGAATGAGGATGGCAGCTGGGAGGCCAGGTAGGCGGCGTTCGCCGTGATCCAGGTGAGAGAGGGGAGAAGATGACTGACCCTTGAGTGCACTGCGGGTAGAGCTGATGGGTCTCACTGATAGAGTGGATGGAGGGGATGAGAAAAGGGGAGGCATGGGTGTTGGCCCCTATATCACTGGGGCCTTTCTTGAGGTGGAGTGGAGTGGGTTTGGGGTGGAGGTGGGAGTGGAGTGGAGTGTCTGGTTAAGTTTGGGGGTCCATCAGACACCCACATGGGGCTGCCAGGTTGGGGACTGGCTGTGTGAGCTGCAGCAGAATGGGGGGTCCTGGAGGGAACTCAGAGGTGAGGGGCCGAGGACCTCCCAGCCTGGTGGAGGTGGTTCTGCCTGGAGAGGGCAGCTGCATCACCGTCTGAAGGCCTGGTGAGGATCACAGTGCGAGCACGAGGGCCCAGCCTCGGGGCCAGGTCAGACTTCCCAGAGGAAGGGCCCTGCACTGAGTTTGATGGGCGGGTGAGTGAAGCTGGGTCACCAGGACGAAGTAAGGGGGTTCCAGGCGTAAGCACAGGTGTGGGGCTGCCCTGGGGCTGTGTACCACATGTTGTCCAGCCTTCCCTTAACTTCCCTGGGCCTCGGCTTTCTCATCTGCAAAATGGCAACGTTTATACCTCCTCTGCAGCATTGCTGTGAGGATTAAACATACGTGCACAGTCTCTAACACAGTGCCTAGCACAGTGGCAGTCAGCAATGGGAACCACTGCCCTACTGTTCAAAGCCATGTAACGCTAGGAATAGCTCCAGGATGGCTAGCAATAGGCCCTGGGATCCCCAAATCCACAGTGAGCTCCAGGCAGTCACGCTGTGAGTCCCTCCCCTGACGAATCACCAGGGCCCTGGGTTCTGGCGTTCCCCAGTAGCCAGTGCTGAGCTGATTGGTTTCTCAGATGCTTCTCCTTCTCTGGCCATTTAGACAGCAGGACAGACAGGACGTGGATCTCCTTGTCTGTGGGCTTTAGGGCTGAGGGGCTTGCGGGTCATCTGACTTTGCTGGGATTCCTCAAGCTGTTCAGGATTAAGGGGCTCAGGGTTTGCCTCAAAGCTCTGATTTTGGTGGGCTGGGCCCACTGTCGTCGCATTTGCAGTGAGCGTCTCAGAGGGGACAGGGCCCCTGGAGTTGGGCGTCTTGAACCATCTGAAGGAACTTCTTCAGAGGCAGCCCTGGATGGTTCAGCCTCATTCACACGAGACCCAGCAGGTGCCATGGGACGGCGGGCTGGGCTTTGGCCTGGCAAGTTCAGGCTTCGTCCGTGCTTCGGTCCACTTTTCATGGGTCAGCCTCTATGCTGGGCCCTTGCTGAGAAACTCGGTCTACAGTTTACAGGGAGACAGGGCTCCGAGGACACGTGGGACAGACGGCGGGCCCAGGGCATGTGCAGAAGAGGGAAGCTGTGCTGGGCCCTTGCTGAGAAACTCGCTCTACAGTTTATGGGGAGACAGGGCTCCGAGGACACGTGGGACGACACGTGGGACAGACGGCGGGCCCAGGGCATGTGCAGAAGAGGAAAGCAGGAGAGAGGAGCCGGAGAGGGAAATGCTGGGGGGTGGGGGTGGGGCTGTTGCAAGATGCAGAGAAGTTTGGTTGGTGGACATGGTGGGAGCCGAGGAACAGAGGCACCCTGGGGATCTGTGTGGAGAGCACCATCCGCACTGTGGGCTCTGGGCGAGGGTTCCGGGGCCGACCCAGTCAGGTGCTCAGAGCACAGAGGCACGTATTCAGGGCACCCATCTGGCAAGGGCCGGCATAGGGGTTTGAACCCAGGCCCGGGGTCGGCAGAGCCCACTCTGAGCCTCTGCTCCCCCACACGGGGGATGGTTGGAGTGAGATTTAGACCGCAGACACCACAGGCCTGGTGGCGAAAAGTGAGGGAGCCAGCAGATGACCCCAGGTCTCTGTCGTGCTGACCTTGGGGTGCTGGTGCCACTCACGGAGCCAGCGAGCACGGCGTTTCTCAGGCTCAGCCAGAGCTCACGAAGGGCCCCCTGCTGGCTCCCAGACCAGAGATACCCCAGCGAGACTGGGGTCTGAAGGCCCCTGGGGATGCGGGGGTGATGTGTGACCACCTGAGGAGACCAGCAGGAGCTTGGAGCCCTAGTTAAATCTCCTGGTTGTCAGGTTAGGAGCCCCCTTCCCCTGGTTCCCCATGGAATAGGCAGTTCCTACAAACCACTGCCCAGCTCCCAAGCCCCATTAGGGAGGGCTAAGTGGCCCTGGGCAGATGGCAGCCCTGAGGAGCCCAGCTCAGGTGGGCAGGTGTGTGCCAGCTGCTCCAGGGCAGGGGTCAAGCTCATCAGATCGTCATCATTGCTCATCAGCAAGTGTTTCCTGAGCACCTGCTGGGCCAGACCCTCCCTGGGCCCCAGGGACACACAGGAGCAAGCAGACCCCATCCCGGGCCTCCTGGGCCTTGGCTGGTGGATAATGAAGGTTGAGGAGAGATGCAGGGCCCTGGGTGGGGGTGGGTATTTGATGGGGTCACACAGACCTGGCCTTGCTCTGGCCCTGCCACACCCCCGCCACCAGGCCTCAGCACAGCCTCGTCCTGACGTGCACCCTGGTGTAGGGAAGTGACCGTGTCCCATCGTGTGGCTGGAGCCCAGCCCCCTGGGGGCATCTGCAGGTGCCTAATCCCCACCCACACCCCACCCCTCCTGCATCTCTGGGGCCTTTTTTGTCTTTAATTTTTTATTTTCAGTTAATGAGAAGCCACTTGGCAAGCAAACACCAAGCTCCGCATCAGTTTTTATGTGAGGTTCAGCTCTGCTGATTGTGGGGGTGGGGGGATTTTACAACCATGCCAAGATTGCTTCTCTTGGGATCCCCAGCCCAGGAATGAGAAGCGGAGCCCTCACCTTAAACTTCTGTGCAGGGCCTGAGGCTGGGGACAGAGGCCTGCTATTTACGCAGTAGGGACAGGCCTGCAGAAGTCACCACCAAAAAGATGGGACGTGCCGTGACCGGGAGAGATCTGTGTGCACTCATCCATTAGACCCACAGCACTGATCATGTCCACTTGGAGGCCCGAGCAGGGGGCTGAGGGTCAGGAGCGTCCCCGAGGGGGATGGCTGAGTGTGTTCACGTGTGCCCTGGCTGACCCTGGGGGCGCTCACAGCCCCACCGGTGCTGAGACAACGGGCAAGGAAACCAGCAGTCATGGCTCAGAGCTCCGTGCTCAGAGAGACAGGGCCTGGGATGGGGGGCCCCTTGCTCTACTTGAGCAGGTCCAGGAGGGCTTCATGGAGGAGGGAGCAGGGACACCGGGGCCTGCAGGGTGAGGAGGAGACCCTCTTTGCTGCCAGGGCCTCTGAAGATGCACTGGGAGCTTTGCCAGGAAGCTGGCATCCTTTGGGGTGCTGGGCTGTGGGAGCCTTCTCAGCACAGGATCACTTTCTGCCTGCCCTGAGACAGGCCGCCCTGGAGAGGGAGGGGCCCGACAGAGGGTGCCCAGCCCCCCTGCGCCCTCCCTGGGCTGTCTTCCTGCCACCCCATCTCCCTCCTTCCTGCTCTTTGCTCTCTCCATCTGGTATTGCAAGGACGGAGAGGAAGGAATCCATGTTAATCCCCACAGGCATGGCTCCGCTGTGGCCTCAGAAACCTCTGGAGGAGGTTATGTGAACTCACCCCACACACCCGCCTGCATGCACACACACACAGGTAGGCTTCATGTTTTGACAGAGACCAGATGGTCAGACACATGCGTGTGGTGGTCCAGGTGGCCTGGACTCGCAAAGGCAGGTTTGGGGTCTGAACCACATGCCCTCCCCACTGCCACCCCGGCCTCCCGAAGTGGCTCCTGGGTTCTCTCAAGGCCTAGGGGTGGAGCGTGCGTTAATCCTTCAACCAGTGTCCGAGGTGGGGATGGGAAGCCTCGTTCTACTAAAGAAAAAATTATTCTGACGCTTGTTGAAACAGTAGGGGGGACTTTATTCAGGACCAATGCAACAGGGCTCAAGGCTATCACAGTAGCAGAGAGAGATCAGGTCAACTCGGGGTGCAGCAGACAGCTGGGGATTTAGAACCCACTAAGAAAACCATCAAGGGGGGGAGCTCTTGCTGGAGGCAGGACAGGTGACCAGACGTCAGGTGGGGTGAGGAATCTGATCAGATATCAGGGCGGAGGAGTCTCACGAAACCGCCCTGGGGGGATTCTTGCCAGAACTGGCCGAGGTTGAGGCCCAGTGAAGAGGGCTCAGAGGAGCCGGACTAAGTTTGGTCAAGGAGTCTCTTCTGGGGCTCTTGTGAAACTGCGCATCCTCCAAATCCCCGAATTCTGCCCCCTGCAGAGGGCTGTGCCCCTGTCCTCGGCCCACATCCCAGCTGTTGCAACAGGGCCCCGTGGCAGCCTGTGTTTCTCCTCTCACCACTCGTTTGCCGTCACTTCTGTCCTTTCTGCCTCCCCTGCTAGACCATGCAGTGTGTGGGTGGGGGCCAGCTCTGCTTTTCCTCACTGCCCAGGTCAGGGCCTGCCACCTGGTGACAAGATGCTCCTGATGGGAGGAGGTGCAGGCCCATCCTGAAGGTTGGGGACCACAGGAGTCCCCGAGGTCCTCCCTGCTCTGAGGTCTGTGGGTCACCTCAGGGACCAGGCACCCATTCTAGAGCCAGAGGTGGCAGCGAGGATGGTGGTGGGGGTAGGAGTCCACAACTACAGGGGAGCAGAAGGGGATGGCCTTCTGAGATGGGCCACCAGGGGAACAGTGGTTTGTGTCACCTTCTAGAAGGCCCACCCCAGGCCTCCTCCATAGTGCTGGGGTCATGGACCACGCCACTGCCCACGAAGCTGCTGGCATAGACCTGCCTGTCCTGCCCACAGTCTCCCCGACCCACTTCATAGTCAACTTCTGGGGGCCCAGTGAGGGGCCCGTTGCTCAAGAACCTTCCTGAAAAGAACAGCCCCACCCATTGCTGAGAAGGAGCAGCACTCACAGCTACTGTGTTAAGAATGTCACAGGCTCCCAGGGGGTGGCCCGGCCCTCCACAGGAATCTGTCTGGAGACCTCACTGCCCGTGAGCTCTCGGGTGGAGGCCAGGTTCCCAGGGTCTTGGGGAGCTGTGCGGGAAGGGCGGGGGTAGTAGTGGGGCTGCGTCCTGTGGCAGCGCCGGGGAGCCGGGCTGGGTCCTCTCAGGCCCCTTGTTGTGTGGCTCACGGGGAGAGCTGGTTAATGGCACAGCCCTGGGACTTGTCCCAGGCTGGGAGGAGGCAGGAATGTGCAGGCTAACTGCCCCCAGCCCAAAGCAACTTGGAGGTAGGTGGCTGTGGATCCATTTTGGGAAACACAGGATTAGGGGAGAAAAGTGGGCCCTGAGATGTGCCAGGCGGCCGTTGCTGGAGTCCAGAAAGAGTCTGACCCGGGTAGGCCTGAGCGCTTCTGGCTGGAGACAGACTGGGGCATCCGGGTACTCCCAGGTGTCTGGCTGGGGCTCTGGGGGAAGGTGTCAAATGCGAGGTTTTTAACCACTTGAGGATGCTTTTTTACATAGAAAAATTGTCCAAAGACATCCTGTTCTTTTAAAAAGTAAATTTATGGCATTAAATTTAAAAATCCAGTTCTTCCTTAAGCTTTTAAGTTAAACTTACACATCTTATTATTCTATTTATAAGTCTAATATTTTAACAATCTCTTTTAAGGAAGCCTCTAATTAATGTTTGGCCCATTTACAAACTTAATAAACTTCCTTAAACATTTTAAGCTGCATTTGTAAAGTTAATATCCGGTTTCATGTATTTTTTTATTGTGGTAAAATACACATAACATAAAATGTACCATTTACATCCACGTGGCGCCCGGCGCACTTTTGTCCTCGCCTCCTCCAGGACAGAAGTAGGGTGTGGCCTTCCCAGTGTTTGAGCCTGGAAGTCGTATAAACGTCTGTCCCACCAGCTCCGTAGGGGTGGCTGGATAGATAGGTGGGTGCACGCAGGGTGGGAGGTTGTTTTGGGGACAGTGGGGATGCTGGCTGTCGGCAGGCCGCTGAAGGTGGTGCTGTGGACCTGCCCCAGGTCAGGGGTCAAGGAGCAGTCTTCCACATCCACACCTAGCAGGACTGGGGGAGAGCAGGAGCGGGCAACCGGCCTCGTGGGAGCATGTGAAACGCAGTCTAGACCCAGAGTTGCGTCCTCCCCAGGGAGCCCGGCACCCACGTCTGTGCATGGTTGGCCTTTCCCAGAGGAGGCTGCCTCTCAGAACCGTGCCTTGGCTTCTGTTTAGAACAGCAGTTCACCCATCTCGCCGAGCTCCCTCGCTCCTCACTCTTCTGCAAAAGGAAACCTGTGCGGCCCCCCATCGGGAAGCAAAGTCTGCCCTCTCTGTATTTTTCTGGGCCTCTGAGTCCCCACGTCTGCTGTCCCCATGACCCTGCTGTCTGGCATTCCAGCACTGCCAGTGTGGCCGTCAGGGGCTCTGGAGCCACATGCCTATAGCTACCCTCCGGCCTCTTTCCCCCACCTTCCTCATGGAGACGGTACCCAACTCAGACACCTGGGGCAAGGCTTCCATGGGACACTGCCCGGAAGAAGCCCAGTGCAGTGCCAGGGACACAATACTTAGTAATTCCAGTCCCACATCTTTTCCTTCCCTTCCCCAGGGGACAGCCTGCTGCTAAGTTTTTAAACAACCGCCTGGGTCCAGACTCCAGCTCTGCCACTTACTGTGCAGCCAGGACAAGTTACTGACTTCTCTGAACCTCAGTTTCCTCATCTGTGAAATGGGGACAGTAATAGCTCTTAATCCGGAGGGTTGCTGTGAGGGTTGGAACAGCACCTGGCCCATAGAAGCTCCTGATAAGTGCCAGCTGCTCTCATGGGCAGCGGCAGTGATGTTTGTTCAGAGTTGGAGTAGAAAGACAGCAGAGGCGCCTGCTCATGTGCACAGCATCTTGGGTTCAATTTCGGGGTGTCCTTCCCAGGGCCCCAGGCAGTCACAGCACTGTGTGAAGCTCCTGTGGGTCACCTAACTTAATCATCACAGTGATGCCGTGTGTGCTTAGTGCTTTAGCCCATTTTACAGATGGGGAAATGGAGGCTCAAATAGTCATTCAGCTAGCAAGCAGTGGAGCCTAAGTTTGTCTCTCTGACCTGAAATCAAAGGGTGGTTTTGAACAGCAGGAGTCCTCTTCAGCCAGGGAAGGGAGGGGTACCGTTCAGCTCGCATCACAGGTCCGGGTCCCTGGGAAACACTCGGGTGGAGACTGGCACAGGGTGCTCTCGGGTCAGCCCCCATGGGAGGGAGAGGAGGGAGCACACTGGGCAGAGGAGAAGATGGGCTGTGATGCAGGCCCCACAAAGGAGCTCTGGAGCAGGGCTGGCTCTTTGGGTCAAAGGGTCCAGTCCTTGATACCCCCGTGTCAGCCAGTCACCGAACGTGGGCCACCCCGGGAAGGGGCTGTGACCTTGGGCAAGGCAGCACTCCTAAGTCAAGGCAGCCTCTGAAGGGGAGAGGTAGAGCTCCCAGCCCCTGGAGCAGTGCCTAGGCGTGCATCACAGCGTCCACGATGGACTGTCTGCACTCCTCGGGGTGTTAGCCCTGGGGCAGATGCAGGCATCTAGGATTTATGCCATCAACCAGTCCTTGGTGGCCTTTGCTGTTGATTAAGTGGCTGAGACCAGGCAGTCAAAGGAGGAAAGGGCTCTGGGGGTCACTGGTTTGACTGCTGCATTTTACAGAGAAGGAACCAAGGTCCGAAGAGGGCCAGGGTGGCCTTGGCTGTCCTAGCTGAGGGACCGCCACCTACTTGGGTCCCACTGAGCTAGAATGAGCTAAGAGTACTCCGGAGTGTCTCTCTTTTTGCAGTTCTCAGCTCAAGGGTTCAGACTTGCCATGGTGTGGTCAGTTCAATGCAGCAAACATCTGTTGACTGGCTGCCAAGTGCCAGAAATGGGGTTAGACGTGCAAATAATGTGATTGTGCTCCAGCAGAGGAGACAGACCAGCAGACAGCTAACCGTCCTGAGTCGTAATGCAGTGTGAGGGAAGGGGCCTTTTATGTAGCTGTGTCCTTTAATCCTTACGGTCACCTTGAGTCTATATTCCAAGTGACGATTCTGGGGCTCCTAAAATGAGTAGCTTGCCAAAAAGCAAACAGCTAATAAATGGCAGAGGTAAGACTTAATGTGGCCCATTTGACTCAAGCGGCTGAGTAAAGGTATGGTCAAGAACCCAGGGAAGCAAGGAAAAATCTGGAAGGAATAGGAAAGGCTTGTGGCGAAGACATTAGTGGATTTGGGCCTTAAAGGATGAGTGAGAGTTCAGCAGGCACTGGGGGCATTCCACCCTGCAGGAAGAACAGAACAAGTTAGTAGAGTGGGAAAATGCGCTTGAGAAATCTGAGGGAAAGTGAATGGAGGGAAGGAGGGAAGAAGGAAGGGATGGGTGGATGGATAGATAGATGGGTAGGTGGTGACTGGATGGGAGATGAATGGATGGATAGGTGGATGGATGGGTGGGTGGGGAGTGGGTGGATGGTGGATGGATGGATGGATGGATGGATGAGTGGGTGGGTGGGTGGGTGGGTGGATGGATGGATGGATGAGTGGGTGGGGGGGTGGATGGATGGATGGATGGGTGGGTGAGTGGGTGGATGGATGGTTGGATGGGCAACATGTAGTCGAGTGTTGGTTGAATTTGTGAAGCAGAAGACAAAGTATCCAGATCATTGTTCCAAGGTTGAGGTGCAGGAACACAGATAGCTAGGCAGATTAAAAGGAGCTGTGGGGGTCACCATAACCAGGGGCACCACGAAGCCAAGGTCAACAACTTCAGTAAGAGAAATGGGGGAGTCTGCCCCTGTTGCCGTGGTTACAAGCTGATGTTGGAAGCAAGTGGGCAGCATCCAGGGACAGAGAAATGAGTGAGGGCTGGGCTATGACCCTGATACCTGGAGCAAGGATGACTGTGGGTGACCTGGTTTCTGGAAGGGCCAAGTTTATCTAAGACCCAAGGTTGGATCAGTGCCAGGTGCCGTGGGCTTGGCCCTGAGCATCCCTGGCCTCTGGACCCCCACAAAGATGTGTTCTGTTTAGTTTCAGTCACGCCTGAGAAATCCACTGATTTCCAGACTAACATCTGACGGAGAGGGGCCAGAGATTTCAGATGTGTGACTGGGTGGTCCGACTGGGTGGGCCACCCAAAACCTTTCTGTGGGCTGGGCTGGGCTCCTTTCAAATGGCATATTGGTGGGCTCAGTGGGGAGCAGGACAGCCATTCCTCAGGAGGCCCCTGCAGCCCCGCTGGCCAGGCCCAGGCACTCCCGCGATGAGGCCTCCTCCCCTCGCACTTGGCCATCTGCAACCCTCAGAGCAGGCAGGAGACTCTGCTGACCTGCCCGGCGGAGGGGCAGGAGCCCCCAGCCCTTGTGCTGGAGCTACACTGGGTTTCTTTGTGTCCATCGGGGTGACCCATCCTGCCAGTGTCACTTGCTGCCGCTTCAGGGAACAAAGGAGCTCTTAGAAAAGAAAGCAGTTATGAGTGTGAGCTCTGCGGGGTGAATCCCAGCTCAGGAGAGTGACCTGACCTCCGTGTACCCCGTCTACAGAATGGGGCAGTAATGTCCCTTAGAGGGCCCTGGGGAGGACTAATCCATCCACCCAGAGTGCCGACAACAGTGCCAGGTGCACAGGAGGTGCTCACGAGTGGGAGTTAATATTTTGTCCTGGTGGCCGCTGCTGCTGCTGCTGCGAGGGGACTTTGGGAGCTGGGAGGCCGAGGGTGACTACAGGAAGTGATCGCCTCCGTTCACTGCACATGTTCATTCATTCACAGACATTCACTGGGCACCTCAGCCTCCATCCTCTGGGGCTCCCGGTGTGGGGAGAGCAGCAGGGACAGGCAGGGTGGTCAGGGCTGGGAACAGACGCAGCTTCAGTTCTGAGGGCTTCCCGGGGCGGGACGCACCCGTCAGAGCTCCAGTGACCCCGCACTGGGAGCAGCACAGTGCGCTGACACAGCACATTCTGACACTCCTGTGCCTTTACCGTTCAGCATCCCTGTCGGGCAGGCGTCACAGATGAGGATCCCATCTCACAGATGAGGAGACAAAGGCTGGGCGAGGGCCCCACCCTAGTGGCCTGTCAAATCCCCCTCCCCAGGGCCCCTTCGGCCAGCTTGTCCCCGCACCTGCCAACTCCAATCACAGGCCCTCATGGTGTGTCCTTCCTCCTGAGCATTTCCTGCAAAACTGCACCTGCCTTAGGTGTGTCATCTGTGCAGTCACAGGACCAGGGACCCTTTCTCCCAGGACAGTTGGTGGCAGTCTTGATGTCTCTGCAGAAAGCTGAATTTGGGAAGCCTGATTGCCCCAGAAGGAACCTCTGCACTTGCTCTGGGGTCAGTGCTCTCTTGCATTGGTGTGGTGTTGATCGAGAGGTGACATGCAGCAGCCACCTAACGGACAGTGCCTCCCTAGGGCACACTGCCCAAATGTTGCAGGGGACAGGCACCTGGGGGATAGTTGCAGTTCGAGTGGCCCGTCGGGACTAATCCCAGGCAAGCCCTTGGGGAGCTCCCAGGGCTCCTCGATCCTGCCCTCTCGGGGCTGGAAGGTGCATTTACAGAGGCCACCCAGTCCTTGGAGAGAGGCAAGAGGCCTCAGAGGAGAAGGGATTTGCTCAGGGCTGCCCAGACAGCCCCTCAGCCCATGCCTGGCACAGCCCCAGGGGCCCTTTCAAACTGTACTATATAATGCAGGGGTGCTGCCTGGCCCCAAGCTCCTCCTCTGCAAATGGAAAGGACCCAGCCAACAAAAAGGGCAGCAGCCTGAGGGCACCTGTGCTGGGGGTGGCCAGAGTGGAGGGGGCAAGAAGAAACAGCAGACAGAAGCTGGTAAGGGCCTGGGAGAGGTACCTCCGGGGTCTGGTAAATCCATACTCATTTGCGGGCTGCCTGCCTTAACCCGAGAGAGTCTAGAATCTCGTGCTTGTCTGGCGCCCTACAGCCTCTGGGATGCTCAAGCCCTAGTCAGAGAAGCCCAGGCTGGGAAGGCTGCTCCTGGGGTCTCAGTTATTAGGGTCACCTCTGGTGAGGGTCTTTGGTTACAGCCCACAGCCCACAGCCCACTGGGATAGCCAGGCTCTTAACCCTGAGGCAGGCTCATAAGCTCATAGAGGCTCATAACCCTCTGCTCTGACATCCCCCTCTGCCATCCCAGCCCCCCTGCACCCTGAGTGGGGTGGAGGGTGGTGGGGGGCACTCCTCATCCTGTCCTGGGTTTGTGCAAGCCTCAGTTTCCCCCCCATGCTGTGAGCTCCCTGGAGCCTGCAGGGTCATACTCATCCCTGGTCCAGGGCAGAGGGAACATGAGGGGCCCAGCCCCCTTACCCTTTCCTCATGAGCCTCAGCCTCCCTTCCAAAGGCCCGCAATCAACTCTCGGCAGGGCGGTGCTCTCTGGGGGCTCAAAGGGTGTGCTTTCTCTTGGCTGGGGGTGGGCTGGACCCTGTTCCAGTAAGCACGGGGCAGGAGGCTCGCCCCTACCCTGTTTGTCCAGCTGCCCGGCTCCCATGGTGCAGGCACATGGCTGCTCGGAAGGTTTTTTTGTGGCCCGCGTCCTTCCTGATTGATCTTTGTGTGCTCTGGGATGTTATGGGGCCACGGGAAGCTTCAGCTGTCACCACTTAAAGAGTCTGTTTGACACAGTAAACGTTGACCGAGCACCAGGCAGGTGTCAGGCCCCGGGCTGTGTGCAGAAGGGCGGGGGGGGGGGGTGCCCTGGCACAGTGTCCGGTGCGCTATACAAGCAAACGTGCTGCCTTGAGTCATAGGAAGAAGGGGATGAGTGTGGACTTGGAGGGCTGAGCCCAGGCATGAGCCTCATGAAATAGCCTGTTTTAAAATCATCCAGCCCATTCCTTTCATGTAATAGATGCAAAAGCAGAGCCTCAGAGAGGTTAAGTGATTTACCTAAGGTCACACAGCAAGCCATAGATGGGCTGAGTTCATTCATTGGTTAGTTCAGTGAATGAACCCTGAGCCTCTGCCCTCAAGGAGCTCGCCTTTAACTGGGAGACATTTTGTCAACAGAAAGTTCTGGAGCAGGGCAGTATGTGCTATGACCAGGGGCTTGTGTGGGGCTGGGTGTGGTTCAGGAAGTCTTCCTGGAGGAGGTGAGCTGAGTTTTGAAAAGGCCAATGGTCGTCAAGGGGGAAGGCAGGAGGGGCATTGCGTGTGGCTGTGAGGGGTGACGTGTGACAGGAGGAGTGTCACAGGGTATGGCGGGAGAGCGAGCACAGAGGAGGAGAGGCAGACAGCCTTCAACTTGCCCTAGAATACTCTGGAGGAGCATTTGAGATGTCGTTCTTACATCTACATTATTTTATGTCTTCTATCTGGAAACCCCCTTACTTCTCCTTGGTTGTCTCCCCCGCTGGACAGACCCAGGAGTCCAGAGACCTGGCTTCTAGGCCTGGCCCCACTACTGGTCACTGGAAGGTCTACCCATCCTGGCGGAGGGCCCAGGTACACAGGTCCTGCTGGGCACCCGGGGATGGAGGGAGGAGCACCCAAGCCCTGCCCTCTGGAGTCTGTTGGTGGAGGCAGACCCCCAGGGTGGATGCAGAGTGCAGCGACCAGGCACTAGGAAGGGAGAGCTTCCTGGGGAGGTGAGGCTGGGCTGGACAGGCAGACAGGGCAGGCTTCCAGGCAAAGGCAGTAAACAGCCTGTGCAAAGGTCCAGTGGCATGAAACCAACTGCACAGCCCCTTCCCACACCTGCTGGGACCTTCCCTGTGCTCCCTCCCCCTCCTGCCCTCAGCTTCCTCATCTGGGAAAGGAGGGTCCTATGATGCCTCCGAATCCCCTGGTGCCAGCAGAGCCATGCGTGTGATCTGACCCTGCAGGTGAGAAGGTCTGAGGCTGGGATGACAATGTGTGGCGAGGACAAGGCTGGACGCAGAGCCCGGGAGCAGCGGAGGGGCCTTCCTGGGTGGCAGGAATCTTTGCTTTATTTAGAAAGGCTTGAGAGAGGATGAAAAATGCTAGATTGAAAAGGTATAGACATTGCTGGGGGACAGAGGAGTCATTTTAAATTCTCTGCTGTTCTCAGAAAGATGTCTTTGCATAATGCTACCAGCCAGCAGGCAGTTTCCCTTTTTTTCCCCTTTTTTTCCTGGTTTATCTTCGGTTGTCTGAAGTGCTTGTCCAAAAAGAGAAGGTTGAAGGCGGAGGACTTAATAGAGCGTTGTCTCCTGCGAGCAAGGGTTCCCTGTGCAAAAAGCAGTCTGCTCCCGCTGGGAAGGAAAGGGAGCCTGGGCCCCAGTGCCGGTGCAGCCACTCATACACAGCCTGCCCCCGGCTGTCGGCTCCGCGGGCTTCCAGTGCGCCCTTCTGAAGGGAGAGAGTGTGGTTAGATGAGCGCTGGAGGCCTGTCAGTGTCACAGCTAAGTGCTGTCACAGACAGCCCCCAAATTTCAGGGACCTAACACGTCAGGCTTGTTTTGTTTATGTCTCATGGTGTTCTTGCCAGAGGAGCATGTCTGGAGCTCACTGGGGGACCCGGGCTCCGCCCACACGCGGCCCCGCCCACCCAGGGGCCCCGCACTCCTCCACTTAGTTCCTTTAGTTCTCCTTTCAGTCTGGAGACGGGGCTCGTAGGAGGGATGGTTTGTGGGCCAGCTTTGGGGGGTATCATTTCCCCCCTACTTTCCGCTGGCTGGGACTCAGTCCCATGTGCATACGTCACTGCCCAGGAGGCTGCAGTCTGGCTGTGTGCCCACGAGGAAAGGGAATGGTTTGGTGAACACCCAGCCAGCCTCTGCCTCCAGAACCTTCTCAAGTGCAAGTGTTCCGTGAAGGAAGAGCAGGGAAGGCCCCCTGGTGGAGGGGGCCTGTGAGCAGGGCCTTGAGAGGAAGAGCTGGGGGTGCATGCCAGGGAGAAGACAGGAGCCCAGCCCAGAAGGCAGGGTGGACGCAGTGAGCCACACCCTCAGGCTAGGGTGTGCCCGGCTTTGGTGCCAGGGAGGCTGGGTTCAGGCGCTAGCTGTGCCCCTTACTTAGTCTCTTTATGCTGAAATAGCCTGTCAGCCGTGCTCTGAGCCGCTGCCTGTGGTCCCCATCACCACCCCTCACGTTTGTCGGGCGTTTCCTGTCTGTCCAGGCTCAGAGCTCAGCCCTCTCCTGGGCACAGCTCCTTCCCTCCCAGCACCAGCCCTCTGGCTGGGTGCTGCCTCACTCGGACGAGGAAGCAGAAGTTCTGGCTTCTGAAGGGCTCACTCTGGCCCTCAACGTGGCCCCTGAGCTCAGCCACTGTACCCATGTGGCCCGGGAACCCTGGCCTGGTGGCCCTGGAGGGCAGCCATGGGCGGGGAGACCCCCGACTCCGTGTGCGGTGTTGGCAATATGTGTTTCTTCCCACTGTTGAAGGCAGTGGCTCAGCACGGTCCACAGGCAGCCACAGCCATGCCAGGACGCAGCCCGAGACCTGCCTGCTGGGGCAGCCCTCGCTGCTGTCTGGAGTTCACCTGCAGCTCCCCTGGGCTCTCCTCCACGGGCCCCCTGTCGCTGGACGCCGTGTGCTGGGGTTGTCTCGCAGGCGGCCAAGCGCGGGAAGCCGAGAGCATCTCCACGAGAGAACTCCAGGCTGCATGGGTCTCCTCTCCAGCTCGCCTTAATTTTAATCTAATTCCCTTTAATCTTTAATGAAAAGTTGTAAAAGTAAATTATTTACCCAAGAGAGCCAAACGGCTCCTCAGGAGCTGTTCTCGACTCGAGGGTAATTACACATGTGGGTCTTGAACATTCTCCCTCCCTTGATGCTGAGGAAGAGGCTTCTGGTTTATGAACTAATTAGCTACCTCAATAAGTATTAAAAACACTTGCCATTTGGTGAATCGAGAGCAAAGCTCCAACGTGAGGGGGCAGAAGGAGCCTGTGTTCAGCCCCATGACCCGCGGAAGCCTGGGCACGGAGCTGAGCTCTCTGAAAGCAGCGTTATGGTCCTTGCACAGAGGGAGCCAGCCCTTCTCCCTCCTGTCACTCTCTATCCCTAGCTGTCTCCCTGTCTGAGCTAGCACACCCCACAAGAAGACCCCTTTCCTGTCAGTGCTGGAGGCTCAGAAGGTGGGGGACGGGGTGATGGGGAGGAGCGAGGGGGGCTGTGTGGTTTGACGCCCACCTCCCCAGGCTGCTCACTGCCTCTTTGCATTAAGACCCTTGCCCAGAACACCGTCACCCCCACCTCTTGAGCATTATCCATGCTTCTACCCTCTTTTCCAAACTTTCCCTCGATACATAATAAAGTAGCAGAATACAATTTAAAATGTCTGGACGGGGCCGGCCCCGTGGCTTGGTGGTTAAGTGAGCGTGCTCCACTGCTGGCGACCCGGGTTCGGATCCCGGGCTCGCACCGACGCACCGCTTCTCTGGCCATGCTGAGGCCGCGTCCCACATACAGCAACTGGAAGGATGTGCAGCTGTGACACACAGCTATCTACTGGGGCTTTGGGGGGAAAAAATAAATAAATAAAATCTTAAAAAAATAAAAAAAATAAAAAAATAAAATGTCTGGACGAAGGGAAACCATATGTGGCATAGTTGGTCAGGCCTTGGAGGAGTGAGCATGCAGGAGGAGCTCTGTGTGTGTGCGACTGTGTGTGTGTGTGTGTGTGTGTGTGAATGTCAGGGATGGGGGACTAAAATATGGCTACTGAGGGCCAACATTGTGCTCTAAATTGGTATACCTTTGGCTCTGAGCTTCCTAACAACCAAAGAGAAAAGGTCAGTTCCTTGGCTCTCATTGGTAAAGAGGGAAAACTTCCCGAGTTGGCTGAGTACCTAGCAACCAGCTACGTTGGCGTTAGAAAAAGTTCATCACTTTTTACTGGATAATTGGAAATTACAGGGTTTCATGCTAGATCTGCCTGTCCTTCTCCCAGAGGATGGCTGGCCGCTGTGGTCGAGGAGGAGGGTGAAGCCAGACCCACAGCCAGGGCCCCCTTGCCTGAACTCTCATCTCAGCTTGGCTATTTTTATTTTTTCCACTTGAACTTCTTTTCCTTCAACTAAAGAGTGACAAAGCTCCTTGATAAATTCCCAAGCCAAGCTTGCCTGAATCAAATTTGACTCTAAAATTTAGGCCCACCCAAGATTTACATCGACTAGAAAAATGTGTGTGCCTTGTGAAATTTAAAATTTAAATGTGCTTTGGCTGAAACAGGCTTGGTAGGGCCTTGAAAAGCTGCTTCACTTAGGCTGTTCCTCCGTCTTCACCTCGTTAGTTCCTACTGCGTTGTTCTGAAGTCTTGAAGATTTTTTCTCCAAAATTTGACATTTACACCTGAAGTCTACCTAGCCATCCTCTGTTTCTTATAGTACCAAAGGAAGGGAAAGGGAAGTTGTGGCTCTGGGGAGAAAAGAACCCTTCCACGGCCTGGCCTGTGTGCCGTGTGCTAACGAAGGGATGAACAGATAGTTGGATCAGTCAGTCAAGCAAGAAACCCACAGGTCGTTGCTCTTTGCCACTGAAAAGTGGTTTGCACGTGACCTTGGGGCCTGCTGGTGTTTTCGGTGTTTCCTTCACCACTGAGGGAGCCGTGCTGTGCAGGCTCTGCCTGGGAGCTCCCGCGCTACTCGTCTTCCAGCTCTCCTCCTCTCAGAGCGAGACTGTGGCCCTGGACGTGCACACATCACATCGCGTGCTCAGCACCACCCAGACTCTCCCAGCACAGCCGGACAGGTCTCCTCTGAAAAGTCACTGTGGTTTAGAACCCCTGGGGCTGTTTGCAGCGTTGGGCAAATGCCTCCTGAGTACCAGGAGCGTCGGCCTGCCCCTGGCCCCCCACCCCGTCCCGCTCCACGCAGACCCGACTAGAGAGACCACTGTGGACGCTGCAGGGCCAGCCTGACCGCCGGCCCACTCCTGACCTGCCTGTTCTCAGGATCCGGTCTCCGCCAAGCACCCCCTCTTGGCTCTGTGACCCCTGCTTCCCACCTGCCCCTCACCCTCCATCATGCTCTTGGTCCCTGGTTGTCCCAGAGTCTGGGCCCTGGCTCTCTCTGATGGCCTTGGTCTTGCCTGGCCTCACATGAGGAGAGAGGATCCCACACGAAGCCCCAGCCCTCTGCTGGGCCCCAGGCTCCAGAACGAGGAGTGGGGGTTAAGGGCTTGGGATTCCAGAAGGTTCTGATGTCTGTGGATGGAGTGAGTAAAGAAGACTGCACAAAAGGGCCTTCCAAACTCCTGTCCAGGCTGGTGGAGGCACATGTCTACCCTGTGGGGCAGTGAGGGCCACAGCAGCATGACCAGGCATGGTTAAATCAGAGAAATGCAAATCAAAACCACGAGAGGCCACCTCACCTGCACCCAGATGGCTGATCAAAACGACAGACACTAACAAGTGCTGGGGAGGATGTGGAGGAACCAGAATGCTCATTCACTGCTGGTGGGAATGTGGAATGGTGTAGCTGTTTGGGAAGACAGCCTGGCAATTCCTGACAAGGTTAAACCTTGAGTTACCATCTGACCCAGCAATTCTGCTCTGACGTATGTGCCCTAGAGAAATGAAAACCTAAGTCCACAAGAGAACTTGTCCACAAATGTTCATAGCAGCATTCTCGTAATGGACAAAGGTGAAAACACCCCAGATGTCCATCAACAGGCAAATGGATAAACAAAATGTGGTATCCATTTTGGTCCACGCAATGAAATGTTATTCCATCACAGAAAGGAGCGAAGGACTGACACATGCTACAACATGGATGAACCACGACGACGAGAGAAAGAAGCCAGTCACAAAAGACCATGGACGTATGATTTATTCATAGAAAGTCCACAACAGAGAAATCTGTGGAGCCAGCAAGTTGATTAGTGGTTGTTGAGGGCTGGCAGGGTGGGGGAGAGGAGGGCGATGGCTCAAGGGAATGGAGCTTCTTTATGAGATGATGAAGTTCTCACATTGCCTGTGAAGATGTTGCACATACCTGGGAATGTATTAAAAACATTGAATTGTACACTCTAAATGGGTAAAGTGCAAGGTTGTGGACTATATCTCGATCAGCTGTTCTTAAGAAGAGAACGCAGGCTCTGGAGCCCAGGGTTCCGGGGGGAGCTCAGCACTGACCGCCATGCACCCGGGCCAGCTGCTGAGCCTCTCCACACTTCGACGTGCTCATCTGGAAAGTGGAGCAGTGCCAGTGGCAGCCTGATGGGGCTGTTTGGAGGACTGGATGAGATGGTATCTGCAGGGCCCTTAGAACAGTGGCTGAGATACAGCAGATGCTCAAGAAATCAGGCACTCTTGACACCAACAAGAATAACAATAGTGGGAAGTACTGTGTGCTGACCTTGCTGGAGGGAGTGGGGGAGGCCGGGGTATGGGGGGCCAAGTCAGGACAGGCCCCTTCCACGGCGCTCTTCACCTTCTCCCGGGCTCATTTGGATCATGGAAACCTCTGGAAGGAAATGTGCAGCATGGATTGGCAGATACTGAGGGCTGCGCCTCTGTATTTCCAAGGCACCAAAAAAGGCCAGCTCCCTCCTGTCGCCTCTTGTGAACCAGAACAGAGAGCAGGAGAAGCAGCGCTTGGCAGAGCCCAGGCGGCCGAAACTAGCCGACATGTGCCCTCCAGGAGCCTTGCCGGGAAAGCAGAGCCGCTCCAGCCCGACGGTGCAGGTGGGGCCGCGTAAGACTCGTTTTCCCTCCCGGTGGAGCCTCAGGCCAGCCGGCCTCCCCGCCTGGGGTGCACACCTCTCCGCCGTGCTCAGCTCTCCCACCCGTAGATCCCCTGCCCCACGGTGGCCGCCCTTGGCCCAAACGCGGCCTGGCACGGCTGCTTCCTTTCTCCTCGCGCCTCGCCAGAGCGGGCCCCGCAGGGCCCTCCCCTCATCTTGGCTTCTATTTATAGCGTGTGTTTCTGCCAGAGCCTGTCGACGTGCTGGAGCATAAACGTGGCAGCGTTTTCAGGAGGAGTTCTGGGCCAGACAAGATTAAGTCCGTGACTCTGGCTGGTATTAAAAGTGAAGGAGAAGCAGGGCCGGGGGCGGGAGGGAGAAGATGGACCGTGGCCCGATTTAATGCTTTGAGGGAAGAGACTAATCTGCTCCCCGAGGTGTCTTACAACATGAGTTCTCCTGCATAAATGAGCTTCTCCACGGAAGCTCGGTCTGCGTGAGTGTGAGTCGGGGACCCAGAGCCAGGAGGTGGCGGGTCGGTCCTGACGTCCTCTATGTGGGGCACTTCAGGGGTGTGGGCCAGTCCTCCGAGTTACAGATGGAGTGACGGGGGCCCCCAAGGGGCAAAACATGGCCAGGCTTCGAGTCCAGGCACCCCAGCCCCAAAACCCACTCATTCATTCATTCTTTCAACAAACATGAAATAGGAGTGTCTACCTGGCCTGGGTATTGGGGACACAGGCAAGTGCCAGTTCTCCGGGAGCTTCCTGGGAAGGAGGGACACAGATCGTTAAACAGACAGGTAAACGAGAGAACTTCAGATAAGATATTGAGGCCGTGGAAGATGGAGAGTGTGGAAGAGGGATAGGGACAGGAAGGCTCTGCACTGTGTAGTCAGGGACAGCCTCTCTGTGGGGAGGGCTAAGGTGGCGAGAACAGCAGGTGCAAAGGCCCTGGTGCAGGGATGAGCTGGGCATGCTGGAGGAACAGAGAGGAGGCAGTGTGATTGGAGTGGAGGCAGTGGGGGGAACCTGGCTCAGGGCCATGCAGGGTAACTTGATCAAAACTCCCTTTTATTCTGGTTGTAAAGAGAAGCCATGGGCCGGGGCAAGGGGCAAGCAAGGAAGTGACAAGATAGAACAGCATTTTTACACCACTACTCTGGCTGTTGTGTGGGAAGTGTGGAGGCAGAGAGGGCTGCTAGGAAGCTGGCCTGGGCTAGGGTAGGGCCAGTGGGGGCAGAGAAGGGAACAGCCTCTCTGACCACTGACTGCCGAGCATGCCGATGGGCTTGGTGTGGGTGCCCTGGTAGAGCGGCCTGAGTGTGACCTCCAGGAGCGAGGCTGGGCCTCTGCGAGGGTGGGGCCACTTTGGTGTGGCAAAACCTGGGAAGGAGGGGTTCGAGGGCAAAAGTAGAAAAGTTTCGTTTCAGCCAAGTTAAGGGCGAGACCCCCTTAGAGGCCCCAGCAGAGATGTCAGAGTTGCCCAGAGGAGCCCACACCTGGGTTGCGGCCATCTCTGAGTCCCCAAGCACCTCCTGCACGCCCCTGCAGGGCGGCCACCTTTCCTGTCCATGGGTCCCCCTCGGTGCTCAACAGACACTTGTGGATGGTGAGTGCTGCCGTCTCAGCCGGGGCATGTGGGATTTCAGACACTGGGGCGTGAGGGCGAGCAGAAAGGAACCTTCGAGAGCACCTCCCTCTGCCTGGCACTTTTCACAGAAGATTTGACAGTCGCCACCATTCCACATGAGGAAACCAGGGCTCAGAGATGAGGCAGGGCTCTGCCCACCCCCCAGACTGGATCTCCTCTTGGGCGCCTGGGAGGTGGTGGCCCGAGTGCCCCTGAGCAGCGCTCGGAGGTGGGGGGCTGCCCTAAGTTTCACAGACCCCATTGCATTGGTTCCTCGGCTGCTCCAACGAGTGAGCACAAACACGGTGGCTTAGAACAACCCAATCCTACGAGCTCACCGTTCTGAGGCCAGAGTCTGCCTTCTCACCTCTAGAGGCGCCGGCACCCTTGGCCCTGTCCTCTGTCTTCACGGCCAGCAGCACAGCACCTTCCAGCCCCTCTGCCTCTGTGGTCCCGTAGCCTTTCTAGATCGCTCTCCTGCCCCCCATCCCTTACAAGGACCTTTGTGATGATATGGGGCCCACCCGGATACTCCAGGATCATCTCCCCATCCCGAGGTCTATAACTTCGTCACACTTGCAAAGTCCTTTTACTGCGTGAGGGAACGTGTTCCACGGCTTCTGGGGATTAGGACATGGACATCTTTCAGGGGTGTTTTCTGTCTACCACACCACCCCCTCTGGTGTTAAAGCAAACCGGGGGTTCTAGAAGCTTTTCAAGGACAAGGGTTGACCTTCACAGAGTGGGCATTCTGTATCTCCCACCCGTGGGGCCTGGGAAAGGCTAAAAGAACTCGTCCCTGCTGCGTCTATCCTCTCAGTGGTGTCCGGCCCCTCGCTCTCCAAGCTCTGTTTTCCCCCCTCAGCCTTCACAGTCATCCTGGCATGTGAGGAAGGGCTCTGAGAAGCTATGTAAATGCAGTGTCGCTGCTGGCGGTGGGGAGTAGAGCTGGTGTGAGGGACCTGCCTTGCCCCGTGGACTCTCTACTCCCCATGGGAGGAGATGGGGTGATGACCAGGCCTCCCCTGCTGACGCCCTGTGGCCCCCGACTCTGCTCACACATTTCCAATTCTCCTAAAACCCTTTGAAGTGGGGTCTACTATTATCCCATCTAAAGGTGAGAAAACTGAGGCTCAGAGAGGGCAAGCGGTGGTGAGTCAGGGAGAAATTACTCAAACGGCAGGAATCCCCACCCAACCCCAGCCTGGAGGGGGTGGGGTCACCACCACCAGGAAATGGAGGGTAACAGGGGCCGGCCCTGGAGGCTAAGGGGAGACACTAGACCCCACAAACCCAGGACATCAGACCCAGAGCTTCTGTGGGGGTCCCAAAGAGCCCTTACCCGCACACCATGGGGAGGCACCCTGGGTGGTCATGAGGCGTACCTGAGGAGGGAACATGCCTGCTGCACGGGACACACTCACGACTCGTGTCCCTGCCCGTCTCCCTGGGGGCCAGCTGGTCTGTTGGCTGTGGACACACAGAAGGTGCTAACCCACCATCACTCACCGGGTCCCTGGTCTGGTGCCCACCTGGCTGTGATTGAGTAGATGAGGCACCCACCCTTACTGTCTGAGGGTGGAGGGGCTGCCCCGAGGACCATGGACCTGACCCCTGGGGGGCCCTTGGGATCGTGGCCGGGAACTCAAGCTAGGCAGCCTAGAAGTCGAGGTGAGCCCTGCACGTGCCGCAGGGCAGGCTGAAACCCCAGCTGTGCCTGAGATTTAACATGTGGTTCTCATTCCCCCAGGCAATTTAGAAACTGTTCCAAAACGGCTTGCCTCTGAGAAATTTTTAATTATTTCTTCCCGGCTCCTTCCTAGTAAGCTCTGTGAATCACTGGTAGACAGTCTAGGTAGAACTGGTAGACAGTTCTCTCTGGTCTCAGCGGCTCCTTAGAGCCTTGCTCAGTGGGGCTTCCATGTGGGAACGGCACCCTTCTCCCTGGGGTGGGACACAGCTGCCCTGGTCCAGGGTCAGAGAAGCGAGTTAATTACAGCAGGGGGTGCGCTAGGGCATTAGTGGTGACAAACCCCTCCTGAGCACAGCCGTCATCATCATCATTGACACCATTATCATTAGATTTGTTTCTACCACGTTTCCTAAACAGCACCTGGGGTCCCAGGAGAGGCCAGCCATGGCACCCTTCAATGCAGGAAGCATGTCACACTTCCAGAGAAAAACGGGCCTCAGCTCTGCTCTGCTGTCTCCTCCCAGTGATGGGAGGAGGTTTGAGTGTGATGGGAAGGTTTGGTGCCCTTGGACCCAAATCTGATGCAGGAGCTGCAGGGAGAGAGGGAGGGAGGAAGCAGCTGCTCATGGAGCTCAGACATTCTTTAGTTTGGCGGGCAGTTACTGTGGGTGCCAGGCACTGGGCAGCATGACCAGCTGATCCAGTTTGCCTGGCACTGAGGGCTTCCTGGGATGCCGGACTCTGAGTACTAAACCCAGGAGGATCCCGGGCAAATCAGCCTGGAGCAGGGTAACTGGGGACAGCAGGGAGCAAGGCAGGTGGGTCCTGCCCCTGTAGAGGGTCCCCCTTCTCCTGGGGGAGGCCGGCAGGGAAGCAAGCAGTCACAGCGTGAGTAAGAGCCAGCCACCGGGGACCGTGGGGGCAGCCTCAGCCCAGACCAGGGCAGGAAGGCCTGGCTGGGTCCTCTGTCCCCTCTCTGGACCTTGCCGCCACCCCCGGCCTGTGGGGCCAGGATCGTTATCCCAGTTTTACAGATGCGGTGAAGGAGACTCAGGTCAGCAAAGGGCCTCCCCGAGGATAAAGGGTTGAGACAAAGCCAAGACCCCAGCCTGGCCTCCTGCTCAGCCAGGGGCCAGCTCCATCCATACCCCCTGCCACCCTGGCCTGACCTGGAGACCACAAGTCCCCTCTCCTTCTAGAGAGAGTGCCAAGGAAAGATTCTCAGCAGGAGCTGTGTTCACAGTCTAGTCTCCCCCTTCTCATCGCCCTGGGGGGCCAAGCAGAGCAGGGGGCCAGAGAAGGGTTAAAAAGGGGCCCTGCCAGAGAGGCTGGGGGCGACTCTGCAGAGGAGCCATAGGCCAGTCCTCAGCTGCCCTAGCAGCCGTGCAGTTCTCTGCAAGGAAAAAAAGAGAGAGCAGAGATGTAATGAGCCAGCCACCCTTCACTGATTTGCACATAATCATATCTTTCCCTTAATGGAACCAGCAGCCGAGGCGCCCTGACATCTGCTCTCTCCCTTCCTCCCATTTGATTCGAGAGGTTCAGCCTGCGCCTGGCTGGTTCACTGTTCAGCAAACATTGCTAAGGCCCGCCTGAGCGGGGAGAGAGACTTCAGACTGATGGGCACTGTCATTATCCCCCTTCTCAGACAGGAAACAGAGGCTCTGGACGGAAGCCACTGTCCTGCAAGCTCTGGGACTTGAGATGCAAGTTCCTCGGACATTCGCCATTTGCTAGGAGAGGGGCCTGGGGTGATGCTGGGGCAGGGACCCTCTAGAGAGGCGTTTCCAGAACCGGAACTCACACCTCTCGCACACTGTGGCCCATAGGACTGTGTAGCACAGCAGTTATGTTATCTTATTACACTGTTAGTGGTGGTATCAGCTCCATTTTACAGAAGAGGACACTGAGGCTCAAGAACGTGGTGATGTGCCTCGGGTTACACAACTAGAAATGATCACAGCTCCTGTGCTCAGCAGAACAGAGCATCTGGGAGAAAGAAGAGCCAGTCTTTGTGCACGCCTGCTGTGTGCCAGGCACCCTTGGAAGTGCTTTATGTGCACAGCAGATAGACAGTGTGTGGGGTCCCAGCACTTCAAGTTTATCCCAGTCTGGCCAGACTCAGCTCAGGTGTCCTTGTACATCTCAAAGTGTAGGATGCAGCAAAAGCAGGGTTTTGAGGGCAAATCATAGCCTTAAAAACATATTGGGAAAGAGAAAGGCGTCCTCTCCTCCAGGAAGCCCACCCTGATGCCATCCCACTCCAGCATTGAGGGAAGGGCCTCTCCTCTGGGCCCCACAGGAAACACCCCTCCATGCACACCTTTACTCTGTCACTGCAGTCTCAGCATGGCCGGACCCGGCTTACCTCTCTTTCTCTCACTGGATTGTGAACTTTCTCAACATTAGGACTTGTGCATCTCTGTGCTTCTCCTCACCTTGGTCGCAGGTGCTAGCAGCAGGTGAGGGGGCATGGTGGTGAATGTTGGATGAATGAATGCTATCCAGTGATCTCCCAGCCTCTCCCAGCTCCCACACAGCCCACCCCAGGGGAGGTTCTGTCCCCGGATAGGGTGGGAGTGTGTTTGGTGAGATGTGTGCTGGGCAGGTGGAGCATGGGGTGGGTTCTCTACCTGGGAAAGGTGAGGACCCTGCAGGGCGCAGGCCCTGGAGCCTTCCTGGAGGGCAGTCTACCCTGGTATCAGCCACTCTCAGAAATATTTTTACTTTTGTCCCAGTAATTCCATTCCTGAGACTGTATCCTAGGAACATAAGTCCAGAATTCAGACAAAGCTCAATGTAAAAAGTGTACATCAGAGATATTTATATTCTGAAAAAGCGGACACAATCTAAATATGGCTGGGTGAATAAACTGTAATTTATTCCTTTAATGGAATCTTCTGCAGCCTTTGAAAACTTTCTCACAAAAATGTCAACATGTGGGACATGTATATGATCTCATGGTCCCAGAGAGCAGAACGCAGAACTGTGCATCAGCCATGGCAACCACGTTAATAAAGAAAGATGGAGAAAGTCAAGGAAATATTCACTGTAATGCTGAGTGGTTGTTGGGGGAGGGGGCTGGAATTATGTGCGATTTTTTAAAATTATTTTTTTTACTTCTATAAACTTTCCAAATTGTTTACAACATATTGTAAAAGCTTATGACTTTAAAGAAACAAAATATGGGGCTAGGCTTGATCTCAGAAGGCTTTCCAGGAAAAGTGGACTTGGTGGGAAACTTAGCGGGTGGTTCCCTGACCTGCAGATACACCCCCAGCCCACCCTCCAGCTCCCTGCAGAGCCCAGGGTGCTGGGTGCTCTTGCTCCTGGCCTCGCTGTCTCTTGTTCCTGGTATATTCTCTCTCTCTCTCCACGTGCACACTCACCCCGGACCTGGATTTGCTATGGCCATGTCAGCTGAAGAGATGCACACGCTCCCTGGGGACATCCACCGGCCTTTAGGGAGAGTTTGTGTCGCCCCTCCAGGGCCGGCCACACTCACGTTTCCTCCAAACCTGAGCCTCCAGGACCCGAGTGAGGAGTGGGCCTCCTCCCGTGGGCAGTGAGGCCCCACAGCTGCTGGGCCTGAGGGTCTTCCCTGCAGTCGCCTGGCATCAAGAGCATGGCAGTGACTCGGGAGTGTCCCCAGCCAGCCTCGGCTGCGGGATGCTGGTGACGATGGGGTCGAGCTCACGATGCCCGTGACGAACTGTTCAATGGCAGGATGGGCGGGAGTGCTCTTCACGTGTGAGGAAGTCCACTCACGAGTGTCACTGTCACAGCGTTACTCCCTGGGCCTGTGGACGTGACGGGGCCGACTGCAGAGGTCAGCCGTGGCAGGCCACAGGGCTCAGGGTCGGCCCCTCGGCAGCTGCACAGCCAATACAGGGGGGCATGAAGCCCCATTGCAGGCCATAGGCTCCCCTGCCTGACCTCCATGGCCGGATCAACAAGCCGGTGACCTTCTGGTGGCAGGAAGGGATCTTACTGACCATGTCAGTGTCCAGGGCTGCCGTAACAAATGACCACAGACTGGGAGCCTCAGGACAGTAGGAATTTACTCTCTCGCAGTTCTGGAGGCCAGAAGGCCAAATTCAGGGTGTCAGCAGGGCAGTGTTCCCTCCAGAGGCCTTGAGGGAGGATCCTTACGGCCTCTTCTCGCTTCCTGGGGTCGTGGCTGCATCACTCCAGTCTCTGCCTGTCTTCACATGGACTTTCCTGAGTCTGTTTTCTCCTCTTCTGCCTCTTTTAAGGACACTTGTCATTCTGAAGTCCAAGCCTGTGCCTCCCACCCGTGCCTCAAAGCAGGTCCCCAGACCACCCGCACCCCGCCATCCTGCTGGGATGTTCTGGTGGTCCGGGGCATGGGAGTTAGAGCATGGCCCTTTCCAGTCTGCCTGCCTCCATCTACCCCACCCCTCTCTCCCTATTCCTGCCTAAAAGGCTCTCGCCTGCTCTGTGACTCCAAGGCCTTTCCCCAGCTAGTGTCCTGCCATCTCCACGGTGCACCCAGGGTGGCCCCAGCCCTCGCTGGGGGAACCTGGGAGGTCATTCTGCGTGTGACTCAACAGGAGTGTGTGTGGCAGGGGCTCAGGCAGGTGCCTGGTGGTTCGTCACCTGGGGGCCCAGTGCATGGCCCGCTCCAGTTTCTGAGTCTCTCACCTGGCTTTCCTCCACCTGCAGGAGCCCCTGGGGCCTGTGGGCAGAGCTCAGCCCTTCCAGACAAGAGCATCTGGGAGGCCCTCCCACACCCCCAAACGACCTTGGGGCCCTCTTGGCCCCTCTGGCACGGCACGGACGCTCTGGGTTGCAGCTCTGGCCCCCACACCTCTCTCTGCCAGCCTGCAGGTCAGGAGAGCAGGCACAGGGCCACGCGTCTGGGTCCCAGCACCCAGCCTGGCACAGAGGGGGCGGCAGCCTTGGTGGGTGAAGGAGTGAGGGAATGAATGAATGAACGAATGGACAGATGGATGGATGGACGAGTGGGGGAACCAGCTGGGTGGTACCCCTGACAGTCTCGTGTCCATTTCCCTTGCAGACGTGCTGGTGGACGGGCAACCATGTGACTGCGAGGCGGCGGCCTGCCAGGTGGGCGACCCCGTGCGGCTGGAGGTGCGGCTGACCAACCGGAGCCCGCGCAGCGTGGGGCCCTTCGCCCTCACGGTGGTCCCCTTCCAGGACCACCAGAACGGCGTGCACAACTACGACCTGCACAACGCTGTCTCCTTCGTGGGCTCCAGCACCTTCTACCTCGACGCGGTGCGTGGTGGTCTGGGAGCCCCTGTGGCCCCATGCCTCCCCCAGGCAGTGGGCTTAGGGGTGGGCAGACACAGGGGCTTCTCTGTGTTGACCTTCATCTGCGGGACTGGCCGAGAGACCTTAGACAAGTTCATTTCTGTGTGTCCGAGTCCTGGGAGGGAAACCAGGATGGGGAGACGACCCCCGAAGGTTGCTAAGGAGATAAGGCGAGGGGAGGGGACCTGGGACAACATTAGATCCTGCCATGTTGCTATGGCCATCGCCCTGCCCCACACGGTCAGCTCCTCCCTGCCCAGCGGTTGCTGCAAACCAGCCCAGAGGGACTGATATAGTCACAGTGCCCGCCCTGGCCCCCACCTCCACCCGCACACGGCACAGCCCTCATGCACCACTCACCGTCACTGCAGCTGCTCCCCACACTGCCTGAACCCCCAAACAGCTCAGGGAGGGAAGTGCTATTATCTCCTTCCCAAGACGGAGGCTGGGGCTCAGAGAGGTGCAGCGACTTGCTGGGGCAGCACAGCAGGGAAGCCCTGGAGGGAGCATGGGAGCAAGGCCTGGGGGCCCGCCCTCCCTCTGTTGCCCCCATGTCCAGGCAGGTTCAGGGGCCTCCTGGTGGCTTTGCTGGCCTGGCCTGATGCCTCTCCCTCCTCCCCATCAGGTGCAGCCTTTGGGCCAGTCGGCCTGCCTGGGGGCCCTCCTCTTCCTCTACACGGGCGACTTCTTCCTCCTCATCCGCGTCCACGAGGACAGCACGAGCAAGGAGCTGCCGCCCTCTTGGTTCTGCCTGCCCAGCGTGCACGTGCGCTCCCTGGAGGCGCAGGCTTGAGCTGCTCCTGCCCCGTCTGGGTCCCTGTGCCCAGAGAGCCGTGGGGGCAAGGCCTTCGCTGCAGCTCCTGTCCCCTCCTCCCAGCCCCACCCCTCTCCTCCCCTTCCTCCTTCAGCATCCTTTCCAGGCGGTGCAGGAGACCCCAGACATGGCAGCCTCCCCTCTTCCCACACTGGCCACCAGGGTCTTTCTGCTGGAGCCTGGCATGCAGGTGGATGCTGACCAAACCCCAGAGGGTGGTGCCCGCCCAGCCCGGGTCCTGGGGTCCCTGCACCTCTTCCTGTGACCTGGGGCTCAGCCCAGCCAGTAGGAAGAAGAGGCGAGCGTGAGTGAGGGGCACAGCCCAGGTGGGCCTGAGGAGCCTCCCTCTGCCCCGTCGGCCACTGGAATCCTCCGAGGGCTGGCTCTTCTCCCAGAGGCCCTGAGGCAGTCCAGGCAGGAGAGATGGAGCCGTGATTGACACCAAGAGGGGCCACCTGCCCCCTGCAGAATGTCTGGGCGGGTGCCAGCTGTCCCGGGCCCTGGGCTGTTTCCAGAGGGCCGTGGCCTGTTTGTCTGTGTCTGTGACAAGTTCTCCAATAAAGAGCCTGCCTTGCTCCTCTGCTGGTCCAACTGCATCCGTGCATCTGCTTATCCAGTGTGGTCAGGGGCCGCCGCACCCAACCCCCAGGACACAGACGGCTGGCGGGCAACGGGTTCGGGCCTGTGTCTGTCCCCGGGACCCTCAGCCCCTCTCATGCATGTGCCCTCTGGGCCTGGTTCCTCAACCCCTCTTGGAACACTGACTCGAGGCCCCACACCAGGGTCCTCAGACCCCCAGGATGGGTCTGGCCATCTCAGCCTCTTGCTTGCTCCCCTGGGGTCTACACAGCATCTGCCTCTGCCTCCTGCTCCACACAGATGCTCAGGAAACGTTCAGGAGCGCGACAGCAGGCGTCAAGGAGTCTGATGAGGCCACAGCGGCCCTCGGAACCACCATGAGGGCTGGCTCTCCCCTCCTCCGTCTTCTTCCTCACTCCCGTCAGGGTCGCCCAGGCCGCCCACCCCCGCGGTCCCTGGAACAGCCACCACCTGCCGCCCTCACTCCCAGCCTGGCGGGTTCACAGAGTCCCTCCTCTGCCCCAGCAGCGTCAGTCTTCGTTGAGCAAACATTACCCCCTGAGCAGAATTCTGGTGCCAGAGAGACGGCAGGGGTCCCACAGCACAGAGCGGGAGTGGGGTGAAGCCAGGGGCTTCCGAGGCTCCTGGGGTCACCCTGTTTCCGTGAGGCTGCCAGGCAGCAGGCACGGTGCTGACTCACACACGGGGATGGAGGAGGATGGACAGTCACTGGGCTGTCGTGGGACCTGGGGCATGTTGGCCCGTGGGAGCCCTGTGACTTCGGAGACAGGTGCCATTTTACAGGGTGTGGCATGCCCCAATTAGAAAACACCCTGGCGAGAGCTCCTGGCTCAGGGCAGGAAGAACTTTCTAGCCCCTGCCTCACAAGGGGCTGCACCGTGTCCGCTGGGTCAGTGCCTCCCCGTGCCAGGCATGGCTGGGACACTTGGCCCCTGCTGTGCATCCTCCAGCTACTCTGGGCCGAGGGGGCACTGCCCCCATCGCGGGAGGGGACTGAGTCTCCAGGTGCCGGGAGCATGTAGTAGGAGGCAGCCGAGCAGGACAGACTCCTGCCCGTGTCCTCCCTGTTGCTCGGGCAGTGTCACCGGAGGAGGCACTAGGAGGGGCCACCATCCCCCACACTTTGCCAGCTTGACGACGTTTACAGTCGTCATGTTGGCAGCCTCACCCCTTCCCACACCATCCACCAGGGCCCTCGGGGCCCAGCCCAGGCCCCACAGGCCCGGCTGCCACCTGTAGTTTTCAGGCTGCTTGCTGCCCAATGGCACCCACCGGGAGGGCAAGCGAGGGCGGGGGTCCATCTCGCCCCATGCAGGGCTGTGCTGCCCAGAGAAGGGGCACTTACTCAACTTGCACAAAGCTACGCTGTGGCCCGTGGTGGCCTGTTCTCTCTGCTCCAGAAGCCCCTACCCACGCAGGCCTTGCCGCTCAGTGGTCAGCCCTTCACCGGCCCTCCCCTGTGTCGCCAGAGCTGCGGCTCGCCTCTTCCCAGGGCAGGAGGAACTGTACGGAGCCCTGGCCATGCCTGGCTTCTCAGCAGAGGCCGGCCCAGGAAGGGTCCAAGTGAGGCCCCTAGCAAACCCTGGGACGCGAACTGAGCACAAGAGCTTGTGGAAAAGTGAGGGTCAGAGGGAAGGGAAAGAGACAGCGAGGGAGCATTGTTGGGCCTGCCGCAGTGGTCACCTGGGGCTGGAATCCTCGGGGGAACTTGGGGGACAGGGAGAACGCACACCGCGGGACACCCAGCCCGGGGGCGAGGGGCTGGTCTGTGTATCCTCCAACCCCCAGAGTTCAGTCCTGCATGCCAGCCTGCCAGGGGCCAAGCAGACCAATGCCCTGCACTTCCCGGGGACGAGGGAAACCACACACAGTCTCTAGAGCACGTTATTAGCTGCAGTGGCTCGTGGCTCCTCAGGGAAAGCAACCCCAGGAGGCCTGCACGTGGCAAGGGGTGGGGACCTGGGGAGGTCTCTTCAGCCCTCCCATGTAGGACGCAGCCGAGCAGGAGTGCCTGCAGCAGAGATGACCAAAGCCCTTTGCTCAGGATGCAGGAAAACTCCTTCCAGGGCCATGTGACCATCCATCCATGGCTCCCCCAGGACAGGGCCAGGCCTTAGCCACTCCCCATCCTGGGCGCTCCATACATGGAGGTCAGATGGACAAGCCCCATGCAGGAGGCCTTGGCCTGGGTCAAGTCCCAGCCAGCCATCTCCTCGGCTCATCATCCAGGGCGTCTTCACTGTTAGGATTAGGCGGGGGATCCAAGAAAAGGGCTTACTGCACCACTCCGCACACAGCAGGTGCTCCATAAATTGCCAGTGAGCCCCTCGGGCCAGGGTCTGGGAATGCACCTTGTGTGTCCCCAGGTGGCCCGGGACTTCTGTCAGGAGGTCCCACTTGCGGTGTCCATTCTGCACACCTGCTACAGGTGAGTCACCCCCACGGGGTGGGGAGCATGTGAGGCTGCTCATCATCGGCTCACGTCAAGAGACGCCTTCAGAAGGAAACCAAAACAGTCCCCTGGCTGTCATGGCTGAGCTCTGGGGGCCACCTGCCCAGGCCAGGCAAGCAGTAAAGTAGCACAACGGAAGGACAGGCCATACCCTGCTCAGGACACCCCTGGGTTTAACTGGATTGAACTGGACGCTGTGCTGAAAGCAGGTGGGAGGCCCCCGCCCCAGCCAGCCAGGAACTATGAGCGCAGCTTGTCTGGTGGGTGGGCTGGTGGGCAGGCGCACAGTGCCCACCAGTGGGACCCAGGGCACAGAGCCCATGGTCTCAGTGGAGGCACCTGGGGAAACAAAAGGGCCTGTAGGCTGGGTCCAGGGGCAGGAGGATCAGAGAAGTCTTCCCGGAGGAGGTGGTGTGGGGGTGGAGGCTGGATGGGTGGGAGAGGAAGGGATCTCCAAGAGTGTGGGAGGGCTGAGCGAAGACCTGGAGGGAGGACAAAGGGCTTGTGAGCCCTGGGGACACAGTTGGACCACCGCCACTCCTCTCAGCCACTGCTGGGGCAGGACCAGTAAGAAGGCAATGACCTTGTGGGGACATGGAGAAGAGGGGCCAGCTCTGTTTGGGGTCAGAGGTGATGCTGAGCTGGGCCTTGCTGGAGTTCATGAGGGGGAGAAGATGGAGGAAGGGTGTTCAGGTAGAAGGAACAGCATCTGCGAAGTCTTGGAGGCATAGGACAGACGAGAGGGGAGATGCATGTGAATAATTAATATAACAGGAAGTGCGTGGTCCCAGGCCCTGAAGACGGCAAAGACTGCCCATGCGGTAGGGTGGGAGTCCCCGGGGCAGGTGAAGTGCTCCCCAAAAGGAGTCCCTGGAGCCCAGGAGAGAGGACAGGCCAGGAGACAAAGATTGGGAAGCAGATGGCAGAAGAGGGAAGAAGAGGGGTCCCGGGCAGGGGTGCTGGACTGGGTCTTGGTGGATCTGCCCACTTCTCCACCTCACGTCCTCGCACCCCCGCCCTGCCGTGTTCACAACGTGCTCCAGCTGCACCAGCCTTCTCTCCCTTGTCACCCAGCCTGATCCCCCCTCGGGGCCTCGACTGCTCTCTCTGCCCGGAGGGATGCTCTGGGCAGGTGGGAGGCCCTCACACGGCCTCTGGCATTGCAGTCTCAGCTCCACATCACCTCCCATGAGGGGCATTTCCTGACCACCCTGGCTACGTTGGCCCAGCCCTCGTGGGGGAGATGGCCCAATCTGGAATGATCTATTTGATCACGCATTGTGCGCTCTGTCCTCTGCTGCAATGTGAGCACCTGTGAAGGTGGCTGGCACGTGGAGGGCATCGTGAAACTTGGCTGAGAGAGAGCCCTCCTCAGCCTGGGAGGCCCCCTGGGAGCAGGGCCCTGCGGAGCAGGCAGAGCATGAGATTTGGAGCTCAAACAGTGCTCCAGCTCTGCTTTGCTGTGTGACCACGGGCTGGCCACTTCACTTCTCTGAGCCTCAATTTCTCATCTGTAAAAGGGAGATAATAAATCTCGTCTCAGAGGGCGGTTGTTGAGGATCATATCTAAAGGGCCCGGAACAGTGTGGGCGTGTCTGGTGCCCGGCAAACATCTGTTGAATGAAAGAATGAGTGGAGCCCTTCACTGGCTTTGAGGCAGTCTTGGCTCTGCCACCTACGAGATGTGGGACCTTGGCAAAGTCAGTTCACCTCTGGGCCTCAGTGTCCTGCCTGTAAGATGGGATCTATCCCATTTCAGCCTCCAAACCCACTCCCTACAGGAGCAGAAGAGAGGGTTCTTGTGTGAAGGTCTCCTGACCCCCAAGGTGCTCTGTGCTCAGATGGGGCACTCTGAGGCAGGCAGGACCCCAAATTCCACCGCGTGCAAAGCCAGGACAGGATGCTCTTTGCTCTGTGTTTACCTACCGCCCCTTACCCCACACACACACTCAGTGAAGAGGCCACGGGGTAGAGGAGGGGGCGGTCTGAGCACAACCCTGTGCCTGCGGTATGAGGGCTCTTGAGAGGAGAAGGCCTGGGCGGTGTCTCGGCTCTCTGTAAAGTCCCGAGCAGAGCCGACAGCAGGCTCCCTGTCACACAACAGATGTGATCCTGAGGACCATCCCCCACGCCCCCAAACAGGAAGAGGGGGACTGGAAACCAGGAGAGGGGAAAATAGGACAAAGAACTTGGTCAACCCCACAGAAGGCAAGACATCGCTTCATAGTGGCCTGGTTTGTTGAGAAAAAGATTAGCAACAACTTAAACAACCACTAACCAGGGACTGAATGAATCACCTGTGGCTTATGGAAATGAAGCTAAACAGAACGAACAGTGTCTATGTACATCAGCATGGCCGCATCCCAAAGACGTGCTGTGGAATGAAACATCACGTTCCAGCGTGATGGGTGCAGCCCGACCGCACTCAAGGAAACAGCCCCCAACAGGAACATTATACATTTTCGGTGCATCAAAAGATATCCATAAAAACATGTTTAAAAGATGGAAAAGATACACACCTCCCTTTAAAAGAGTAGCCTCCTTTGGGGTTGAAAGAGGGTGTCAGAACAGGGTACAGGGTGGGGGCACTTCAGTCATGTTGCACTTTCTTTTTAAAAGTATAATAGAGAGAGAGAGAGAGATGATGGAGATAGAGATGATGGAGAGAGATGATGGAGATAGAGATGATGGAGATAGAGACAGAGAGATCTAAAAGAGATAGAGATGAGAGAGAGAGAGAGAGGGAGAGAGAGAGAGAGAGAAAGCGATTGATTAAAGCTGAGGAAAGCTAATACCTGGACAGGAAAACACTGACGTGTTTGATTCTGAGTAGTAAGTATATAACTGATTGTTATTCTTCTGTGATGTTTTCTGCGTTTTTTTACTTTCCAAAAACAAATAAAAAAATACAACAGTTACCAGAGAAGAGACCGAAGGCAACGAGAGAGAAGTCTTGACAGGCAGGAGGCAAAGTTGTCTTCTTGGAGGAGGGGGTGTTAGAAATAACCCAGGCACTCTGAAAAACTCCCAAGACAAGGCCTGCACTCCAATGCCCCTGGCCCTTTCCCTGGCTCAGAATGCCCCTCCCAACCCCGTCCTGGAGTGGAGGAGATGAATTGAGTCAGGACAAGGACAGCCTTGAGTGTCCCATAAGGAGTCGGAGCTTTGTTGTGGGGTCGGGGAGCAGGGAACCGTGTAACGCAGGGGAGCTTGTTGGCGTGCATGTGGGTGAATTATTCCAGTCATGGGCTGTGTTAGCGGGCAGTGGCCGAGGCAGAGAACCCAGGAGCAGAAGTCTTGGTAATGGCGCAAGGTCGTGGTTCTTCCAGGTGCCCCTGGCACCGCAGTCCTACAGCCGGTGTATCCAGAAACCTCCCCGCTCCCCAGGGCCGGAGGAGGCTGAGCCAGGAATAGACCACGTCATTTTCACTTCACCAGCAGAGCCGGGTCAGTTTCATTCCCTGACAGTTGCTCCCTTCTGCCGGGACAGGCCTGCAACAGCCCCGTAATCGCCCAGCCATCATGCTCTGTCATCTGAAATTCACGAGTAGAGCGAGGATCCACAGGAAGATGTCCAAGGAGCTGAACCCCAGCTCAGCCACTCGTCAACTCTGTGACCTCAGACAAGTAACTTAAATTAAGCCTCGTTTTTTTCATCTGAATAAATGGAGACAAAATACTTATTTCATGGGCACTTTTATGTTCATAGTTTGATTTAATCTCCTCAGCGTTCCTACATGTGATAGCGACTCCTCAATAAATACTGGTTCCCTCCTCCAACTCGTCCCATTGCCTCTCTGTGTTCTCCCATCCACATGTCCAGCCCTGTGCCGGGAATTCCACCATTTCTCTAGGAAGCTTAACACGTGCCATCACTGTTCCCTGTTAGACCCCTGTGCTCGTTAATTCATTAGGTAACATGAGGTAATATAAGGCAGATCTTTCCAACACAGATGCTCAGATAGGAATGGGATTGCCTGACTGAGGAGTGAGCTCTATGACTTTGTCACCACGCGCTCTTTGTATTCAAGAAAAGGCTGGACTTGTGGATGGCTTCAAAAGACGAGGCCTCTGAGCCTGCCAGCCCAGAAACCACTGCTGTTACGATGTCTTAAGAGCCAGCCTGGCCCCAGTAAGCAGCGAAGAGAGTGAGGTACATGTGGTCACCTGGCTCCTGGGGCCTCTGAACAATGTCTTCAGGGATTAAGACAAATAATAAATAAAGATCAAAAGAGGGTGTCAACATGATGGACTAGGGGCCCAGACTAAGCTCCTACTGAAAACAGCTAAAAATGACAGTAATTTTATCAAAAACACATTGGCGAGTACAACCATGAGCTGGCAGGAAAGTGAGAAATACCCACCCAGTACCTGTGTGAAGGCAAAATCCAGGCAGGTTTGATGGCAACTTTCACTTTGAGGGTTTTTGCCAAAGCAGGAGCATCCGTTTTACAGTCTTACAAAACTGGAAGGAGGAAGACAGATCCCAAGGCCCACCAGGTGGGGAATCTAATCAGAGATGCTCCCCATTAATTTGGGACCTCGGAGGATTACACCCTGAGTAAAGTGTGAACTGAAAATACCCCCTACCCTACTTGGAGAGTGGAAATAAAACTGCCCTGTCTCAACCCTCTGTTTCCAACCCAAATTGGCCCTTGCATGAGTCTGCAGTCCCAAGTCACTCTCCTTAAAGGCCTCCCCCAAACCTCAACTCATTCATTAATTTGAAAGCGGTCCTGGACTATAGCACCCCCCAACACATACCAGACATCTTACAGAAGTAAACACAACCTTTGTGGAGGAGCCGACTTTTGTCCCAAATCTCCAAGGGTTTCTACAAGGAAAATGAATAATTCAGAGTTTTAAAAGAAAGAAAGGCATCAAACACACAAAGAAACAATGCATTATGTGTGAGAGCCAGAAGAAACAAAATCAGCAAACTCAGGCTTGAGAAAGAATCAGATATTGGCTTTATCAGACACAGACTATAAAATAAGTATGCTTAATATGTCACAAGAACTGAAAAAGAAGATTAAAATGGGTAAAGATCTAGAACATCATGAAATAATCAAATGGAGCTCTTATACCTGAAAAAAAGAATTGAAATGAAATAGTGAATAGGTTGAAGAGCAGATTAAATCCAGCCTGGGGGAGAACTAGTGAGTGAAAGATAGAGCTGAAGGCCTTATAAAAAATGCAGCCCAGAAAGACCAGAAAATATGAAAGAAACTTAAGAAAACTTGGAGGACAGAGGGAGAAGCTCTCACATATTCTAGTCACCTTTCCTGGAGGAAAAGGTAAAGAGAGTGGAGAAAAGGCAATATTTGAAGATTAATGACTGAGAAGTTCTCAGACAAAAATCCACATATTTAGGAAGCCCAACAAATTCTAAGCATAACATTTAAAATACACAATAGACACATGAAAATATAATTTCAAAGACTGGATGCAAAGGGACGATGTTAAAGGAGCTAGAAAGAGAAGACAAATTACTGTCAAAGAAGTGGCAATTTTACTGAGAGCTGACTTCACATCAGCAAAAACAAAGTTCAGAAGTCAGAAGAATAATATCTGAGAATGTGCTGAGAGACATAAATACTTTCCAATAGGTGAAATAACAATATTTTTATATAAACAAAAATAGGGTTTCCCACCACCAAAATCTCATTAAAGGGAATTCCCAAGAGTGAACTCCGGGCAGAAGGAAATTGATACCAAATAGAAAATCAGAGATGCCGGAAAGAAGGAATAACAAATAAAATGGTACATACATGGGTAAATCTAAGCAAACATTTACTATATAAATAATAATAATTATGAATTATGGTGTTAAAACATAATAGAATTAACGTATATAACAAAATAATGCATAAATGTTGGTAAGGGGATGATTGGAATCAAAGTGTTAGAACCTTAGAAGATGCTTTAATTTTCACTTCAAACGGTCAGGATGAGGGTAAAGATATTGATTAACTTAGACTTAAGCTTTGGTGCTTTAATTATGGAAGTTTCAATTTCTGGGGTAACCACTAAGAAAATGAGAAACAGCATCAACAGCTTCTAAACTAGATGCTCAAAAAAAATGGAATATGGAAAACTAATTATTCAGTCCAAAAGAAGGCAAGAAAGGAAGGAAAAAGGATCAAAGAAATAAATGAAATAGCTGAACGAGTAAAACAACCACCATAATAATGTTATTATCCTCATATTATGGTTGAGAAAAATGAGACACAGAGAAGTTAAGTAACAGCTAAAAGTGGTTATATGGGCCGGCCCCGTGGCTTAGTGGTTAAGTGAGCGCGCTCCACTGCTGGCGACCCGGGTTCGGATCCCGGGCTTGCAGCGACGCGCTGCTTCTCCGGCCATGCTGAGGCCGCGTCCCACATACAGCAACTAGAAGGATGTGCAGCTATGACATACAACTATCTACTGGGGCTTTGGGGGGAAAAATAAATAAATAAAATCTTTAAAAGTGGTTATAAAATAAGTTGTAGAAACAAATTAAAGTATATCAGTGCTTACAACAAATTAAAATAGACTAAGTGTCCCAGACAAAAGGCTGGACAAAAACCACAAAATCAGGCTTATGATATCTACAAGAGACACCAAAACATAAGGATACATAAGGTTGAAATAAAATGGTAGGAAAAGATGCGCCATAAAAATCATAATGAAAAGAAAGTCTAAAGCAAAATATAAATAACTTCCAGAAATAAAGACAATAGTATCATGATGATAAAAGTAATAACTCACCAGGAACATATAACGACTCCAAATATGTATGCAACCAATAATAAAGCCTTAAATACATAAAGCAAAACCTGATAGAACTACAAGGAGAAATAGGCAAAACTCTCTCAGTAACCAAAAGATCAAGAAGACAAAAATTATTAAAGATATAAAAGATCTGAAAAGTTTAATCAATAAATTCGATATAATGGACTTATATAGAATACTTCTCTCAACAGCTGTAGAAAGAAATTTTTATCAAGTGTATATGTTGAGATTTGCTTTATGGCCTAGTATGTGGTTGAAAGATTATCATCAGACAGACACATTCCTTGAACCTAATATACTTAAATTAGAAATCAATCACAAAAAGATTATTGTAAAAGTCTCCTGTATTTGGAAATTAAGAAACACTTCTAGATAACTCAGAGTTGAAGGAAGAAATCACCATGGAAAGTAGGAAATACTGAAATTGAATAATAATAAAAGTATGTATCAAAACTTGTGTGATGCAGATAAATCAGTATGCAGAGGAATGTTTTTATAAACTTAAATACTTATATTCAAAAGCGGAAAGTATGCAAGTTACGGAACTAAGCACCATCCCCAAGAGCTGAAAAAGATGGCAAAAGAGATCAAAGAAAATAAAAGAATATAATACAGATAAGATCATAAATTAATAAAATAAGAAAGAAACACACAATAGGGAAAAGCCAAAGGTTGTTTCTTGAAGAGGCTAATAAAATTGAGAAACCTCTGAAGAGATTAATAAAGAAAAAAGAAAAAGAACAAATAGCTACATTACAAAAAAAGAGGGGACATCAGATACTGCAGACAATAATAAGAGGATATTATAAGAGGAAATTATGAAGAACTTCATACCAACAAACTTGAAAACATAAAGGAAATGTACGTTTTCTAGAAAAATGTAATAAAAGTTAAAATTTATGGTAATAATAAATAGAAAGATTGAACAATCCTAAAGCCATTAAAGAAATCAAATCAGTAGTTAAAAATCTTTTTGAAAAGAAAACTCTAGGCCCAGATGGTTTTTACCAATGAATTCTAATTTAAGGAACAAAAAATTCCAATGATACACAAAATATTTCTGAATGTGGTAAAAGAGGAAAAACACTCAGATATTTTTTATGAGGCTAGTATAACCTTGATATCAAAATCTGACAAAGACCACATAAGAAAAGAAAATTTCATGGGCCCGCCCCGTGGCTTAGCAGTTAAGTGCTCGCACTCCGATGCTGGCGAACTGGGTTCGGATCCCGGGTGCGCACTGACGCACCGCTTCTCTGGCCATGCTGAGGCAGAGTCCCACATACAGCAACTAGAAGGATGTGCAACTATGACATACAACTATGTACTGGGGCTTTGGGGGAAAAATAAATAAATAAATAAAACATAAAAAAAAAGAAAAGAAAATTTCAGGCTAAATCATACATCAATGTAGATGCAAAAATTTGAATCTAAATGTTAGCAAACAGATCCAGTGACATGTGAAAAGATACCGTATCATGACCAAGCTGTATCTACTCAGAGAATGCAAGGTTGATTTTACATTGGAAAAGATATTAATGAATCCAACATATTAACAAACTAAAGAAGAAAAATCATATGATCACCCTTATAGATGTGGGAAAAGTCTTTGATAAAAGTCAACATCTTTTCATGCCCTTCAAAACCTCCCAAAAAACTCTTAGCAATCGAGGTCTAGAAGAGAGTTTCCTTAACCTGATAAAAAGATATCTATAAAAAATATATATACAGAAAACTTTATTCTTAATTTTGAAGTGGTGTAAGCACTCTCTTTAAGATCAGGAATGAAACAAGGATGCTCATTATCTCCTCTTTTATTCAACATTGTATAAGTGGTCCGTGCAGCACAGAAATCCAAAGAAACGAACAAATAAAAAGCATAAGGGCTAGAAAGTAAGAAACAAGACTGTCATTATTTGCATATTATATCATCGATTACCTAAAAAATCCTGAAGAATTTTCAGATTTATTGGTATTAATAAGTGCTTAGCAAAGTTTTAGATATAAAATCAATATAGAAAAATTCACAGCATTTTTATACCACAGCAGCAAACAGCTGGAAAATAGAATTATAAAAGTTGCCATTTATAGAACTACAAAAACATACACAGAATCTGTGGTAGCCAGAATAATGGCATCCCAAAGATGTCCACAACCTAATTCCCAGAACCTGTGCGTGTGTTGGGTTATATGGCAAAGAGTAATTATAGGTACAGATAAAATTAAAAGTTGCCAATTATCTGACTTTAAAATATGGAGATTATCCTGGATTACCCAGGTTCACCCATATATTCACAAGGATCCTTAAAAGGGGAAAAGGGAGACAAAGGAGAACCAGAGAGAGGGCAGCATGAGAAGAATTTAGCCCAATGTTGCTGGCTTTGAAGATAGAGGAAGGGGCCACAAGCCAAGAGCTGCCCCAGGCTCTAGAAGCTGTAAAAGTCAAGGAAACAGAATCTTCCCTAGGGCCTCCACAGAGAATGCAGCCCAGCCAACAACTTGACTTTTGTTCAACGACACTCATTTTGGACTCCTGACTTCCAGAACTGCAAGATCATAAATTTTTGTTGTTTAAGCAACTAAGTTTATAGTAACTTGTTCCAGTAGCAATAGGAAACCAAGAATAAATCTTTTCTTTAATGTGCAAGACCATTATGGAGAAAGTTATAAAAATTTATTGGAGGACATTAAAGAAGATCTAAATAAATGGTTGGAAGACGCTGTCTCATAAAGATGTAAATTCTCTCTAAATTGATCTATAGATTCAATGCAACACCAATAAAAAATCTTAACAATTTTTTTTTGGTGAAACTTGGCAAGCTGATTCTAGAATTTGCATAGAAATGCAAAGGCCCACTAATAGCCAACATACTTTTGAATAATAAGTCAAAATAATAAGTCTAAACAAATAGACACTGTGGAATAGAAAAATGGACCAATGGAGAGCCCAGAAACAGATGCATGCATATATGAACACATGATATATGAAATATTGCTATCACATGTCAGTGGGAAGAGGATGGACCTTTCCTTTAATAGTGCTGGGAAAGTAAATGAGTAGCCACAGAAAAAGAAAGACAGTGAATCCTACTACACACAATATACAAAAATCTGTTCTAGGTTAAGACCTAAATGTGAAAGGCAAAGTATAAAACATTTAGAAGACATTATAGATATCCTTATGATCTTGGGGTAGGGATGTACAGTTTCCTATATAAGACACAAAAATCGCAAGTCATAAAAAATGACAAATTCCACTACCTTAACATTAAGAACTTCTGTTCATCAAAAGATACCATAAAGAAAGTAGAAAGACAAGTCACAAACTGGGCGAAATATGAGGAGAGTCTGACACTGTAATGAGATTATTCAACCTGGAAATAATGTAAGCCTCTTATGCCCAGAATCCATAGAGAAGAGCAAGTTACATGGCCCCACCTGACTGCAAATGGGGCATGTCTCCTATCAGGAGGAGGGGAGAATGGGATAGAGTGATAGACCAGAAGTCTCTACACTCTTAGTAAAGTTGAACTGGTCATACCCTATGAACCAACTATTCCACTACCATGTACATATCTTAATGAGTACTTAGTGGCTTCTGCAACATGAGCCACATACCAGAATGTTTATAGCAGAATTGTTCATAATAGGAAAAAAGGACACAAAGTCGTGTGCCATATTAAGAACAAAATATGTAAATACATTGCAGCATATTTATATAGCAGAATACTATACAATGGTGAAAACATAACAACATGGATACACTTCGAAAACGTAATGTTGATGGAATAAAGCAGGCAACAGAAGAATACATGCAATATGATTCTAATTACATGAAGTCCCAAAAGCAAATAAGTGTATTTACTAAGGATACATACACAAGTTGTTAAAAAAAAAAAAGACTGTGGAGACAAACAAGTGAATAACTGACATAAAATTTAGCATCGATTCCCTCTGGGGTAAAGAAGAAGGATGGGATTTGAGAGGGGCAAACAGGGGGTTTTGGGAATTAGGAAATGTTCCATTTATTCACCTTGGCAGTGGAAACTTAATTCTATGCCTCTCTCCAAAAATTGAGATGTTTGATTCAGGCCCAGGTGATGAGAATTGTCAAAGACATGGCTTTTGGTAAAAAAAGAAAGATCCCTTGGCACTGATTCAGCAAACCAATAAAGAATTCTTCCCTTCTTCCACCTTTAGAATTTAGTTTGCCATTTCAAATCTGCTGATTAATCACAGAGTGTTCCTGGCAGCCACCCAGGCCAGCTCCTCTGAAAATGGGTGAAGCTGGATCTCTCAGGCAGGAGCACCTTCAGCACCATGGACAGCGACCCACAGCTGTATAATGATCTCAGAGTTGCAGAGGACAGAGCATGAGCTAGAACCCACGTCTCCTGATACCCAATCCAGTGTTCATTCCGTTGCTCCTGGCTTTGGATAAACAGACTGGAACTCCTCCATGAACCAGGAAGTCACCGGGGGACTTACACGTGTGGCTTCCATGTATGCCATTGAAAGCTTGGGCTTTACAGCCAGTCTCAGCAGGGTTTAGATCCGGACTCTGCCCTCGCCATCTGAGCACTCTGGGAAGTCACTGCACCTCTCCAAGCCTCAGTGTCAATCATATCAACTCCCCACAGAGTTGCTTTGAGAATTCAGTGACATTAGATGTACCACGCAGCACATCTTGTGCACTGGTGCTCAATTAAAAACAAGAAAATTCCCTTAGCCTTTCCCTCAGTGGATTTCAAATAGAAAAGGAATTCATTTTATGGAACATTTAAAAGATACTGGAACAATATTACCTTTTAGAGCCTGTTTTGGAAATAAACCCCGTAAAATTTCTGTATAAAATCTTTGCATTTACTAACGGTTATTAAAACTCTCTCAGATGTCTTAGTTCTGTCCAGTCCTGTTCTAAGGGCTGTTGAACAGTCCTGATCATTGCCTAACATGCCTTTACTCTGTCACATCAAAAGATGCTCAGAGAAGAGGGGTGACAATATACCTGCAAAATGTCCCCAAGGCCAAGAGTCCTCAACCACACATCACATTCCCACAATAAATCTGAAGGATAGTGTCTTGTTCTTTTGATTAGTTGCTGGATTCTATTGGCTAGTATTTTATTTAGAAGTTTTCACCTATAATCATAAGTGCCATCTGTCTATAGTTCCACTTACTTTGTGTTATTTGTATTAAAGTTATTCTAGATGCCCAGAATGAATAAGGGAATTTCTCTTCTATCTTTTTCTATGGCCCAAAATAGTTTAAACAGCGTTGAAATGACTAGTTCTTTAGAAATTAGATAAAACTCAGCTGCGAGCCTGTCTGATTGTGGTGCTTCTTCACCGATAGATCTCCAATCACCTTCTAATCTCTTCTACGGTAATTGGTCGATTAAAATTTCCCATTTTTTCTTGGACTGATTTTGGTAATTTACTTTTACTAAGAAATCGTCCATTTCCCTGAGGTTTTCAATTTGTTATCACAGAGTTGCATATAATATTCTCTCATAATTATTTTTATCTCCCCTGTATCTGTAGTTATATTGGTATGCCTGCCTTCTCATTCCTAATCTTGTCTAATTTTGCTCTCTCTCTCTCTTCATTCTCCATAATTGAACTCACGAGGGTTTTTTTCTGTTTTATTAGCCATTTCAAAGAACAAGCTTTTTGCATTGACATATTTTTTCCACTATTTAAAATTTTTTTTCTATTTCATCAATTTCAGATCTTATTTTTGTGAATTCCCTCTTTCTTATTTCTTTTATTGTTTCCTTTCCCAATTTCTTGAGACAAGTACTAAAAACAATGGTATGTTTAGTCTTTCCTCCTTTCTAATGAAGGCATTTCAGGCTGTGTGTTTCTAAGCTGTGTTAACTATACTCCATGTGTTTTAATATGAAGTATTTTCTTTTCCTTTGTTTTCCGGATAGTACGTAATTTCTCCTTTGATTTTCTGTTTGATTCAAGAGTTATATAGGAATGTTTTAAATCTGCAAGTTGTTAAAGTGTTTTGGGCTCCCTTGTAATTATTTATGTCTACTTGTATCAGATATGACCAGAGCAGGAGGCCTGTGAAAAACTCTGTTCTTGTGTTCTTGAATTTGGTAAAGTTTTCTTGCTGGCCTATTAGATACTGATTTTCATCAGTGGCTTTTAGGTATATGAAATTGTATTCACTATTTGAGAATATATATATGTACATTCACACTTATTGCTTGCATTATTCAATTCTGGTGTTATTACTTTGTTGTTTTTAAATTTCAAGTGTACAAAGAAGCAGAGACACAAGTGTAATGCACACTATATACCCATCACTAAGATTCAATAACTGTGTACATTTTGCCATATTTGTTTTTTACTGAGGTATTTAAAATTAAATTATAGTCTTCATTGCATTTCATCCCTAGATACTTCAGTGTGCCTCTTTAATAAAGAAAGATCTTCCCTACATAAGCATGATACTGTCATTGCACATGAAAAAATTACAGTGATGTTCTATGAGCTTCTAAAACCCCATCCATATTCAAATTTCCCTAATTGTCTCTAAAATGACTTTTTAAAATCTGATTTGTTCAAACTAGGATCTAATCAATGGCCATGCAATACATTGGATTGCTTCTTAATTTCTAACTCCTTCTTTATTTCTAATAGTTTTGTCCATTTCTGATAGAGCTGTGTAGTTGTCTCTCACTATAATTTTATTTTTATCAAGTTCTCTTTCCTAATAGATTTTGCTTTACATATTTAGCTCCTCTGTTTTAAAAAAAATATAGGCGTATGGCTGTATATCACTTCATTGTATAATCTAATTTATCACATATAAGTATTTTTAAACTTTTTTGACATTAATATCTGCCAGTTCTACTTTATTTTCATTTGCTTTATCTTTGTAAATATTTTCCCAGCAATTTATTTTAAATATTAAAATATTATTTTGTTTCAAGTGTATTTCTGATAAGCAGCTTATAATTGGCTTTGTTTCATTATGTCTTTTGCTGTTGAACCCAATATGACAATGTCTGTCTTTTAATGGGAGAATTCAGTTCTTTCCATTTAAGATATTAACTCATATATTTAATGTGCTTCCTACAATATTCTATTGTTGGTTATTTATTTTGCATCATTGTTTCTTCCTCATTTTTGGTGGTTCAATCAAGTTACTGTTCCTTCCAGTTTTCCCTTTGTTAATTTGGAAGTCCCTACTTATGCCCTTCCTTTATGGACTGAAAGTTTGTGTCCCTCCAAAATTCATGTGTTGAAATCCTAACCTTCAGTGTGGCTGTATTTGGTGATGGGGCCTCTAAGGTAGTAATTAAAGTTAAATGAGGTCCTAAGGGTGGGGCCCAGATCCCATAGGATTAGTTTCCTTATAAGAAGACACAGCAGAGCTCTCTCTCTCTCTCCTTTCCTCAGTGGGTGCATAAAGAAGAGGTCATGTGAGTGCACAGCAAGATGGCGGCTGTCTGCAAGCCAAGAGATGAGATCTCAGAAAGAAGACCTACCTTGCTGGCCTCTTGATCTGGCACCTCCAGGCTCCAGAACTGACATTCAGTCCATAACATGCTATATAATCTATCCCATCCTGATTGATTAAGAAACTGATAGGATATGGGGTTCTATGTCTCTCAGGGTAGAGCTCTTCCCTTCCTGTCTGGCTCTGAGCCCCCTGAGATGCTGTGATTTTTCTTTGTCAGATCTTTGGGGGCCCAGATCTGATTGTTGAACACCCCTTTGTTAGTCTAGGTTCCCCAAGAATCAGATGTTGAGATGCAGTTGAGCACACAAGAAATGTACTAGGGAGGACACCTATGAGAGAGAATGGGGAGGGAGCTGGGAGAGGCTGGAAGAGGCATCATGCCGAGGTGCAGGTCTGACCCCAAGTCAAAGTGGGAGGGAAGGAAGAACGGTGGGGTGGAAGCCAAACACTCAGTTGAATTCAGTTGCCAAAAGGCTCCTGCTCAGAAAAGGCAACTAGACTGGAGGTGAAGAGAGGCCTGACCCCAGAGCTTGGTCTTGATCCTTTTCCTGGATCTCAGCCTGGATGGCTGAGAGATGCATGGACTGGGTGGGCTGTAGGTCAGTATGGTATGGCCAAGCAGGGGCTGCATGAGAGAAAGGAAGGGGAATGGGATGCATATGGGGCTGAATTGTGGACAATATTGCTGAGGATGGACCATGGAAGCCAATAAGAACACAATGCCTTGGCCTGTGATGTGTGAGCGCCCTGACCTCATCTTTGCAGCCTCCAGGCCTGGACCAGGAACTGGCCCAGATGCTCAACAGAAGTTTGTGTTGAGAAAGAATGAACAAATGTATCTCTCTTCTGGTCCTGAGGCTCACAGATTCTAAGATCTAGTAGGACTCGGGTGGAAATACCAAGGAGGGGTCCACCTGGACCAGAGTCAGGGAAACTTACTCCAGGTCAACCCTCCTCTGCCCATCATCTCTCCCACCTTCTCTCTGATCTGCCTCCCTACATTCTCCCTCCTCTTTGATTCTGCCTTCTCTTCCTCCTTCTCTCTGATCTCCCCCACGCTCTCCATCCTTCTCTGGTCCTCCATTTCCCTCTCCTTCTCTCTGATGCCCCGATTCTCCTGCTGCTCCCTCAGGTCTGCTGGGTTTGGAATTCCCCAGGACTGTTGTGCAGGAGTCACTGATGCCCCTGTGTTTGGAGAAGCAACAGTAGCTCACGAGAGGGAGTCAGGTTCAAGGGTTGGGACAGAGACGAACATGACCAGCTCACCTTCATTCAGTGCTCATCTGTGCCAGGCACTCTGCCAAGAGCAAAATACACACCACATTCCCATTTCACATATGAGGAAACTGAGCCTCAGGTGAAGTGACAGGCCCAAGGTCAAACAGCCAGGATATGGTGGAGCCAGGATTCAAACTCAGGGCCGTTTGACTCCAAAGCCCACCTGTTTGCACTATTCCCCGCATCAAGTTCAGGGACTGTGCTAGGGCGGTACATGGTCCACCTTATGGATTTTCATCCTCCCCACCACCTAATTAGCCAGGAGCCTCACTGCACCCATTCTGCAAAAAGGGCCTGAGGCTCAGAGTCCGGGGTCCTCACCCAGGAAATGTTGGTGCTCAGATCTGAGCCAGGTCTGCCCCCTGTGCAGACTGAGTTCTTCACCATTATAGTCCATCTCTTCACCCAAGGTGTCCTCTCCAGACACTCCCTCCCCCAAGCATCGTGGTCCTGACGCGACCACACTGAGTCAGTCTTGATTTGGGGATACTTCCCCGTGCTGTGTTAGGACTACCTGGTTGTCATCTACTCAGGAGGGACAGAATCTCTACCTGGCTCCATCCCGGCTGCACCACGGGACCTGAGTGTGACAGAAATGGGAGCACAGCCTGTATGTGGTTCTGGGCTCTACCCGGCGGCCTCAGTGCCCCCTGCCTCCTCTCCAGGGCTTCCTCCCTCCCTCTAATCTCCTTCCCGAACCCAAAGCAGACGCCCATCTGATTTGTTCTCCCACCTGCTCCCTTGAACTTGACACTTAAGGGAGGTCTTACATCAGCACCATTGACTTCAGGGTGTAAAAGTCAGTGTTTCCCAGAACTGGACTCCATTGCTGAAATGATGCGAACTTCCCTGGGGGAGGAATTCCTTAGGATTTGGTTTTTTTTTTTCCTTTGTTTCTTTATATTTTCCTCTACTTTTTAGATTTTATGCAAAAAGTATTGTTTGTGATCAAGAATAAGTAAATAAAAAGGTTAAAATGATTTTTTAAAAAGTCAGTGGTTCAACCCGCCACCGTTAAAGAGATTTTAGGCATCGGGGTGGAGGTGAGGGAGGGATTCTGGGAATTGGGGCCCCTTTCTGGTGCTGCAGAAATCACACCGTGTCTGCCAGGCCTGAACTGGGGCCCTGGGGGCCGGACAGCACCAGAGGCTAAAGCTACTTCAACCAACTTACCCCTGGCGGCCCCCGGTCCCCTGTGAGTGGCCCCTGGCACCAAGCAAGAGACAGTTGGTAGTGGCCTCGGGGAGGCTGGTGATGTGAGCCCTGCACACCACAGCCCCAGTGCCTTCACAGTGATCAGAGATGGAGCCCTTATTGTTTTAATTGGCCACCCATTTCTTTCTCCAGGTCAGAGAGTTCCCAAGGCCCCGGCACACCGGTCCAGTGAGGCATGATGTGCCTCAGCTCCCCCCTCCACACACTGCACCGTGGACTTCTGTGATGCACAAGTGAAACCCGACTCCTCCCATGGCCTTCCCCATCAGCCTCCTGTCCTCCTGGGGGCCTCAGAGCCCTGACCTCTGACCTCATCTCGCGCCACCTTCCCCCTGGGCCCACATCCCAGTCACGTTTGCTTTCTTGCTCTTCGCTGTGCAAGCCACGCTCGTTTCCTTGACCCCAGGGCCTTTGCATCGGCTGCTCCCTCTGTGTGGACACACTCCCCTGGATCCAAACACATCATTCAAATCTCAGTTCCAATGCCATCTCCTCGGGGAGGCCATCCCTGACTTCCAAACCCAAAATATCTCTCAGCCCACACCATGCTTTCCACCATCCTGTGTTTTCTCGTCTTCCTGCAGTCGCCCGTGTCCCGCTTCACCCTGCTGGTTAGTTGGCTTGTTGTCCACTCTCCCAGCAGGAGGTGTGCTCCGTGTCAGTGGGAACCTTGCTGCTGGCTCCCTGACACCCCTCGTCAGTGCTGGAGGCAAGGGCTGCGTGGCTGAGCTGCATAGACTCCTGGGGACCCTCAGGGGGCCTGGGCTGGGCACAGGGGATGCCGGAGGTGGACGGTGTCCCATCTCTGCCGACAATGACTCTGTGACCTCCGGTTAGTCCCTGGGCTTTCCTGGGCATGGTCTCATTCATCAAACGAGGAAGGAGACCTAATTGCCAGTGTTCCTTCCAGCCCCGTGGGAAGGGACTTCACCCCGGATGAGCCCTACTATGTGCACATTCTCGGGGCATTACTGTCCTGCTCCACGTTGGTAGCAACCGCGAGAGCTAGAGATTGGACTGTTCCATGGCCTGGGGACTGGAAGGCAAAGTTCCCTCTGCTGGGAAGCCCCTTGGGGTCCCCCAGTCTAGGCTGATCTGGGCTCCTGCAGACCCCACGTGGCCCACGGGTCTCCACCTCCAGACCCTGCTGTGTCTCATTCATCTTGCATCACAGACCGCAGCACCTGGCCGGCATGGAGACCCCCTAGTCCGTAGAGAAAGCCTCTCAGAAGCACCTAGCCACTTGCAGAGCCCACCAAGTGTTAATTCAACTCAGTGGCTGCTTAGGAGCCCTGCTTTGTGCTGGGGACACAGACGGTCAACAGGCCCTGTCCTTAGGAAGCTCGAGGCCTGGAGCCGGGGATGGAGCGCCAGTGCCCAGGACAGGGGCAGTTTGCAATGGGAGTGCACAGGGCCATACTCAGACCCAGCCTGGGACCAGGAAGGCTTCCTGGGGGAGGTGCCTGTGGAATGAGGGGCTCAGGGTCCTTTCAGGGCCTCTGGAAGCACCCGCCCTGCCCTCCCTTCCCTCTCCCTGGGAGTTGACAGGCCTGTAATGATACAAACGATACACCTGCGAGTCCCCAAAATAGCAGCGGTGCGTACAGGGACGCAGTGTCAGGCTGCAAAATTGCTGCCACCTCGACTGCATTTGCAAAAATACCTTCTGCTGCACAAAGGTGAAAAAGGCAGAGGCGAGAACCAGGCTCTGAAAAGGGAAAATATTTAAACACCTTCCGCAGGGATGTGTAGACTTGCGGCACAGCTCGGCTCCCGCTCCATGTGACTGGGCTGCAGGCAGCTCCCGCGGGAGGGAGGGAAGGGCTGGCTGCGTGGTGGTCTCCACCTCCAGCCTGGGGCAGCTGGCCTTGCTCCTCAGCCAGTGGAGAGAGGAGGACAGTGTGACTGGACACTCGGGAAGAGGGGCCACGTTGACTGAGTGCCCACTGGGCGGGCGCCAGGCCTCACCCAGGAGCCACACGCACCTAGGGTCACTTCATCCCGATGGAAATGGCTCTTCTCCCCTTGCTTAGCCAACTGGGAAAGAGGCTCAGAGAGGGTCCCTCACTTGCCCAAGGTCACACTGGGAGGAAATGACAACCTTGGGATTTGGACTCTGGCCGCCTGACTTGGAAGCAGTACTTATTTCACAGCCTGAGTGCAACTTGGAGTCCACGTAGGGGAAGTGGTGCTGCAAATGGTGGGTATCCTGGCATACTGGGGTCGCCCTTTGGAACCAGGCTGCTTCTGTGGTGACTCCCCAGACCTGGCTGAGCCCTTCCTCTGGGTTCGACCTTTCCTGGCTTCGTTATCCAACCACATTCACAACTGCAGGAGACAATCCCATCTCATAGCCAAGTTCAAGATGAGGAAACTCAATGGGGTTGCTTTCCCAAGGTCCCACAGTTAGTGTGTTCTCAATAAACTATTGTTTTTGTTTATTTTTAAGAGCAGAAGATTTTTATTCTTAATTTTTGTTTGATTTGTTATTATTATTTTTAAGAAGGCAGAAGAGCTGGCTTCAACAAATGTCCCCTCTCTATGGATAGCTAATTATTTTGAGCGCTGGGTGGTGGGGAGGTGACTGAGAGAAAGGTCACCAACGCCATTTCCTGGCCACCGGTATGTCATTCCTGTGTCATCTCATTAGTCTAGTCAGCAAACGCCCTGGAGCCTCTGCCCTGCCAAACCCCGGGGCACCCAGAAGTGGAAGCCAGGGACAGGCTGCCCTCCCCGCTGCCCAGGAGGCCCAGCTGTGGGCGCGGACACTCCGCCCTCCCACAAACCTCTGCCTGGTTTGAGAACAGTCTCCCGCGGGTGTCGACCCTGCGCTCAGGCCTCTGTTAATGAGACCCTCCTGGTGGGCGCAGGGTACACACCTCCCAACAGCCTCTCCTGGGAGCTGTCAGCCGGTGAAGACTCTGCTGAGCTCCTGATTGATCCTGGCAGCACTGGGCTCCGTGGGGAATGTGGTGCAGCTATTTATGGATCAGGCATGGAGATGGGCAGTGGTTCAGGCCCCATTAAGAAGCCTGAAATCCACTAATCACATTTCCTCTAATAAAGCAAGGGCGCGTGTGTGCATGGGGCACTGGGGGCGTCCTTGGCTCGAAGGAGGGGGGCCCTCCGCCTGGCTTCACCTGTCATTGAACCCCTCATTCACCATGTGCCCCTGAATCCCAGAGAGGGCTAACTTGCTCATCCTCTACTAAATGAAGCTCCTGCTCTTAAAAGTCCCCTCCTCAGGCAGATTGGATCTGCCCTGAGCCCCGATTCGGCACACCGTTGATTCCTGCAACAGTTTAGAGCGTGGACCGCCGGGCACCTTTGCCCACGTGGCCACGGTTGGGTACCTCACTGCACACGAAGAATTTGGAGCTCAGAAATCCCCAGCGAGACCCACCAGGGCTTGACATCTCAGGGAGGAGCCCCAGCATGTGAGGGGCTCTTGGTCCCACCTCACCTGCCAACATTCATGGCAGCTGGAGGCCTGACAACCCAAAAGGTCACAGGCTCTGACTGCCCACTCTCAAAACCACGTCCTCTGCCCCCTGACATAGCATTCTGGAACCCTCTGGGCAGACTGAGCCAGGCCCGGCCTCAGTTTCCCTTTTCCATCCTGGCTCTGCCTCCTGTGACTCAGAAGCCGTGGGCCATTTTCCCACCTTCCCCTCCGACCCTCACCGCCTCGGTCACCAAGCCCTGGGACTAGTCTTGGCATCTTTTGGATTTAATCATGGAGCCAACGAAACACCTTTTAGCACCTACTGTGTACCAGGGGCTGGGCTGACTCTCCCCCTCCCTTCTCAGCCTTCCTGCCACCACACTGGTCCAGCCCCTTGTTGTCTGGCCTGGACAGGAAGGACACAGCTCCCCCACCCCCACCGTCACCCCTGCAAGGGCAGTGCCCAGCAAAGGACTTGAGTCATGGCTATTGTCCTAAGCTCAGAGAGCTTCAGCTTGGTCACTGGCCAGTGGGGATGATGGCCATCTCACAGAGTTATCCTGAGGACCTGATGCCTGTCTCAGGCCCAACATCCAGCAGGTGCTCGAGAAATGCTCACTTACTCAGATCAGCACACCAGGTGCCATACAGCAGCATCGCCAGGCCACTCTTCTGCTCAAGAACTTACCATGGCTCCCTATGTCCTCTCACATTGGATGTAAACTCTTCTTTGCCTTCTCAGCTGGGGCCAGATTGGTGATGGTCTTAAAAGGAAACAGGTCAGTGCCGAGCCCAGGATGAGCCCCGTGTGTGCCCCTGTGTGCAAGATTCCCAGGCTGTAATAGATCCCGGCCAAAGGCGGGGCTGGGATAGACTAGCAATGTCTGCCATGGGCACAGGCCAAGAGAAGGCAACCTACATGCCAACACCTTGGCGTACAGGCACCCTTGGCCCCACTCTCCTCGCCAGGCTCAGTCCCACGCCTTCCACTGTTTGAGCCTCTTTCTTGTTGGTGTCTCCTCTCCTATCTCTGTCTTGTTCTTTCTCCTCCATCTCCACTGCATTGGACCCCCAGGGACATCCGAGTCAGGACCTAAACCTCGGGGCTCCCTCCTGGGGGAGGTTGCCCTGGCAGGCAACCACCTCTGCCTCTGCACAGCTTTTTGTTTTTCACTCCTCTGCATCGACTTCTCCCTGCCTTCCTATGAGAGATCTCACATGGGCCGATGCCCTCAGACCCACTGGCGAGTGAACCCCACCCTGTGCTTTAGTTCCCATCAAACAGTTATTGTGCCCCTACTGTGCGGCAGGCCCTGCGTGACCAAGTGGAGGCCAGCATGGCCCTTGCTCTCAAGGAGCTCACAGCCTGGCAGGGGACCCCAGAGGGGTCACTGTGACATAAGTATGTGCAGGGACACGGGAGCCTAGTCCAGCCTGGGGACAGGAGAAGCTTCTGGAGGAGGTGCTGCCAGAGCTGAATCTTGAAAGGTGAGGAGAGGAGAGCCTGAAGAGGACAGGGAAAGGACGCAGGCAGAGAGAACAGCATGAGCAAAGGCACGGAGGTGTGATGTGTTGAGGAAAGGACGGCACTGGGTGCTAGAGCAGGAGGGGGAAAGCGGGAGGCAGGAGTTGAGGCGAGAGAGGTGATCAGAGGCCAGATCTGAGGGTGAGAATAACAGGAGGAGGGCCTGACGTGACCCAGGAGCCCCTAGAGGGTTTTCAGCATGGAGGTGCAAAGGTGAGCATGTTCAGAAGGTGGCTCTGGCCACAGTTGGAGGAGACAAGGGGGTGCTCAGCTGCAGGCAGGGTGGGAGGCTGGAGGCTGAAAGGACCTGAATGGGAGGAGGGCTTGTCTGTGTGGGACCAGAAGTGGAACCCAGGTCTCCTGCCTCCCTGTGCCCAGCTCTCTGGGCTGGGCCAGTGGTTCTGGAAGAGCTGGCCCCAGGACCTGGTGCTGAGGCTGACTCTACCCAAAGGCAGACTCCACAGTCAAGTGAGGTTGGGGAATGCTGCCCAGGCTCCTGTCCGGGGCTCATGATGCCTGTTAGCAGTCCAAAGGCTCTGAGAAGTCCTGAATCCACCCCTGTGAACCCAGTGTCCCCAAACTGTGTAAACACAGAAGGCCTCCTTGGTGACACGCTTATTCACATCCCAAAGGAGAGTCTGGGAAGCTCTGGAGGGCCCTAGCTGCCTGGCCTCAGAGGGCCTTCCTGTAGAATCTGCCACTGCAGGAGGTCTGAAGCCATGCCATCAGCTGCAAATGCCGTGGCCACAAGGAATGGGCGAGGTCTGGCAAAGCCAGGAGTGCAGGGGGGACCCATAGTGTTGGCACTGGGGCCCAAGGATGGGCAGATTCAGCACAGCGCCTCTCTGGGATTTGGGGCCACTGGACTTGATGCCTCACTTTCCCTATCTGTAAAATGGGGACGATGATTCTGCATCCTCTGCCTGGTTTCGAAGACGTGGGCAAAAATACAACAAAGCACTAAACGCACCCAAGGACTCAGGATGTTCTGGGAGCAGCAGACAGCTCTGCTCCTTGCCAGCAAACAGAACCTGCCCTGGGCCAGCAGTTACCGATATGCCCATGGAGACACCTGGGCATGAGCCTGGGGAACCTGGCCTAGGGCGCTGTCCCTCCCTGCCTTCAGCTAGCAGCAGACTCAGTTTCACAGACACAGGGCTCATGTGGGAGAAGCACTGAATCAGGAGTCGGGTCCACTCTGACTCACTGCAGGCCCAGAATAAACTGCTGGGCCTCTCTGGGTAAGACAGGGTAATAATGATCCTTAGCCCTGGGGGCTATGGGCACGCCCAACGTGTAAAGAACCTAGCAAATAAGTAGGAAGCAGACAGAGTTATAAAACCACGACGACCTTTATTATCTAATCAGATACTTCTGTTTTTACTAAAGAAGACACCGAGGTCCAGGGAGGCCCAGGGACAGACTGCTGGAGGAGCACAGACAGGCTGCCAGCTTGTGGGCACCAGCTGCATTGGTCTCGATGGGGACCAACTCACAGTAGCCTAAGCCACTAAGAGAGAACGCATTTGCTCCTCTCCAGGGGCGGCTCTCGTGTGCCTGGCGGGCCTGCAGCCTCAGGACCTGCCTCCCTCGCTCTGCCCGGCTCCTCTTAGAAATGCTGTCCGAGGGCTCTCATTGGTGGAGAGATGAGCCACACTCAGCCAATCAGTGTGGCCAGGGCGAATCCTGGGCTCTGATTGGCCACACCTGAGCTCCGAATCCACCTCCAGTTGGGTTGGAGTTGGCGCTCCCACCACCACAGGGGCAGAGAGGGAGGTAGGCTCCCCAGAGGCACTGTCACGGGCCTGACCTCTGTGGACTGTCGTGTGGCAGCAACCCACAGTGCCAGCTGAGCAACTGCCTTGGGGATCAGTGCTGGGGACACAGGGAAAGAGAGGGCAGGGGGAGGAGGGGAGCGTGGATGCCCATGGACAGGCCAGGGAACCCACTTCCCCTCCCCAGGTTCTGCCCTGAGGCCCCGCTCCCGGCCTTGTTTCTCTTGAGTTCAAAGGTCTCATTTTGGAGGGAGAAGAAAAGCAAGAACCAGTATTTGGGGAGTGGTCTGTGGCTATTCAAGGCAGTGCGACCTTGGGGTCGGAAGGCAGCTGGGTGCTTGGAGCGCTGTACAGAAGCGGGAGGAGGTTCAAGGGCTAGTTCTAGATCGGAACTGCTTTGCGTCCCTGAGCACGTGACCTGCTTCCCTTGGAAGTGGTCCCACCTGTAAAACAAGCGGTTTGGACGAGTTCGTCGCTGAGGTCTCTTCCAGTATGCACACAAAGCGGTTCCGTTTTCCTGAAAGGCTGTATGTAAACCGAATAAAAGTGGCTCTCTGCAAAGCTTGGAATCTGTCGGTGGAGAGCATCCCATCCCCCGCTCCCGCACCTGCCAGCGGGGACAGCCTGGACTTCCCTAGCAGCGTTGGCTCAAAGCGGGGCGACCCGTGGGTCGGAGTCCAGTGCCCCCTGGTGGCGCCCAGGCGTGCAGGCTGCTTCCGGACGGCGGAGGCCCGACGGCTGTGACTCAGGGGTGGCGCCGCTGCAGGGCGGCGGGAGGCCCGACTGGGGTTCCGTCGTGGGCCGAGCCACGGAGCAATTAATTACCAGCTGCTGGGAATCCTTGTCGCCCGCTCGCGGTGACTCACCGGGCGGCCAGACTCATTCGGGAGCGCGGGGGCCTCGGTTTCCAAAATGATTTCTGGGGAGAGCGCCTGCTCAGGGTGGGGCTCCCCGCCCCCGTGCCCAAGGGCGCCCGCAGACCCAGCAGAGATCAGACCGCCCAGAAGTCGCCCACAGCGCGGTCCCCCTTCCCCGGTGGGGCCGGGGGAGCAAGCACCCGCAAGTCCCAGAAATGGGGTGGAGAGCGTCCCAGCCGTGCAGCCTCGGTGAGGCATAGGGTTGCCAGACTCGCTGGGTCCTGAGTCCCTGCGACGACCAGCGGGGCCAGTGCTCCGGGAGCCCGCGAGGGGCGCGAGGGTTGATTCCCTGGCCTACTCTGCATGGCCCATGGCCACCTCTGCCCCGTCTCTTAGCCTGCCGCCGGGGGGCGCCCCTTTCCCCAAGTCGCCATCTCTTCCTTGGCTGCGGTCCAAGGGAGGTCGCCTGCCCCAGGGAAGGGGAGCTGGGGGTTCTCCGCGGCTCCGGCCTACTCATTTCGGGCTCCATTGCTCAACAGGAGATTAAGGGGGCTGGTGGTCGTGAGAAACCCCCTCAACGACCTGAAGGGAGATTGGGGGGGGGGCCCAAGAGGGCAAAGGAGGCTGAAATAGGAAGAGGATAAAGCAGGACGAGGCCTCCTCTCTGGACACAAGGAATAGCTGCGCCCAGGTCCGAGCCTCGCGTACCCTCCCTAGGCTCGTCCGGAGAGGGGCCGTCGCGCGGCGCATTGGGTTGCATTCCAGGTGCTCCCTGCGCCCAGCCTCAGGGAACCAAGGAGTGTTTCTCTGAAAAGCAACAGGAAGGGGACAGAGAAGGGGGAATGCGGCACTCTCCCCTGCGGGCCCAACCCCAAGAGTGGCGGCCCGTGCCATCCTCAGCACTCTGGGCAACGACTCTGGTTGGCAGGTGCTGGGCCATCCGGCCTGCGACGCTCGCCGGGGCTGAGACGGCCCTCGGGACCCCACCACGCGACAAGGAGGTGCCCCAGGCCAGTGACACGCGCCCGCGCCAGGTGGCTGGTCCTGGTGGAACCGCGGGCGCCGCCGTGCACCCGGGTGCCCACAGCCCCCTCCCCTCTCGCTCCCCATTCTCCGCCCGATCTGTTCTCTCCCTTAAGCTGCCTGTCCGCCTTCTCGGCTGAATCCCGTTTCTTTCTCTAGCCCTGGGTCCCTCAAACTCTCCGCGCCGCGTGGCTGCATGTGTTCTCGGGGAGCTGGGCTAGAAAGACCCAAGCAGCCTCATTTATCCTCCCATCCCCCGCAGAAACCTGCTGGTGGCTCCGCATCCCACCCTCACTAGGGCTACACCCAGTCCTCCACCCTCCTCCGCCCCCTCCCCGGCGGCACCGGCCGCCCCTCCCCGGCTCCCTCCGCGTGCGCCCTGCGCTGCGCTCGGTCTGCAGCGGGAGCCGCCGCGGCCGCCTCGCCAGCTGGCTGGGGACCAGGCGGGAGGTGGTGCGCCCGGGAGGCTGCGGGAGGGAGGGAAGAAAGGAGGGAGGTAGGGAGGCCGGGCCTCCGCGTAGCCCGGCCCCCGCCCCCCGCGGCCCTCCCGCCAGAGCGGGGCTGCCACGCGCGCGCGCGCGCGCACACACACACACACACACACACACACGCACACACAGGCACACATACGCGCAGACACACGCACACACACTCGGGCTCCCTCCGGCGCGCACGCACGCAGCGCCCCGGGCAGAGCAGCGCCGCGGCCGCCTCCCCGGACGCCCGGACGCCGGAGGGCCCCGACCCCGGCGCGGCTCATGCGCCCGAGCCCACCCCGCAGCTCCGCGAGGCCCGCGGGACCCCTCCCGCCTCCGCCGCCGCCTCGCCCGCCGCCCCCGGGGGAGCGGGCTGGCCGACCGCCGCCGCGCAGTCCCCCGACCGCCCCCGAGGCCGCTCCGCCGCGGGCCCTGCCGCCCCGGGGCCGCGCCCCGCTCCCGCGCCTCGGGGGCTGAGCCGAGCAAACTTCCTGGACCAGCCGACGCCCGACGGGGACCCCGCCGCGTCCCTGCGCGCCCGGGTGGGCGCGGGGCGCTCCAACCTTCGGGCATCGGGCCGCCACGCCCGCTGCACCTGCTCAGCCCTCTCCCCGCTTGCTGGGGACTCCGGAGACGCCGCCGCTTAGCAAACTTTTGCACCCCCCTCGAGGGGGGGCGAGGAGGGGTAAAAGGGGCAGGAGGTCCCGCGGGGCGCGAGCAGACCTGCGGGCTCCTAGCTGGGCGCCGCCGCCCGGGAGCCGGACCCGGAGGGGCGGGGGCCCCGGCGGCAGCCCCCCGGCCGCGCTCCGGCTCCCGCTCCCGCCCCTGCTTTGCCGGCGGGAGCGGGGGGCGGGGTGCGGAGGGCAGCGCGGCCCGCGCGGTGACCGGCGGGGCCGCCGTGCATGGCCCTGCGCAGTGGGGCGGGCTGCTTCGGCCGGGTCTGGCGCAGGGTGTCGGGGCTCCCGGACGCCTGGCCCCGGCGCTCGAGCAGCCTCCTGTGCCTGTCCGCCTTCTCGCCCGAGCCCGGGCCCGCACCGCCCCTGCCCCGCCAGCCGCCTCGCGGTGGCGGCGGCTGTGGCGGCCCCAGCGGAGGGGGGCCCCCCCAGCCTCCCCGCCCCCCGCCTCCCCGCTGCTGCTGCTGCTGCTGCTGCTGCCGCCGCCGCTTACAACTTGGAGGCGGCGGCGGCGGCGGAGGAGGCGGCGGCGGCCGCCGGGCGCTGCAGTGGGACGCGCGCGGCTGCGAGCCTGCGGGACATGCCCCCCGCGCCGGCTCCTTGCTGGCGGCCATGAAGAGGCAGAACGTGCGGACTCTGTCCCTCATCGTCTGCACCTTCACCTACCTGCTGGTGGGCGCCGCCGTCTTCGACGCCCTCGAGTCGGACCACGAGATGCGCGAGGAAGAGAAACTCAAAGCCGAGGAGATCCGGATCAAGGGGAAGTACAACATCAGCAGCGAGGACTACCGGCAGCTCGAGCTGGTGATCCTGCAGTCGGAGCCGCACCGCGCCGGCGTCCAGTGGAAATTCGCCGGCTCCTTCTACTTTGCCATCACGGTCATCACCACCATAGGTAAGGGCTGGATGCGCCGCCGCCGGGCTCCTCGCGCCCCGAGAGGAGTCGGGCAGGCGGCTGAGCGCGCGGCGCGGGGCTGGGTGCGGGGCGCCGAGGGTTAAACGTAGCCTGTCGCCGGGGCCCCTCCCGCAGCGCCCCCTCCTCTCTCGGGAGCCCCCGCCTCCCCTGCGCCCCCGCGCCTCAGTCTTCTGGGACCCCACCCGGTGCTCTCCTCCGCGCCGGTGTCTGGGCCCGGCGTGCAAGCCTGGAGCGAGCGTGCCTGAGCCGGGAGGGCGGAGGCGCCACTTTTGCGAAGAGAGTGGAGCGCTAAGAATAATCCCATAGCAGACACCCACCCACCCACCGCCCCGGCGCGGGCTGGTCTGCGCGGGGTTCCAAGCCTTACACTTACTACCTCTCCGGGAGTTGGAGAGGGCTGGCCTGGTACCCGCGGCGCGGAGACGGACTCAGGTGGCGGGGGACTGCTCCTGGAGCGTGGGAGGCGCTGACCCTCGCGAGCCTCTAGCCTTCTCTGAGCCCAGGTTTCAGCTTTCCTCCTTCCTGGCTCCTCTTCTTCAAATTCTGGAGGCTGGTCGTGCCAGGCCCCTGGGAGGAGAGAGTTTGCTCTCTGCTGATTGGGTTGGGGGTGGCAGCCGGGTGAACTGCTCTAGGAGTGAGGTTGAGGAGGGGCCGGGCTGGACCTGCCCATCCCCAGGCTGTGACAGTGGGTGAGGCAAGTCCGCATATTGCCCAGAAACTGGGGCAGTTTAGCCCCAGTCTGGGGAGGGAGTCCAGTTGGTACACCTGGGGACTCCTGTGAGTCCTGAACCCAAGGGTGCTGTCCACGGAGCAAATCTCTGGTGGGTGGCAGCACCCCCACTGAGGCCAGGGGTTTCGGAGAACTTGCAGACATAACACTTTGAGAGAGACCTGTGGGAGCTGGAGGAAGTTGCTTCATCCCTGTGGATGTGGGGGTGCCCTCTGTGGCAGGAGGCAGGGTGGTGTCTCGGTGGTTTGCAACTTGTCCCAGCACGGCTCCCTGCCTCTCCACTGCCATCTCCTTGGACCTGTCAGGGCCACTGTGTTGGCTCAGGGTGGTCTCCTTTCTGCCCCCTGAAGTCCTTTGTGCCCCTGTGCCCTGAGCAGAAGCCTCTGCCTTCCCACCCTTCTCTCATCCCTCCTGCCTTACTTCTCTGGACTTTTCTCCCCTAATTTTCCCCTTGATATTTTTCTTTGTCTGGAAAGCTGTGCATACTGAAAAAACAGGATTTCTCAGTGCCATATGCAGCAGGAAGTGCCAGCACAGGACGGCCTGTCTTTCCTTCTTGGTTGAAAAGACTTTTTAGAGAGTCATCTTGTTTGAAATGTTTAATTCATTGGTGCAGGCTTTTCTGTTTTCGGAAGGAAACTGTCCTTCTGTTGTCTACATAACCAGCTTTGCTCTCGCTTGCCCCACGCCCTTGGCCCAGCGGCCAAAACCCAGAAAACTCTTTCCTTTCCCACCCTGTGCTTCCAGTGCCTGAAAGGGCCAGTTGGTCATTACCATCATTTCTGTCTTTAAACTTCAAGCGTGAGCTGCAGCGGTAACACACAGATGTGCAGGGCGGCGATCCTGGGGGACAGGGGCCTGTTTGCTGGAAAGCCGGAGAGCAAAGAAATATACCTCCCAAACTGACTGCCCCTGGGGAGGGGAAAAGCCCGTCATTCCCTAAACGTGCCTTGAGTGATGTAGACCTTAGACAGGTGAAGTCTGCTGGCACAGTGGCCCCCAGGAGTGAAATGAGCATGTAAAATGTTTGGCTGGTTCCAAGAGTTGGACTACAACATTGAGGAGAGGATTGGAGTTAAAATCAAATGCAGGGACATTCCCATTTACCTGAGGCTGAGAGAGGTGTGTTTGTAGATTCTGATGAGTCGTTCTGGGCCTACGCTTCTAACAGTCCTGACGGTGAAGGCTTCTTATGGTTAAGGCTCCGAAGTGAGCATCAAGGGGTGTGTGGCTCAACTGAGGGTGTAGTCTCAGCCAGGGGTATGGTGGGACTGAATCAGTACAGGACCAGAGGGGCAGCTGATGACTCTGCTGATTTTTCTCACTTCCCTCACTGAGTTTTCAACTGGTGTTCTGGAAAGGAAGGTTGGACTGTGTCTGTAAGGGTAGGGAGGAGAGACATCCTGACTCAGCTGCCCTGCAGCGGGAAGACACTGGACGTGCAGCCCACTGCCAGGGCTTAGACCCTGAGCCCCGCCATACAGGAAGACGTGGGGAGGGTGTTACCTGATCCCCGACCTTAGTTTCCCCACCTGTGGAAGAGGCTGACATAGGAACCACCTGCAGGCCGACTCTGGAGGACCAGTGCCGTCCACCAAGATGCACTTAGTAGGTGCGAATCTGCAGTCTCTGACAGGCCGAGTCTTGCGCTCTCTGCCCTGAGAAGCTGTTTAGTGAAAGAGCTCAAATTTACAGAAAACAAAGCACCTTTCTAGTTAATTCTGTTTGTTTTCTTCTTTTTTTAATATAAATGCAAATTAAGGTGCTCCCAGGCCTAGAACAAAAACCAGCCCCAAGCCAGGCCCCCCGAGGAATTGTCTCCTATCGGACAGTGATATTAATGAGTCCGGTGAATCTTCACGGCCCTTCTTATTTTTCATCTAATCTTGGGCGCTTTCTCTGGCGAGCTTCAACTTTGAGCTCAAGTCTCCTGGTGGGGCAGGAACCCCGGCACTCGCTGTCCCCTCAGGTACGCTGGTTCTTGGATGCAGTTCTTAGCTGACTCTGTGAAATGGATTTTAAAAACGTGTATAATTACCACTTCGCCTCGAGTCTGTGGCTGCGCCTTGGTGAAAGGGACATCACGCTGAACCCCGCCCCGCTCTCCGGGGAGCCCGGGCACAGCCGCTATTGTCCTAGGGAGGGAAGAACTCAGGTCCAGCGGCTGCGAAAGGGCAGATTCAGCTCCATCCTTTATCTGGTTACCATTCTGCTTGGTGTCCCTGCGACTTGTAGCTACTTCCCGGAAGAGTCTATTGTTGAGTTCTCAACTTGAGAAGCCCTGGACCTTTGGAATGCTCCACCGTGTTTATGATGGACACCCTCATAGGTACCTGCCTGCTTGTCTGACTAGCAGGACGGTTGGAAACCCCCGTGCCCCCTGCCTGAGCTGTTGGTAGAAGTGGTACGTGTGGTGGAGTGCTGGCCAGGGCCCGGACAGGCTTGGAGAGCGCTTGATTGGAGCGTCCCTGCTTGGGGCTAAGACCTGGGTGCCAAGGGACCCCCAACAAACTTGTAACCTTCCTACAGGAGTTGCCTTAGGTCAAAATTGTGTCCCACAATCAGCTGCTACTCCTGACCAGAGCAGGAATCTCCGCGACGCTTCTTCTTTGAGTCTAACATCTGTGATCTAAGTTGTTACCACCTTCAGGGTCATTAAAGAAGAAGAAACCATGCTCGGAAGTCAGATCTCATCTGCAGGGTCCAGGAGGATGATTCGAAAACTGGTCTGCATAGGGAAGGAGGGAAGGAGGAGAGGAGGAGATGTGGGTTCTGCTTCTACCTCAGTTTGGAGGAGCGGGGAGACTTACGTCAGGGGCAGTGTTTCCCCAGGCCCTTTGGGCCCGTCTGAAGCCGGGGTGACCGCCACAGGAATTGAGGTGACTGGCTAGGGGCCAGGGTCTGCTGGCCGGGGGTGGGGCACACTCTGAGAAAAGTTCTAGGGCTCCTGGAGTTTCTGTGTGCAAGTCCCGCACCTGTCTGAAGCAGAACGCAGCGGGATGCCTCCTTTTCTTGTTCATAGACAGAACCTGGGACCGAGTTTTCAGAAGTGAAAGCATTTCCCACTTTGTCTGGTGCTCCAGGGTGTAGTTTTCAGTACGTGGTTTATACTCTTGCTGTGCGCCTGCCCCTGCACTGCCGGGCGGCTCCGAGGCTCTGGGGACAGTCGAGATGACGAGATAAGGCCTGGCCTTGAGGCAGGAGGGGAGCTGGAAACCCAGGCAGCTGGTTGCAGTCCAGCGGGAAGAGCAGGGACAGCTCAGCTCGGTTAACCCGTCCCGTGCCACCTGCCCAGGGGTGCAGAACGCCCAGAAGGAGCGCTCCCCTCGGCCCTTTGCACCCTTCTCACAGGTCCTGGCCTTCCATGAACTCTCCTCCTTCCCTCTGTCACTTGCTGCGTCCCTGAGTGTGCCCCGTCTCCGTGCCTCCCTCAGTCCCAGCATTGTCGATACCCTTTATTCTGCCCCCAGCCAACTGTGTCGTCTCCAGCACAGTGCAGCGCCCAGCACAATGCCCAGGACAGAGCAGGCATCTGCTAAAGGACTGGGAGATAGAAGGGGCCCAGATGGACCAAGCAGGCTGGTATCAGAGGGAGCACAGAGCTTCCACATGCATGCACTCACTTTACTCTCCAGGCTGGTGGAAGTACTGCCCCACTTTACAGATGAGGAAACTGAGGCCCAGAATAGGCAGGCACACTGAGGCAGGGGACCTTGAACTCTGTAGTGCAGTCAGGATCTCCTTACCACAAGATTCAACTGTGGATTCATCCCGGGAGCAGGGATGGGCCTGTAGAATATTCTATCTGTGTCTTTCTGCTTCTCCCTTTAACTCTACAGTTTAGGAAACCTGCTCAGCCAGACCCTGGTGAAGGACCCGCCCACCCAGCACGCTGAGGGCTGGACAGGATGGGGGGATTCCCTTGTTGCTTTCCAATGTGGCGGCTGGCAGTGTGCAGGAAACATGAGAGGCCCGTGGTCAGCCCCTCCTCCCCAGGCCCTGCCCGGACATGGCCTCGCTCGATGTAGCACCGGCCCTCCGGTAAACACGGCCTATTTATAGATATCGTTCAGGAGGCAGAGAAGTGGGGTTCCTTCTTTCTCTGGGTGACATAAAAGAGACGGCTCTCCGGAGCTGTATGGAGACACCTAGCTGAGTGCACTGAGACAGGGACGGGTATCCAGTGAGGCCCAGTGTTCAACGCCCATTGCCTTCACCTGCTTTTTCCTGGGACTGCCTGGATCTCACCAGCTAAGTCCAGGGGGCCTCTGAGCAGGAGCAGGAGGTGAACCAGGCCTTGGTGTCCATCTCCTCCCCTATGCGCCTGTTGTTCACACCTCCATCTACTCATTCCCCATGCACTCACTCACTCACTCCTCCATACACCTGTGTTTACACCTCCACACACCCATTCCCCATGCACTCACTGCTCCATGCACCTGTGTTCCCACCTCCACCCACTCATTCCCCATGCCCTCACTCCTCCGTGCACCTGTGTTCACACCTCCACCCACCCATTCCCCATGCACTCACTCACTCATTCCTCCATGCACCTGTGTTCACACCTCCATCTACCCATTCCCCATGCACTCACTCATTATTCCATGCACCTGTGTTCACATCTCCACCCACCCATTCCCCATGCAGTCACTCACTCGGTCCTCCATGCACCTGTGTTCACACCTCCATCTACCCATTCCCCACAGTCACTCACTCATTCCTCCATGAACCTGTGTTCACACCTCCACCCACCCATTCCCCATGCACTCACTCACTCATTCCTCCACGAACCTGTGTTCACACCTCCGCCCACCCATTCCCCATGCACTCACTCAGTCCTCCATGCACCTGTGTTCACACCTCCATCTACCCATTCTGCATGCACTCACACCCTGGGTCCTTCATGCACCTGTGTTCACACCTCCACCCACCCATTCCTCATGCACTCACTCAGTCCTCCATGCACCTGTGTTCACACATCCATCTACCCATTCCCCATGCACTCACACACTGGGTCCTTCATGCACCTGTGTTCACACCTCCATCTACCCATTCCCCACAGTCACTCACTCATTCCTCCATGAACCTGTGTTCACACCTCCACCCACCCATTCCCCATGCACTCACTCACTCATTCCTCCACGAACCTGTGTTCACACCTCCGCCCACCCATTCCCCATGCACTCACTCAGTCCTCCATGCACCTGTGTTCACACCTCCATCTACCCATTCTGCATGCACTCACACCCTGGGTCCTTCATGCACCTGTGTTCACACCTCCACCCACCCATTCCTCATGCACTCACTCAGTCCCCCATGCACCTGTGTTCACACGTCCATCTACCCATTCCCCATGCACTCACACACTGGGTCCTCCATGCACCTGTGTTCACACCTCCACCCACCCATGTAGTCACTCACTCAGTCCCCCATGCACCTGTGTTCACACGTCCATCTACCCATTCCCCATGCACTCACACACTGGGTCCTCCATGCACCTGTGTTCACACCTCCACCCACCCATTCTGCATGCAGTCACTCACTCGGTCCCCCATGCACCTGTTTGTTAACGCTCCATGCAGCCATCCGTGCATCCATCTATCCATCCATCTATCCATCCTTCTATGCAGTTATTCACTGACTCACTCATTCGCTCATTCACTCACTCCTCTGAGCACTCACCCAGTCCTCCATTCACCCCTTCATTCACTCCTCCATCACTGGGTTTTTACCCAGCTCCTTCCATGTGCCGGGGGAGGGGGCACTGTGCTGGCATGGGGTGCACAGTGGTGAGCCAGAGGTGCACAGTGCCCCTAGCAGGACCTCAGGTAGTGTCAGTGCCTTGAGGTGGAGATCTTCAAGGTGTGCCAGCCTCATCTCTGTCCTGCCAAATGGTCAACCAATCACAAGCACTTTTGATTTTTAAAAATTTTTGGTAAAGTATGATGTTCATACGGAGAAGTGCATGTATCACAAGTGTATTGCTCAGTGATTCTTGTAAACAAACCATGTCCATGTAACCAGCACTCAGGCCAAAAACATAACATTACTAGCACCCCAGATCCTCTCCCATCAGCCAGCTTCTTCTTGAATGCCTGTAGTGACAGGGAGTTCATTACCTTACAGGTGATGAAGTGGTGTGTGTTTAGATGAATGTTGAGGTTATTGTGTGAGCCTCTGATCTGGTGGGCCACCATGTGGAAAAGAGGAGTGTGTGTGGTGGGGGAGAGTCTTCTCTTAAAGGGCTGGCCAGTCTCTATGGCAGTCACCTGAGGAGGAGCCAGAAGATCTCATTTTAGAAACTGGAACGTGGGGTCCCAGGCCCAGGGGAGGAGAGGGAACCCAGCACACAGATGTGTGGATGAGTCTGGAGTTGTGGGGGAGTGTTGAGGTGGTACAGGCTATGATTGGCATGGGGAGCCAGGATGGACAGGCTGCCAGCCCCAGGGGACCTGTCCCTCTGAGAGGAGCGCAGAGCAGCCCCACGCTCTGTGTTTACACAGCGTCGCCAGAGGACCAGGGACAATGCAGGAGGGAGCAAATGCAAGCCTGGTCCAGCAGAGTCCTGGGGTCTAGGAGGCCAGAACCCTGGGCTGATACAGGAGGGGCAGTGGGCACTCTTGAGAGAGTCTTCAGAGAGTCCCAAGGGCAGAGGAATTCTGGGACATGAGAATTTGGGTGAGGGTCTTCCCCTCTGCCTGGTGGAGCATCCTCTGCCATGACATCCTTGGGGGAGGAGGGTCTGTTGTTTGTTTCCTTAAAGGATTTTGTTCCAGGGTCCCTTTTCCTGCCTGTCCCCACTCTGGGACCTCTGCCTGTAGAGTGTCCTCTCCTTTTAGCTAAGGGAATGCACCCTGTGGCTTACAGTTCTCCAGAGGAAGGGTTGAGTGGAGCTTGGCTCACCTCCTGTCCCATAACAGTCTTTGCGAATTTGGAGATGGCCCCCGGGCCCCTGAGTTTCCTCTGATAATGCCCTTCATAAGCCTGGTCCCTCTCCTCTGAGCAATTTTGGTCGGTGTGTGTGCTCTCCAAGTCCAGTCTGACCACGCAGGGACAGCAGAACATCACCTTCCCTCACCTGGGCACTATACTTCTGTTAATGCCCCCAGTCGGTATGGCAGATTTTCTGGGCAGCTGCCTCCCTGCATTGACATGTTTTGAGCTTCTAGTTCATGCAAACTTCTATTGTGTGTTCGTTCCTAAGAGAATTCTACTATATTCTCTGTCTTGGATTGGGGTAGGCCCAAGTATAGGCCCTCACATTAATCTCTGAGCACAAGACAATTATGTGCTGTGGACCCAGAGAAGAAAGGATGGTTGATGGAAAAATCTGCAGCGGGGGAAGGTGAGAAAATTTATGAGTGTCTGTGAGTGCATTGGCCTGGCTTGCCAGGACATTGTGAGATGTGAGCCCCTGGGCCTGGGGGAAATGGAGACTCCCCCAGCTGACGAGAATTTGCTGGCCTTGGTCGCTTCCCCAACTGTGCTCCTGCCTGGGGTCAGCCAGGCCCTGAGAGATGACAGAGCCTGGCTGGGAATAGCTGCTCGAAGGTGGTGGTAGCCGAGTGTGGTGGGTGTGCCCTATCTGTTCTCACCCTCCTCATGTCCCCAGCCCTGGGAGGAGCCAGTAGGTGGCAATGGGGTGAAGGGTGGGGCCAGACTAGAGGAGGGTGAGCTGTGGCTGGTGTGGGGTGGTGGGGGGTGGAGACACCATTGGTGTGGCAAGAAGGATGCTGGTCCAGGCACATGGAGAGCGGAGGTGGGCAGGTCCAGGCCCTACCTCTGGCCTCGGTCTTCCTATCTGGATGAATGGATCGTGATACCACCTGCCTCCAGGGACTGAGTGCAGAGGGACTCGGGAGCAGGCAGATCATGGGGTCCCATAGCCCTGGGCAGGACTGCTCACGTCTGCATCTCCTGGAGGCCTAATCCTAGGCATGTCCCTGAAACCTCGGCTTCCTCGTCTCTGAAATGGGGATGTAGACTTAGCGACTGTGGCACCGTGAGCATTGGAGGACACGCCTGTGAAAGGCCTCCTTGCTCTGTGCCTGGGCCTGTGTTGTTGTGATGACGATGGTTAGGAGGATGCCGTGAGCCCATGTGTTCTCCGCTGGCTCTGGGCAAAGTCGGGAAGTTGTTGTTTGCAGATTCCCAGCTCTGCTCTCCCGCCACCCTCTGGGGGACATCCCATCCCCTGCCTCTCTCCAGCCCCCGCCCCTCCTAGGTCCCATGGCCCTGACCCTCGGGAGGGCCTGCCCGGTGTCCACTTTGCATTTAGAGAGTGCCCTTGGAGGTGGAAGTGCTCCCGCCGTCTGAAGGAAGGAGGTCCTCATAGAGGGATGCCTGGCATAGAGTATGCCAGAGGGATGTGGCTTTTAGGGCCACAGGGTCCAGGCCTGGGTGTCAGGTTTCCCAACTGGGTCCTGTCGGGACAGCATGGCTTCCCAGGATGCCACCCTCCACCTGCCACCACAGTGACCTTTCTGAAGCCCATGGCCGTCATCTTCCTTGGCCACACGCCCCCCAGCACCCCATTCTCTCTGGAGTCAGAGCTGGGTCCTCAGGCTGAAGCCCTCATTTGATCCTCCAGTTCCCACTGTGTCTGTCTGCCCAGGTCAGAGTTCACACTCGCTTCCCTCGCGCCCCCCCCATGCCATCCTCATCCCCTGATTGTCCCTTACCCCTCTTGCATGGCACCCCACTTCTGTGTTTGTGCTGCAGCCTCCCCGGTAGACACCCGAGTCCCCAGGCAGGGCTGGGAACTTACAGGTGTCAGGCTCCCCAGGGCCCAGCCAGGCCCCAGGGGGGCTCAGGGCATGCCTGCTGGACACCGAGCCACACTCCTGGCCCCGAGGGAAGGAGGGCTGTGAGCTGAGGGGTTCAGGTGCCGTCTGTCCGCTCGGTCGTGTCTCAGGGCCACGGGGCAGATGCGAGACGGAGGCCCCGGCCTTCTAAACTCAAGCTGTGGGTTTTAATGGAAGACGGCAGGTAGGGACCCATCTTGCCAAATGGGGAGCTTCTCACTCCCACGACTTCGACGTGTGATCTCGGTCCCCAAGGCCACCGCTAGTGACAGGCCCGCATGAGTCTGTCGGGCACCTGGTGGGAAGAGACACCCACCTGTGAAATGGCCCTTGGCTGTCACTGGCCCTGCCAGATGTGTGAGGTGCAACCCAGTCAGGGAGGTGAGAGCCTCTGAATGGAGAGCGTCCAGAGACCCCAGGTCTCTCCCTGGGGCCGAGGGGCACAGGGGGCCGTACACTCCACGCGCACTGTCATGGCACCAGCCCTCCACCCTGCTGCGACCTTGGCCCTGCCTGACCCTCCTGGCCTCCCGCCCTGTGCCCCTCCACCTCGTTCCCTGCCTCCCTCCACCTCCCTCCCACACACCCTGTAATACCACTTGTCTGGTAGTGCCGACCTGGGACCGTGCCTGTGCTGTTCCCTCTACCCAGTCTGTCACAGTGTGCTCATAAGACGATGAGACTGTCCTCATGTCTGTCCCCTGGACACTGGACAGTAGGTGACAGTGATGCCTGGGCTGTGCTGGGTCTGCTCTCATGAAAGCTGCTTGAAGGCTGGCGTCATGCCTTTTATCTCAGGGTCCTTTGTACCTGACATACACTAGGCCCTAGAGGGTGTTTGTTGATTGACTGTCTGATGGCCTTTCAGGAACAAGACACTATGGTCGGGTACCGGGAACATTAGTATGTGTGTGAAGCATGTGGCAGTGGTGTCTTTGGGTCTTGTTGGCCATTTGTTGGAGGTGTGGAAGGTGGGCACAAAACTGGGGTGCTGGGAGTTTTAGGGGTGGGTGAGGCCTGCTGGAGATGAGGGGCAGAGCCTGGGGCCTGGCAGCCACTGGGGGAGGCATCCACATGGAGGTGGTGGCTGCAGCCCTGAGGTGGTCTGGGTTGTGCAGTCACTCCCTGGGCCCCAGGCCCCCAGAACCATTTGTGTGTGCATGCCTGCCCCTCTTGCTGTCTCTCTCCCATATCTTCGAGTCCCCGTCTTCGTGCACCGAGGAGCTGGGCAAGGATCTGCTGGTGACTCTTAGAGCCTCCGTCAGGTACTTCCATGATGCCTACTGGGCAAGAGACCGTGACTGCTTGTGAACCGCAGTAGGGATGCTGGTGTGGACACTGCGGAGAGCGTGGGGCTGTGTGGAGGGCCCGGCTCTGGCCTGTGACACACTGGGTTCTAATCCCCACCCGGTGAGCTCGGGCTGGGGCAGCGTTCTCCTCGAGCACCACTGACACCTGGGGCCGGATCTTCTTTGCAGTGGAGCCATCCTGTGCCCTGCACCGTGTTTGGCAGCACCCCTGACCTCCACCCACTAGGTGCCAGTGGCAGCCCCCCATCCAGCTGTGACAAACAAAGCTGTCTCCAGACATCGCCATGTGTCCCCCAAAGTGCCAAATGGCCCTAGTGACTTCTCTCCCCCGAGCCTCTTCTGCAGACTGGGAGAACAAGCCCCCTTCCAGATCATGGCGGGTGGGGGCTGAGTGATGGTGTGCGTGCGTGTGTGTGCACATGCATACGTGTGAGCGGTTCACAGTGTGTCTGGGAAGGCAGGTTCCTTCCCTCTGCCTGCCCCTCCTTCCTGCCCAGAGGAGGCCCCGCAGGGAGAAGCAGCCATTTTGGGGGAGTTCTTGGGGGGGTGACTCTTGAGCTTCAGGCGCAGCCCCCGTGTGGATAGGGTGGGGGCTCAGGTGGAGCTGAGGCCGGCCCGTTCACCTGGGGCTGAGGGGGCACGCTTGGCTGGGCGGGGCTTGCTCGGCAGTGTTGGCGAGGACGCGGGTGGACGCTTGGCTCCCGCCCCTCAAGCAGAAGTTCTAGGCAGTGTCATAGTGTTGGGGGCCAGGGGAGCATGGTCGCTGCTCCAGCCCAGCCGTGAGGCCCCAGGTGTGTCTGGAGGCAGCTTGGCGCCCCGTGGCACGTGCGGTGTCTGGGCCTTCACATCTCCTGGACTCCAAGTGGGAAGTGACTGCTGGTGACGCAGGGCTGGCCCGGGCTGGGCTTCGAACCTTGAGTCTTGTCCGGGCCCTAGGAAAGGGCCTGGCCCGGGGACGCGGCGGGGGGACTGGGGAAACGTTCCTGCTGAGTCTGGTTGTAATGAGGGGTCTCCCATTGTGAGTGTCATTTCCAGGGAGATAACGACATCTTTGACAGCATCCCCAGTGCTGAGGCCACTGGCAGCTGGCTAAATTGGTGTGGCGTCTACTGGGGACAATGTTTAGGCCAGAGGGACCGACAGCGAAGTGAAGGCCAGTGTGTGTTGATTCACACAATAGCTCTCACCTCCCTGAAGAGGGGACGTAGTAAGAGATGGCCAAGAACCTTGTATAAAGAGGAGTTCCTGTGGTCCTGTGGTCACATACAAGAATGGCTTTAGCTTTTCATGTTCACATTCTTGTCGTTGCCCAAATGTGCCCACTGTTTTCATCATTTCATCAGAATAAATCAGCTGCCTGTAGCAGAGTACCCAATTAACAGTGACTTGACCAAACAGCAGTGTTATCTTTCTCAGTTAAGAAGTCTGGGGCAGGTGGACCGGCTGACACGCAGCTCCATGATGCCTTCCGAGACTCCGGTCCTTCTGTCTTCCTGCTCAGCCATCATAACTTGGCTTTCATCCTCATGCTGGTGCCTCATGGTTCCAAGATGGCTGCATCCCCTCCAGCATCCCCACCAGCATCCTTCCTGGCAGGAAGAAGAGGAAGAACAAAAGACAGAGGCATGTGCCAGCTGAGCTTGCTCATTTCTAAAGAGCTTTCCTGGATAACCCACCCAAGGATTTCTACTTACGTCTCACTGGCTGGGACTGTGTCTTGTGCCAACCCTAGCTGCAAGGGAGTCTGGAAAATGGGGCCTGTTGCTTCTCAAACCAAACTGGGGTTCTGGTGGTGAGGAAGGAGTGGAGACAGGTCTTGGTAGCCTGCAGCTGTATGCCTGGCAATTCAGATCCCCTTTTCCCTTTAAATTTCAAACATTACTTTGCATTTCTGTGATCTTAAGGGAAATTTATTTTAATGGCTCCATATCCACGAAATGAACTTACTATAATCTATTTAACCACTCCTCTATTTATAGCAATTTAATGTATTTTTTTTTCCAATTACGGGTAGTGCTTTATTGACCCTCTCTGTGTGTCTAGACTCTGCTGGGTTCTCACTTAAGGGCTTGCCGTCAGTGGTGGGATTCCTGGGCTGGAGGGTGCGAGCGGTCGGTGGTGTGGTTGTGTTGTTCCTGTAAATAGTGGCAGAAGCGTGGTTGGTGTGGGTCTTCTGGTCTCCCGGCAACTTCAGCAGCCCTCAGCAATGTCGAAGAGGTTTTTGCTGTTCTTACTATTTCAGAACATTTTCTTAGCAACCTTTGTGTGGCCCGGACCAGGCCATGCCAGGCTGGGAGGCTGTGCCCACAGTCGTGGAAATCTACCCTCGTCCTAGACGCAGCTGCGATCCAAGGGGGTCTGCAGGTCAAGTGTAGACACCTGGAGCACAGCCTCCTGGATGCCATGGAACCAGGTGGGGGCAGGGCGCCAGTGGACGTTGGTCTAGCTCCAGGGATAAGAGGTGTCTCCTCATCTGTCTGGTCCAGCCAGTTGGCTCTGGTCACTGGAACTCTGAACGGAGAAGCAGCCATAGTGGGGAAGAGCACTGTGTGTGATCGATTAGTCATGTCTGCCCTGGGTATAGACTGGGCAGTGGTAGCATGCTTGTCACATCCTTGCCCACGCTGGGCTAGTGAAAGAGAGAACTTTGGAGATAGAGGGCTTTTCTGTCAATGTGCCCAGAGTGACATCACCATGGATAGCTCTATGGATATTGCTTGTCCCTGGCATTGTCTAGCATACAAGGCAGGTTCTATCCACCACCATCTTTCATCCATGTTAACAACCTTGTGAAATAGGCAGGGTCAGGGATTAACCCCATTATGCTTATAAGGCTCAGAGAGGTCCAGTGACTTGCCCATGGTCACACAATGGAGGTGGGACTTGAACCCAAGTCTTCTGCCCTCGAGCCCAACATTCTCTCTGTTACACCTACAGCCTCTGCCTTCTGCTGTCCCAGACACTGTTCACCTGCCTGGGTCATGGTTTGGATACAGGAAGAATCGGCCTCAGTGATTAGTCTGACTGTCAAGAGGACTCAGAGATCATCTGGTCTTTCCCTCTCAGGATGGCATATTTGCGTGACCCTCCAGTGACAGGGAGCTCACTTCCTCACTAAATTAGTAAGGAAAGGCAGATGTGGCATTGATGTTAAAAGAAAAAGACAAAAGGCCCCTCATCTGCTTGTCTTGGTCATCTGACCAGAGCTCCCCAGGACGAGTTTAATTTCCATTCTCTTGCCACCACGAGAAAGCTATCACTCATGGTGTGTCTGTGGGGTTCTGGTTTTTATGGACACATCTCAATTAATTTCATGCTCTCAACAATCCTAAGAGATAGATATTTTCATGTACCCCCATTTTATAGATGAGGACATGGAAGATCAGAGAGGTTAAGCAATTTTCTCAAGGTCATGCAGCTAAAAAGTCACAGAGCCAGGAGTTATGTCCAGGCAGCCTGACTTTACAGTCTGTGCTTGTGACTAGATGGTTATACACTGCTTCTTTTGACCTTCCGTATCAGCTAGCTAGTGACGTGTAACAAATCACCCACAAATGTAGAGGCTCAAAACAACAACCATTTATTATTGCTCACAGTCTGTGGCTCAGCTGGGCAGCTTTTTCTCACTGCTGATCTGCGGGCTGACAGGGGCAGCTCTCTTCCAAGCCATGGTATCATTGTGTAGATTGTTTTTTTTTTTTTTTTCTTTGGTGATGACACAAGTGCAGGGGGCAGTGAAAGCAAGTGAGGTCTCTTATGCCGTGACCCCACTCTTCTGTTGCCATTTCTTCCACATACCATTGGTTGAAGCAAGTCACATGACCAAGGCCAGGGTCAAAGGGCAGGAAATACACCTGCCCAGGATGAGGCCAAGACAATGATGAGTCTACTCATCATGCTGGCTGACCAAGAGCTTGTCACACCCCTTGCCAAGCCGCTCCGTGTTCTCAGCCATTGGCTGCCTGGTGCAGTGGAGGGAGAATGGCTCTGGACTCTTATCTGAGGTCGAGTGCTGCCTGTTGCACAGTTCTAAGACGACGTGCTGTGTCCTCATCTGTAAAATAGACAGTGCACCATCTACCTCTGTATCAGGCAGCTCGGGCTGCTGTAACCATGCCCTACAGACTGCATGGCTTAAACCACAGAAATCTTTTGTCTGAAAATTTTGGAGACCAGAAGTCCGAGATCAAGGTGTCCACAGGGCTGGTTCCACCTGCGGCCTCTCTCCGTTGCTTGTAGGTGGCGTCTTCTCCCTCTGGTCCTCACACAGTTGTCCCTCTGTGTGTGTCTGTGTCCTCATCTCCTCTTCTTATAAGGACACCAGTCAGATTGGATCAGAGCTACCCTAGTGACCTCATTTACCTGAATCACCTCTGTAAAGACCCCATCTCTAAATATGGTCACATTCTGGGGTGCTGCTGGGGGTTAGGACTTCAACATATGAATTTGGGGGGACACAGTTCAGCCCATGACACCCTACAAGGGCTGAACAATAAATGAGAAAATGGAAATGAAAGCACCAAGTCCAGAGCCTATCACGTAGAAGTCAGTCAACAAATGCTGGCTCTCCACCCGATCCCGCGGAGGAATGTGAGTTTATCTCATTACGGCTAAGGAGGTTTTCTTGTTAATCATCTGTTAATGATTCTATGGTTATTCTCAAAATCAGGTTACATGTTGGGTCAAAAGGCTGCCATGGTAGAGTGGACCCAGCCCAGGATGTGTCGTCAAGAAACCCGAGCTCAAATCCCTGCCTGCCCTTAATGGCCAGGGCCGGCGGGCGAACCCCTTCCCTTGGCTCAGCCTCAGTGTCCCCGTTTGTGGGCTGCAGATGGTCCTGCCTCCTTCGGCGTGTTTTGGGGTATATGAGGTCTACTGTGCTGCTTTTAAGCTTTTTACTTAATTGGATTTTTTTTTGTGAGGAAGATCAGCCCTGAGCTAACATCCATGCCAATCCTCCTCTTTTCGCTGAGGAAGACCGGCTCTGAGCTAACATCTATAGCCAGTCCTCCTCCTTTTTCTCCCCCAAAGCCCCAGTAGATAGTTGTATGTCATAGTTTCACATTCTTCCAGTTGCTGTATGTGGGACGCGGCCTCAGCATGGCCGGAGAAGCGGTGCGTCGGTGTGCGCCCGGGATCTGAACTCAGGCCGCCAGTAGCGGAGTGCACGCACTTAACCACTAAGCCATGGGGCCGGCCCTTAATTGGATTTTTTAACAGGTCGTATGTAGTACTTCTGTAATTTAAACACACACATATTAAGGTTAATGTTTTAGTGTGATTATTTTATTATGGTTCCATATAATAAGTATGTCCTTATCTTTTAGAGATATATACGAACACATTTAGAGGTGAAATGTCTGGGATTTGCTTCAAAATAATCTGAATTGCAGGAGAAGTGGGTGGGGGCTTAGATGAAATGACGTTGGCCATGAGTTGTTAATTGTTGAAGCTCAAATATTTTTACAGTCACGTTCTGCATAACGATGTTTCAGTCAGTTATGGATCACATGTAGAACGGTGGTCCCATGGGATTAGTACCATATAGCTGAGGTGTGTAGTAGTCTGTACCATCTAGATTTGTGCAAGTACACTCTGTGATGTTTGCACAACAACGGGATCGCCTAATGATGCATATCTCAGTATCCCTGTCATTGAGCGATGCATGGCTGTGTCTGGGATCTATTGTACTTTTTTCTACCTTAGAATATATTTGAAAATTTGCATAGTAAAAACTTAAAAAAATCGAACAAAACATAAAGTAGAAGTGCAAGTCCCCTGTTGTGGTCCAGGCTCTTGGCCCTGCCTCTAGGAGGTGACTCTGCCAGCAGGCTGCTGTGTAGAAGAGGATGGAACACTGGGCTCTGTCCTGCTCACGAGTTTTCTTTGGTTCCTACATTGCTTGAAAATATTTGGAATCAGTTGCCAACACATATTGATCTTTTCAAAGAACCAGCTCTTGGTTTTATTATATTACTTAGGTTATCCTATCTTATTGATTTTTGCTTTTGTATTTATTGCATTCTTCTTTTACATTCTTCAGGTTTACCTTTCTTTTCCTAGCTTCATGCACTGACAGTTATTAGACTTTTGATTTTTCAATAAATGTATTAAAGGCTATCCATTTTCCTCTGTGTGCTGCCATGGCTGTATCCCACAGGTCTCTCATTATCCTTATTTATCAATAATTTGCAAGTGGGTATAGTTTTCCTTAATCCAAGAGTTATTTGAAGTGTGTGTTTTAAAATTATACACATCCACAGGTACACATCCATGTACACACACACACACACACACACACACACACTTTTTTTTTATTTTTTATTTTTTTTATTTTTTAAAGCCTTTTTTTTTTTAAAGATTTTATTTATTTATTTATTTTCCCCCCAAAGCACCAGTAGATAGTTGTATGTCTTAGCTGCACATCTTTCTAGTTGCTGTATGTGGGACATGGCCTCAGCATGGCCGGAGAAGCGGTGCGTCGGTGCGCACCCGGGATCCGAACCCGGGCTGCCAGCAGCGGAGCGTGCGCACTTAACCGCTAAGCCACGGGGCCGGCCCCTCACACACACACTTTTGTTAGCATAGTGATTGGGAGCATGAGCTCTGGACCCAGACTGCCTGGGTATTATCCTGTCTTGGCCATTTACAAACTGTGTGACCTTGGGCATGTAATGCAAGCTCTCTGTGCCTTGGCTTTTGGCATCTATAAAATTGGGATAATAATATTAATAACATCATCATAATAATAAAAATAGCCCTCAAAGTTGTGGAGAAGATTAAGTTAGCAACTGTATTCCAAACATTTAAAATCGCTAACATTTACTGAGTGCTCACTATCTGTAGGCACATTTCTATGCATAATTTCTATATTTTAAAATTTATTGGACTTTTTCTTTGTAGCTCAGTGATTATTTTTTTATAGTGTTTCACAGACATTTGGCAAGAACATTTATCTCTCTGTTGAGCATAAAGTTCTATGGGAATCTGTTACATCAAACTTGTTTATTGTGTTGTTCAAATCCTTTTCAAGGGTTGAAAACTAGTGGATACTGGCTAAGTCAGCCTGCATGCATGCTGAATTAAGCACCTATACAGTCATGCGCTGCATAAAGATGTTTCGGTCAATGACAGACTGTGTATATGATGGTGGTCCCATAAGATTAGTGCCATACAGCCTAGGTGTGTAGTAGGCTCTGCCATCCAGGTTTGTTCAAGTATACTCTGTGATGTTTGCACAATGACAAGATCGCCTAACGATGCATTTCCCAGAGCGTATCTCTGTCATTAAGCGACACATGACTGTGGTGTTTTAAATGATCATTGTTTTGTTAACTTTTATGCCTTTGATGGAGCGTGTGCTCTGTCCAGTTCTCCACAGTCCCAGCATCATTTCCTCAGGTCACTTCATTTCCTCACTCATTTCCTTCAGCCTCCTGGCTCCTCAGGCATTTCTACTTGTGCCCTCGCTTTGTAATCACCTGATTATTATCATTAGGTCTACCTAATTTCTGAAGGAGACCATTAGTGTCTTACAGTGCTTTGTCACTGTGGTTTGTCAGTTTCTCCTTGCATGTCTGACAATTTTAGTTTTATGTATTTTGAAGCAATGTGGTTGATGCATAAAGGTTCATGTTTGTTGTGTCTTCTTGGTGGAGATAAGCTTGCTTTAATAAAACAAGCTTCCTTATTGTGTTTGATACTTTTTGCCTTAAGTTTTCTTTTCCTGATATTATTTCTGTGCCTGTTTTCTTTTAGTAGCATTTGCTATATATATGTTCATGTTTTTAGCTTATTTTTACCCATTCTCTTCTAGGAAGGTTTTGACGTGGCTTATAAAAGGCATAGAAGTAAGGTCTAGAACCAGGTCCAAGAATCTGGGGGTGTGTGTGTGATTCATGTATATTAACCTTCATGGTGGCTGTGATAGAAGTTCTTATTTACCTGGAGCGTCCTTGGAGAAAGGACAAACTGGAACATGTCAAACGTTAGAGCTCCTGTTGTGGAAATGCGTGACACTAAATGGCACAAGAATGTGCTCTCCTGCTGTCACTGAGGGATCACTGAGTAATGTGTTGATGTCAGGGACATTGATGGGGACCATGCTGACCTGGAGGAACTGGAGGATGTGGAGTTCCCAGGGGATGTCTGGGTGGGATGTCCAGCAGTGATGGTGCTGGTCTCGGGGTACACTGTCCAGGCCATCGGGGGCCCAGGCTCCTTTGATTCTCCTGCTTTGTCTTCCTTGGTGTGTCGCCATTTGTACTTGTGTTGATTGCATCTCTGACCCAGGCAGGAAGGAGAGGATAGGGCAGAGGTCAGAAGGGTTGTGCCCACTGAGATTGCCCTTTGAACCAACTTTCCTGGGAGCCCCTTCCAGCTTCTGCTTCCACCTCGTGGGCCAGGGGTGGGTCACATGGCTACACTTAGACCAATTGTTGGAAGATGACAGAGAACGGGGTGTGGCTGCATGCCCCATCCCGCACCTGCCCTGAGGCCTTGGGGATGTGGAGCCTAGGCTCCTGGGGCAGAAGGGACCTCCTGGAAGCCTGTTCAGGGGCCCTGCAGACTCTGCTCACACACCCGCTGTGACAGGGACAGTCCTCTGAGCCCTCGGCCGTGCTCAGCTACCACAGGTCCTGGTATGTGACACCATCTGGGCTTTATCTCCCTGTGTGGGAAATGAGCCTGTGGAGGAGGTTGGCTCTGAGGTCTCCAGTGGCTGGTGATGGAAAGCCTCGGACCTGCTGCTGAAGACACAGGCTACCGGCTGCTTTATTTGGCATCTCTGGATGTCCCAAGGGTCCCTTGTACGGGAATCAGAAGAGAAGATAGAGCTGAAATGGGGAATGCACTCCAGAGTGTGAAGAGCAGGGTAGGGGCGGTGAGCAGGAGGAGCTGCTGGCAGGGTAGTCACCGTCTCTCTGACTGCTCTCTTCTACGCCTGGTTTCCGGACGCCTGCTCTCCACCTCTCCAGCAGGGAGAGGGATGCTGGCGGGACAAGTCCCTCATCTCCTTAAGCATTTCCTCCTGGGCCAGCCGTGACCCTCACTAGGAGGGGTGTCAAGTCTACTGTCAGTGTCCCTTCCTTTCTCCTTCCTGTCAGGCGGGCATTGGCCATCAGCCAGGACCCTGTCCTCATGGTGCTTCGGAAAAGACCTGTTGGTGTCCCCTCCCCCCAGACCCGGGAGACCCGGCCGTTGGAAACACTCTGGGATTTTTCCTTTGGGCTTTGTTTTCCAGCTCAGCTTCGGTCCTTTCTGGGCACACGAGGAGCCCTCTCTAATTTTTGGCTTCCTCTGGGGATGACCTAAGCATTTGTTTTTAACAGGCTGGCTGGGGGCCACGGGGCGTTATGCAACGCTGCACCGAGCCCACGGTATCCACTCGGCCTTCTCCCAGCGCGAGCGTTTCCCAGATGGCTCAAGGCCTGTGCTGATGTGCACCAGGCTCACCGTGGCCATCACATCAGATCGAGTCACTTCCCTGCTTAGAAGCCGTCGATGGCTCCCAGGCGCCCACAGCTTACAGGCATTGGGACCCTGGCCCTTGAAAACCGAGCTCTCGCCTGCCACTCAGCCCCATCCTGCAGTCCACCCTGTGCCGTGCAGACCAAGTCGTGAAGACGCCTCCTCTGTGCAGCCCTCTCTGGCTGGGTAGCTGGCCCTCCGTGTGTCCCTACAGCACCTGTCACCCGTGTCACGCTCGGCTCCTCCATGTCAAGCCTGGCTTCCTCCCCTGCCCCTCCCCGGGCCCCTCGCAGAGGCCGGCCTCCTTCACCTCACCGTGGCCGAGTAATTCGTCCTCCAGAGGCTGGCACTGAGTGGGGCCTTGGAGAATGTTTGTTGAATGAACATAGGCATGTAACTGGAACTGCTTCCACGAGAGCTATATTTAATTGTTCTAGAATATTCTCCAGGTCTTTCAGAAAAGCAAATCCTTGAAAAGCAACAGCCCACGAATCTGAACGGCAGGTGTTTGCGCGAAGTGGTGGGTAGTCCAGTTGGGAGGGAGGGCAGTCCCACTTTCCGTGGGAGTCGGGGTTCTCCCTGCACCCCTCATCCTCCCTGCTCATTCTGAGGTGCCTGCTCATTTTGCTGTTTTTCTTCCAAATCCCAGGGCACCTGCAGGGCCTGGCCTGGTTCCTGTGGGGCTGCCGGGAGCTTCCGAATGATTGGCCATGGGAAGGGACACTTTCTTCCTCCCATGGAGGAAGGGGCTGGGCCCTTGAACATGGTGGCTGCTTTCCTGAACTCCGAGCGAGCATGGCTCTGACCGTCCAGCCACGCAGGCTGCTGGTCAGTTAAACAGCCGCTCTCCACAGTGTCACTCCGGGCACTGGTCCGGGCACTGACTTCTCTGAGAAGGGGTGGGTCCAGGCGTCCACTGCAGGTTGCCAGCCCTCCCCACCGCCCTCCCCGCCGTGAGGTAGGATTGACCCACCCCCCTCTCCATGGAAGCCTCTGGGACTCTTGTTCCTTCTGGCAAAGGGAGCAGTCAGCTGGCTGCCAGCTGCTGTGTCGTCTACAGCCCTGCATCGTGGGGTGAGCTCCCCAAAGCCAGCGGCCCTGGTCCCAGCTCCCAGACCCTCAGGGGCCCCGGGAAATCTGCAGGGTCAAGTCCAAACTTCCGAGATGTGTGGACCTCCCCACATGACTCCACTCTCTCCGCCAGCTTCCTCTCTCCTTCATGGGAAGCTCCGGTTCCTTCAACATGGTTCGTCCCCCTGCCTCCCAACTTCGCTCAGGCTGGTCCCTCTGCCCGCCGTCTTCCAGGCCACTCGGCTGTTTCTCCATTCAACACGGATGTTGGAGAGAGAGCCCAGCCCGCTGGTTAGAGCCGCTGTGGGCTCAGAGTCCATCGGTGCACGTTCTGGCCTGGCTCTTTCCAGTTGCGCAGACTCCAACGGACCACGTAGCTCCGTGTTTTCACCTGTAAAATGGGTAGAATGCAGCTGCTTCCTAGAGGTTTTGAGAGGATTAAATGAGATGAGAGTAAAGTGCTTGGCCTGGCACGTGATACTTAGCGAATGAGTAGTGGATGCTGTTGCTGAGGACAGGCTGTGCTAGACACTGTGCCAGGTGCTGCTGGCTCAGAGGTGAATAAAACAGACGCGAGAGCCACCTGTCTGCTGGGGAGACAGCTGTTGAACAAATAAAGACACAAGTCTGAAGCCAGAAGTCATGGGGGGTGCTGTGAAGGGCAAGAAATGGGTGCTACGAGAGCAAGTGATGGGGACTAAATCCTTATTGGGGGGTCAGGGACAGCCTCCCCGAGGAAGTGCCATATAAGCTGAGACCTAGTGACTTAGGGAGAAGTTACTTGCCCAGGACAAAGGAACAGCGTGGCATGTGCAAAGGCCCTGTCGCAGCAGAAGGACTAAAAGAAGGCTGGGAGAGCCCTGGATGGGCAGGGCCTTGGAAGAATTGGAGGGAGGTGGCATAGCTCTGGAACTAGAGAATTACACCAACTAGTCCTGGCTCAGTCATTTACTAGTGAGTGGCCCCAGACAAGTTACTTAATCTCTTGTGCCCTTACTTTCTCAGCCACGGAGTGGGGATCGTAACAGTATCAACCTCAAAGGGCTGGGTGTGGATCCAGAGAGAGAGTATAGGCGATGAGCCTGGCTCACGGTGAGTGCTCACCTAACTAGAGACTCACACTCGCCAAATAATACCGGCTGTGACGCGGTGCAAGGTGCACTTGAGAAAGATGCCTGTGGCCGCAGGTGAGGGTGGGCTGCAGGGCCCAGAGAGGAGGAGGGGAGGGGGGGCTGCAGCCTTCACCCCTTCATCTGGGGAGCGCGGATGGAGGCTGTGGTGGGGTGGTGGCCGTGGGGAAGAAGAGGGGCAGACCTGGGATCCTGAAGCCAGAGGAGGGCGGGGCGGCTCCTCCCTGTCTCCTCCACGGGGGGAAGGGATCTCTTCCTCCTGCCGCTCCCCCAGTCCTAGGCCTGTCCCCGAGGTGGCCTTTGGTGCCGTCCGACCACAGCCCTCCACGTGGGCAGCACCCAGCCGGCCTCAGGGGCTGCCGCCTGCAGGCCCTGGACAAAGCTCTGCTTGGATTCCTGGGGCAAAGTGAGTGAGAGATCAGAGGCGGGGGGCAGAAGAGCGTGCCTCTGTAGCTCGGATGAAGGCTCCTTCCTGAAGGGGGGCCCTCCCTGCCCCCGTGCCACCCCTGAGGACCAGGCACTGGAACTTCCGGCCCCTGCTCTCCTGCCGCTGCCTGCCAAGGCCAAGCCAGGAGCTGCACTTGGCTCGCTCTGGGCAGAGGCTGTGCCAGCCGGAAGGGCAGCTGCCAGCTCCTGCTGGCCCCGGGCGCAACTCCCCGAGTCCCCACAGGCCTTGGGGTGGACCAGGTGGCACAGGGGACGGGACCCAGGAGCCGCGGTCCCCCAGACCACATGCCCCAGGAAGGCACCGAGCCTGGCACATAGTGGGTGCACACCTCACCTAGGACACCCCCCACTCTCCAAATAATACAGCTGTGCCGTGGTGCGAGGCGCAGCTGGGAGAGGGCCCCTGCGGCACGCGGAGTGTGGCTGCGGGGCCAGAGCGGAGGCGGGAGGGTCTGTTCTTGCTTCTTCCTTGTGTCATGTCCTCACTCAGTGCCTGGCACCCAGGAAGGGCTCAGTAAACCCGTGCTTACTGCCGAGTGAATTGGCTGGGAGTCCTGCTCTGCCCCCAGGTGTGTGGCTGCTTCCCTTTCTGGCTTCAGTCTCCCCTTCTGTGAAGGAGGAACCTCGGCTCCTCTGAAAAGATGGGTTCTGATCCTGACTTTTGCCCTCACGGGCTGTGCGCCTTGGCGAGCTCGTTAACCTCTCTGAGGCGTCTTCTCATCTGCGAAAAGAGACTCCCAATGTGAGAAAATGCTAGCACATGGTAAGTCTTGGAGACTTCCGCTGGTTCCTGCCAAGCAGTCTTCAGTTTTATCCAGGGATGTGCATGCCCAGCGGTCCCAGGTTGAATGACTACCCGTGTCAGGAAGGATTGTGTCGACTTCTTGTAAGAAAAATCTGACCACAGCGGCTTCACCAGTTTGGGATTTCCCCCAAAACAGGAAGTTTGGTGTCAGCAGGCCAGGCAGGGACAGCTCCTTGGAGAGGTCATCAAGGACCTAGACCCTTCCGGCCTCCTATGCCCCCATCCTCAGCGAATGGTATTTGCTGTTCCTCATCCTGCCTCCTAGGCGGGAAGAAGGGAGGAGCAGAGGCCGGTGTCCGCTGCGGCTGCACCTGTGTATCAGGATGTAGAAGCTCTCCCAGAACCCCACCTGCCACAAACTTCTGCTGTCACTGGTCAGATCGTGGTCACGTGGCCACGATCTGACCAGTGATTTCTAGCTGGGCCTATGGCTGTCCGAATAAAACTGGGATTCTCTTAGTGAGGAAGAGGGGTGTCAGGTATTGAGTGGACAGCCTACCTGCAGTCCTGAATTGAATGCTTATGACTCTGGGATGGGCTTTTTGAAAACACAAACCTGCAGATGCATCCAGAATGTTCTTTCAGGCGTGCAGACCTGAGCCTTTGTAGCAGCTGCTCCATTTCTGCTGTCGTGGGATGTAAATGCTGGGTTTAGCTGTGTCTTGGTGAGGAAGAATGCAGTTTTCTTGCCACTTAAAACCTGGGGAGAGAGGACATTCATTGCTGCATCTTAGAGCAGGGACTTTGGTCCAGGATGGGAGCCTATGTGACAGCAAGGGCCCAGTGATGGCCCTCAGCCTGGCCATGTAGCTTCAGAGGCCAGCAGACCTCAGACCCCCAAAGGGAACAGTTGTCTGTGGCCTTTAGAATGGACCATGCTGCTGAACCGGTCACCTTCCCAGCGGTGGCACAGAGGCCCTGGCAGAGGCACTCATGAGGGGAGCTGGGGGTCCCTGCGGAAGGCTATGGGCCTTGGAGCCAGACTGGAGAGGGCCCGAGCTGGCTACAGACTCAGATCCAGACCCACTTTGATGAGACTGGAGAAGGGTGTCCTGAGAACTCTTCTCAGGGTTCCGAGGACCTGGGGCAGAGGTCCCAGAGGGACAGTGACCTCAGGGCTCAGCCCACAGAGGGGAGGTAGGTTCAAATCCTGGACCTGAGAGGGGAGGGCCCGAGAGGCACATCTACCAGGAGAGACCTCTCCTCGACACCCTGGAATCCTTAGCCCCAAGGGAGGGGAGCCCACACCTTGGGCAGAATCTTGATTCCAGACCTTCCAAGGGGTTCTTGTGGCCCTGGGAAATCTGGGGAAGAAGGTGGAGCTCTCGGGTCCGGTAGTCTCCAGGCCAGGCAGGTATGAGCTGTTGGTGGGAGTGGGTGAGGAGGCCGGCCTGCTGCAGCCAGGCAGCCCCAGCGGCTCTGGCCGTGGTGCTGGGCCCGTCGGGCTGGGGTGCCAGGTAGTGCTATGCGGCTGCAGGGATTCCAGAGTATCTGGCTTGTTTTTCTTCTTCCTTGTAAGGGGGTCTGACCTCTTTCACCCTTCCCCAAGTGCTCGGCATTTAGAAGAGTTATGGTCTTGCCTGACCTAAGAGCTGCCTCTTAGGGTTTGAACAAACCGTAGTCTGGGCAGTTTGATGAGCACTGGCCAGGTGACAAACACTTCTTGGCATATGGGATCAGACTAGTCTGCAGGACAAATGTGTGGACAGAGCCACAGGCCCTTGGGTTAGACAGGCCTGCTCGGAAGTCCAGCGCTGCCCCTTCTCCTGGTGTGACTTGGTGTCTCGGCCTCAGTTTCTCCATCTGGTGCCTGAGGGTTTGCACACCCAGAGGTGGCAGTGAAAACATCTAACATCCGGCACAGGCACAGATGCTGGGCCGCAGGTCCCGCGGTGCCTGGCGTCAACCTCTAGTGGGTAGATATCAGGGATGGGGCCATGGCGCGGGGCACAGGGTGCTGAGCACGGGGGTGGCTCTTCACCAGCTGGTGCAGAGAAATTCAGTGTTTTAGTAGCAGTGTTCCTATATTGGTAAGAACCACTAATGACATGTGCATCCACCTCTCAAGGGACAGCGGTGCCTGAGGCACCACGTGTGTGGAAGGCACTGTCCCTGTAGGTCCCCCTGTGGTCTCCAAGCCCCAGTGTGCTCCTGGGCCGTCTCAGGGGCCCACTGCCCCTCTCTGATGCCTCACATCCAGTCAGCTGAGGGGCAGCCCTTGTTCCCGCTTGATTCCCTTGCCCTGAGTTCCCAGAATTGCACTCAGCTGAGCAGCACATGGGGGCAGCTCTGGGGACAATGGACCCTCGGGTCAGACTGTGACAATCTGGATGTGTGCCTTCAGCAGGAGAGGGGATGGAGCAGGAGAAGCACAATGCTGGACTGCCTCTCGGGGAAGCATGTGCATTCTGAGCCCCGCGGCCCGGGCTGTCATCCGGCCTCTGCACCTGCCAGCCGTGGGCCGGGGACAAGTGATTTACCTCCTTTGCACCTCTGTTTTGTGAGAGGTAAAGTGAGCATGTCCTTGGGAAGAGCTTAGAACAGGCCTGGCATGTGGCTAACATGTAGTAATCACTTACTCTCGGAGAGGCAAGTGCACACTATTGCTGGAAGGCCCTTTGGGGACAAACTTCTCATTTTGCAGGTGGCCCTATTCTGAGGAATTCTGGTGTATTTATCAGGCAAAATTTATGAGTGCCCACTCTGCACCAGCCCCAGCTAGGGAAGCAGAAATGAGTAAGTCTCAGGTTGTAGCTCCTTCCTCAAAGAGCTCACAACCAGGGCAGGAGACAGATGAGAACCCGGCTAATGATGGCACAGAGGGCCGAGGGCTGGGAGGGCTGGAGAAGGGAGCTATCACTGGACATTTGTATTGTTGGGAGAGGAGTCGGGGATGTGTATTAGCCAGCATAGTCCACCTGCCATAACAAACCACCCACACATCTCAGTGGCTTAGCACAATACAAGTTTATTTTGCTCTCGCATTAATGCAGGTAGAGAAGAGGCTCTGCTCTGCTCCACTAGGTCATTCATGGCTCCCAGGCTCCTTCCATTTTGTGGCTGTGCCCTCCCCTAGGTTCTTGGTGTCCTTTCCATTCAGGTAGCCAGTGGGGAAAGAGAGCCTGGAGGCATGAACAGGGCGGTTTTTCATGGGACTGGCCTGGAATTGGTGTGTTTCGTTTCTGCCCACATTCCATTGGCTTGCCCACAGTCACATGGTCCTGCCTAACTGCAAAAAGTCTGGGAAATGTAGTCTAGCTGTGTGCCCAGAAGTCTGGGAAATGTAGTCTAGCTGTGTGTGTGAGGTTTGCGAGATTTGGCGAATACAAGCAGGGTGTCAGAGGAGGCTTCTGGGAGAAGCTAAGGTGGACTCCAGCTGTGGAAGATGGCTGGAAGTGGGGAGGGGAGACATGCTGTCCAGGCAGAGGGTCAGCGTGGGCAAGGGCTGAGCGTGCCCAGCACGTTTTGGGAAGACAAGAAGCCCGGGGAATGGGGTGGGTGGAAGGGTGTGCAGGAGGTCATGGGATGTCTCCCCTTCCCCTTCCGGAGAGTTTCCACGTTTGTTTCCAGTCCAGGCACTGCCTGTGCCCCTGAGCAGGGCCGGGCACAGACGTTATGACCTCATTCCATCCTTCCACCCCTGCTCCCTCTGGACCTGGTGGACAGCCGGGGCTCCGGGAGATGGAGTAATTTTCCTGTAGCTCCTTCAGCCAAAAAGCGTGGAGACGGGATTTGAATCCCAGTGTGTCTGTCTGTACGACCAGCACTATTTCTAGTGCCCCACACTGCGTCTGTATCAGCAAGGCCGAGAGGGCATGGGGGGTCCCAGGGTGGGGAAGGCTCTAGGGAGAGGATGAGCTACGTCCCTGCACTCTCAGGGAGGCACTTGCCTTGCACGGGGCCTTTGCAGGCTCTGCCTGCCCTGTGCTGAACCCTGGTTTGCTGCTCCGCCTCAGGGCCACCAGGGTGTTTGAGCTTTGGTGACCCTGACAGCATCGGCCCCATCACAGTGCCATAGTTCCCGTAAACACGTCAGCAGTGGAGGAGGGCCTCAAGCAGAGCCGAATTGGGGAGGGCGGCCGTCTGGCCCAGTAGGGGGTGGCACAGGTGTTATGGGCAGACCTGGGGTGCTGGGGTTGTGGGGTCCTGGATTCGTGTCCTGACTCCTCCCTCCCCTATCCGTGTGCTCCAGGAATGAGAAAGAACCTCATGTTCCTCATCTGTGAAATGGGAGGACCAGGTTTCCTGCCTGGAAGACAGATGGTACTGGGGGACACTGAAGTCTGTCCATCTGGCCCTGGCACCCTGTCTTAGTCAGCTCAGGCCGCCATAGCCAAAACCACAGGCTGGGTGGCTTCAACAACACAAGTTCATTTCCCACAGCTGTGGAGGCTGGAAGTCAAAGATCAAGGTGCCAGCATGGCTGGGTGAGTACCTTCTTCCTGGCTTTCAGACGGCCACCTTCTCGCCGTGTCCTCACGTGATGGAGAGAGAGGGCTCCGGTTTCTTCCTTTTCTTGTAGGGACACTAATCCCATCATGGGGACCCCACCCTCTTGACCTCATCTAAACCTAATGACCTCCCAAAGCCCCACCTCCAAATATATCACAGCGGAGGTTAGGGCTTCAACATATGAATTTTGGGGGGACACAGACATTCAGTCTATGGCACACCCCAAATGGGCTGTGCGAAGTAAGCATGGGGTTACTGTCACTCTCTCATACTAGACCTCGTGGTCTAGAGCTGGAGGGTCGGAGGAGAGCCCAGACAGAAGAGCAGGCGCAGGGCTGCTGTGGGGGAGAGCTGTCTTGGCTGGAGCAGTTGGGTTCCGGGAGGAGAGGCCCCAAATCTGGCCTTGGAGGTGCAGAGGCGGTGGGTGGTGTGTGGGCTCGGTGTGATGCTGCGATGAATTCTCTCTCTGTCAGACCCCGAGGTCCCACCCCTCTCCTGGCTGCGGCAGTAGAAAAGGGAGGCCGGGCCATCTCTTGGGTGGCATTTTTGTCCAACATGTGTACAGCTGACATCTTGCTTATGTATACAAGTTCTCTTTCCAGCCTGCCGTTTGCCAGCTGTGCGGCTCTGTGAGCCCTTGGAGCTCTCCTAACCCAACTGTCCCCATCTGCAACATGGGCTACTGCTGTGTACCAGGTCAGATTAGCAGGGCTGTTCAATGCAACATTGACTGTCAAGGTGGTAGGTGGGGTGTACAGAGTCCCTGCGGCTCACCTGGCACCTGCAGGTACAGCGAAGCTGTCCCCTCGTGACTCCTGGCACAGGCCTGGCAAGGTTTTCTTTCTTCTTTGTAGCAGTTTATTGAGATATACTTTACATACCATACAATTCCCTCATTTAAAGTGTACAATTCCAGGGTGTTTAGCGTATTCACAAATATGTGCAACCATCCACGGTCAAGTTTAGAACCTATTTGTCACCTCATAAAGGAACCCCGTGCCCTTTGGCCATCACTTCCCGGTCCCCCCTCCTCCCCAGCTTGAAGCAACCACTGATCTCCTTGTCTCTGTCAGGCAAGGTTTTGGGCCTGTTTCTGCCAGGTGTTCATTTGTCCACTTGCGGGGAATCAGCTCCCCGAATCCGAGGACCCAGGGCTTCCTCGAGTCATTCTGTGCCCGCATCCCCTCTGCATGGGCCGGGCGGGGCTCTGTCAGTGATAGGCAGGTTGAACCTGTGGATGCTTGTTTATTTCTCCCGCCTTGTCTCATCCCCCCCACCAGACTGGCTGCTTCCCGACTCGCCCACCCCATCCAGCCTGGCACCGTGCCTCGTGCTACGCTGGGAAGATGGCTCAGGCTCAGGGAGGAGCCTGTGAAGGTTCCTCAGGCTCAGACTGCTTCTCGCTGTGCCCCTTTCCAGCCCACACGCTGTAGGATGTTGGTGATCCCCCCACTGGACCCCAAGCTCCTTCCCCACACCACCCCTTTCCCTGGAGAAGACCCGGGGCTGGAAATTGGGCCGGGGCCCTCTTTGCTCCCGCATCTGCTGTGGGTGGTGGGACGCCCCTCCTGACCCCTGTGGGCTGTGTCCTGGAGAGCCTGGGCCCACCCTGCCCCATGTCCCCTCCGCCCCCCTCCCCCAGAGGTGGCCCTCAGGTGCGGGGCCGTTGCCATGGGAATTGTGTATTGGGATCTATTTTGAGACCATTTTGTAGCGTGATTTTTAATACTGCCTGGTGTTAGCTGTTGGTTTTTCTCCATTTGCCCATGAGTGGATTTTGACTAGCCAGAGGAGTTTGGCCAGTTTTGTTTATGGCTGTGGCATTGCCCAGAACATTTCTGAGCAATTAGTAACAGGTGACAAGGGTCTTGCGAGGACCCCCTTCAAAGGCTGTGCTCCCCAGCCTGCCACTGCCGGGCACGGAGGGGGCAACGCAGTGCTCCTCCTCCAGTTTCCGCCTCTGGCCAGCTGGACGATGTCGGTGGGCAGGGCGTGTGCCATTCGGGACAGATGAACCCACGCAGCCACCCCAAGGCTCCTGGCAATTAAACGGGAGATTAGGGGTGAGGGACCGGCTATTGAGCCTGGGCAGGTCCCTGCGGTGAGTGGCCGCTGTTGGCCTTAGCTCCAGCTGTCACCTGGCCTGATGCTGTCCCGGGCATCAGCTCTCAGAGTCCCCAGCCTCCCCTTCACAGTGTTTGTCGGAGCGTGAACTGTGTGTGTTTATACGGTAATGTCTGCCTCTCCCGCTGTACTGCAGACCCCACGAGGACAGGTGTGGCCTGTAGTGTTCCCACTGTCCCCATGGTGTGCCTGGCACAAGGGAGCCGTGAATAAATACTTGCAAATAAAAGAATGAACACAAGTGATTGGCCTTGGAGATGGGCTCCCTGCTGGCCGTGCAGATGGATCTGCCAAGCCTGTTGCTCTTGGGAGCTTCTGGAGGTGTTTCTCACCTTCCCTGGGCAGGCTTCGGGGTCCTGCTGCGGGGGGCAGGGAGCACAGAAGTGAGGACTTTGGCCCAAGGGGGTCGAGGAGGGCGTCCCTTAGGAGGGATGAGCGGGGAAAGGGAGGGAGAGAGGGAGGCCCAGACTGTGGAGAGTCTGTCTCTGGGGCGAGGCCCCCTGGAGGCTGGGCACCCTCTGCAAGTGGCCTCACTTTGCTGTCTCCAGCTCCAGGAGCAGAATGGCTGGTGACCCTCCTGCGCCCCTACAGGCCGGCCGTTGCTCTTGCACTCTCTTCTCATTACTGGTGTTAGAACAAACGTGGAGCCAGGAAAGAAGCCCACAGAGGAGCAGGATGCTGAGCAGGGGACACTGACACTCGCTCCACATGGCTCCATGGCGGGAGGGGTGGAGGCAGTGTGGCCTCAGTAGGTTGTCATGGGCGGGCTGGCTCAGGCCACATCCCTGCTCCGTGATGGGGATGTCCTGGGAGCGGTCATCAAATCCTAGAGGTGGGAAGATTCGAGGTGGGAGGTCAGGCGGCCCGAATTCGCCCCACCACGATGTTTCTCACTTTAAAAACAAAACATTTTAATCACACCAGGAAAACATAACCATTGCAAGGAAAGTGAGAAAATACAGATGAGGAAAAATCCCTCTTGATCTCCGACCCCCAGATCTCCGGTTCTTAGACTGCAGATGTTATTGGTCCACACTTTTCAAATATGCACACACACACGCGGCTCGTGTCTGCTTCTTGTTCTTATTTTCATTTATTTTGCAAAAAACAGGATCACACTACACTTACTTTCCTGTAACTTTGGTGTTTGCCATTTCATGTGTCAGAACCCTCTTGCATGGACTTAAATATAAGACCGGGAATCCACAGCACAGCTTCAGAGGTCCATCAGTGCCGTGGAATCTTCATAAGCCACGATTAACCGTCCGCCTATGTTGGAGATTTAGATTATTTCAAGTTTTTGCCATTATAAGGAATGCTGTGATGGCCATCGTGTGCACATTTCTTTGTGCACTTGTCGAGTTTTCCCCGGAGCATGCGTTCCTGAGGTACAACTGTACCACACAGACGTCTTCTACAGCCCCATCCCGTTCCATCTTCATGAAAGAGGCTTTTAGGGCTGCAGCTGCCTAGGCCGTGCAGGTGTGTCAGCAGTGGACCCTTGCTGATGTGTGGGGCGCTCTGCACGGTGCGGGGTTCCCTCCCCGGGGAGCTGCTAGGCCTTCTTTGCTTACATGGTCATCATGCACGTGCTCGAGAGCCAGAGACTTAACTTCCCTGAGCCTCTGTCTTCTCACCTCTGGAATGAGGGTAGCTGCCTTCACGTTGAGGTTCTTGTGCGGGTGAAATCTGTGGCACCTGGCCCCTCATGGTGTCAGGCGCTGGCCTCTCTAAGGAGACGCGTGGATGGTGCCTCTGGCTGGGCGCGTCCCCAGGTGAGCCTTGAGGGAGGAAGCTGGGTCTTAATTCTTTTCATCCCTGGGCAGGGCCGAGTCCACAGCAGACCCCGGCCACACATCACCAGAACCGACCTGGGAGTGAATGCTTGCACTCTGCACCCTGTGGTGTTTGAGATCGATTTTACAAAGGGAGTGTTTTGCAGGGATGGCAGATGGGGGTGGGTATGGACAAGGGGAGATCCAGTGCCCTCCTCTGTTACTGTTGGTGCCACCTGAGGCTCCTGCAGGTCCTTCGGGGAGGAGAGACAATGTGGTTTCAGAGCAGTGATTGGTGTCTTTGCTAAAGAAAGGGTTCTGATGTGGTGGGTCAGAGGCTTCAAAAGCCTGAGGGATGATGCGGTTCTGGGGTCTCTGGGTGGCCCTTCTTATGGAGGGAAAGGTGGGGAGGGGGTTGTCTTAGCAAAGGCATCGTCTGTTAGTCCAGTTTGCTCAAAGAGGAGAAGGCAGTAGCAACAGGTGGGTTGTGTCCTGTGGACAGCGGGGCCTCTGATGGCCCTGAGGCAGCTGGGCCTGCGAGGCCGTTCTCTCGGCCTCATAGCCCGTGGCTCATGTGGACAGTTGGGCGCTTACACATGATGCCAGCCCCCTAGGCGAGCCTGACCTCAGGTCCTGCCTTGGCCAGGGTCCAGGAAGGGCACTGTGGGTGCCAGCAGACATTGCTGTGCCTGAGCACGTGGCGCAGGTGTGTTTTGTGGTCCCAGAACCATTTTTGGCTGATGCCAGTGGCAGCCCTGCCTTAGGGAGTGGGTGTAGGGTGCCCTGCCGGGCCATGCTGGGAAGAGCACAGGTACTGAGCCCACATCTGCCCCAGTCAGTCTGGGTGCTGCTGGCTCCTTCTTGGCCCCTGACTGAGTCCTTGTCCCACTTCGGGTTAAGGTGCTGGGGGCGAGGGCACGTGGAAGGATGTAGTCACAGATGCAGAGGGACTTTGAGGGTGAGGAGGGGGTGTTTCCATTGACTCTGGGCAGTGGCACAAGGGGTGGAGGGGGTATGGAGGGTCCTGAGGGAGTGGCTTCCCTGAACCAGCTGCCCACAGGTCGCCCGGGGGCCTGGTGAAAAACCCTTTTACTGGAGGTTCCAGAACGGAGGGCGTGTCTTAGGATCCCAGCAGATGGGGCTCCGACTGAATTTGGAGAAAATGTCAGTTGGTCCAGTTTTCTCACTGGGCGATACTCTCAGAGTTCCTCTGTTCCCCTGGCCCCCTTCACAACCATGGAGCTGGGAGGTTAAGTCAGGATCACACTCAGGATCACGGCCATCGAAGGCCTGAGACCAGAATCCCGACCGGGGCCACCCACCACCTCACATGTTCCAGAGATGGCGCTGGCCCCCTAGGCCCCTTAGGAGGGATCAGGGGCACATGCAGGTGTCGCAGGTTTGCAGGGGGACCCCCTCTGCGGATGCATCATCCAGCAGGCGTGTGTGCTGCATCGACCCAGCGCAGGCCTGGGGGATAGGATGTGACGGCAGGGGGCTGCCAGCCCCGGGGGGCCTCCTCACTTTAACCGCAGGTCCAGGGCGGCATGGAGAGAGTGCTGGGCCAAGGCCTGGGTCTGAGTGCTGGCCAGTCTTGGCCACCCCCTGGCTGGGTGGCCTTGGTGGGCAGGACCCTGTGTGGGGCTTTGGTGCAGGGAATGGAGGGGCTGATGGCGGCTCTCGGGGACGTCAGGCTGATGGTGAGGAACACACTTTAGACTGTGGCCCAGTGCTTGCCCTCCTGCTGTCTCGTGGAAAACTGAAAACAGGTCCAGGAAGCAGTGACTGCGATGCCGGCTGAGCTGTGCTCAGATCCTGTCTTTCTCTGTTCCCTCCCCTCCTGCCCTCCTCTCCTCTCCCTTCTTGTTTCTTCTCTCTCTTTCTTTCTTTCCATCATCAGAAAAAAATGGTTTCACAACCCGCGAAATCGATTCTCTATCTGCTGGCATGGCCTGTGGGTCTCTGATCCAGGCCTGGTGGGCAGAGTGGAGGTTCTGGCCCCGGCTGCTCTTCTGCCTCCCCCCTGCCCCGTCTCTCCCCTTCAGAATGCCCAGGGAGACTCCAGCAGAATTGAAAACGCAGGGTACCAGCAAGGCTTGCTTCCAGGAACTTCGTCATCCTTGACTGCGGCTCCTTCCCCACTTTCTGGCCTCTGACTCTGTCTGTAGGATGGGGGGCCGGGGGGTCCTGGTGAGAGGAGCCAGCCGGGGGCTGCACAGCTGGACCCAGTGGCGTCTCCTCACCTATGACGGGTGAGAGGTGTGACATTCCTCCCGGTCATCCTTGGGGACGGGATGAAGTGTTTGACCCGTGTTGCTGTGTGGGGACAAGTCAGGCAGAGATGTTTTAAGGTGTGGTGGGTTGCTGTTCAATAAGTGGGCACGTCTCTCGCCCAGCGGACATTTGTCATTTCTGCAAGTCCTTGTTCTCTGCGTCAGCAGCGCCGGAACCTCCGTGAGCCGGGCCCTTCGCTGTGTTCTCTCTTGCATCACAGCCACGTGTGGAAGGATTCGCGTGCTGCCTTGTTCTACAAACGTGGGGACGGGGCCTGACTCCCATCCCCCTCGGGCCCCTCTGAGGCCATGTGGCCTTGGCCACGTCACGTCCAGGCACTCAGGCCTGAGCCAGACTGTGCTCCCCCACTGGGCCCTGCGGATGCTGGGCTGGGGTGGAGCAGCGGCCTGGGCGTGGCCTCAGATGCAGCCACATGATGCTGCAGAGGATGGGGGGAGCTTTTGCTCAAGGGCGAGACCCAGCCCTTCCGTGGCCACTGGCGCCTGCCTTGGTCTTGTCTCGAAAGAGGCACGTGGCTGAAGGATGGAAAATAGATGAAGGAAACATAAGTGGAGAGAAATAAAAATCAGACTAGATGTTGGTGAAGAGTTGGTGAGGTGCCAGTTATTAGATACATTTTAACGTGGATCTGGATCTTTCTGTGGGGCCAGGTACCTCCTTTGTTCAGTCAGCAGATGTTTGAGCACCTGCTGTATGCAGCGCTGTGGTGGCTGAGGGCACAGACTCGGGACAGCTGCCAGGTTCACGTCCTGTCTGTGCCGCTCGCTGGCCTCGAGAGCTGGGTGACTAACGGGTCCTTTCTTGCATCAGTTTCCTTGTCTATAAAATGGGGTGATCACGGGGTGCATAGAGCTCACCGAGAGTGCCAGAGCAGAGCTGACCCACACAAACCTGCCAACACCCAACAGGCAGGTGCTCACGTGTATGTATTTATTTAGAGTTAATAGACAGAAAGATCTAGCACAGCACTGCATGGAGCAGGTTAATACAGGACAGAAGTTCTGCTTATTATTTTAACCACCTGACACAGCAGGCTTTATTCCCATTTCCCAGGTGGGTAAGCCGAGGCTTGGGGACATTAGGAACTTGCCTCTGTCACCCCGCCAGCAAAGAAGGATGTGCACCTGTGTCCCTATTAGATCCTGTTCTTCCTTCTCAGTTTTCTTCACTCTAGAAGAGGGATACCTCATCACCACAGGACCTGTGGCTGGTAGCCAGGTGGCTGTGATCAGATCCCAGATGGGTCCCGAGTTCTTGCCTCACAAGACTCAGCTTTGGGGACTCGGCTACAGTTCCAAGTGCTCAGGCACGGTGCTGATGGAGTAGAACGTGGGTGTTGATGAACTTAGCTCTGCCCAGGTGGTGTGGAACTGAGATTCTCACACTCGCCATGCTACGTGCAGTCTGGGCCAGCGGCACCGTCCTCACCTGGCAGCTGGGTAGACAGGTGGAGTCTTGGTCTCATCCAGACCTGAAGCTGCCTTCTGACAAGACTTCCAGGGACTGTGTGCACGTTCAAGTTTGAGAAGCGCTGGTCTGGACAGTGGGCCGTGGGTCTTCCTGCCTTGGCTGCTTTGAAGCAGATCTTGGGGGTAATGACGCTCCCCTTTGTGCCTCCTCACCCATTTCACAAAAGGGGAAGTTGTTAGGGGAGGGATGGGGGTAAGGAGCTAAGCTCCATGGTGACCACCTGTGAGGTGTCCTGGGCAGGATGGGCACCAGCAGCTGCAGAATAATGCCTCCCTCACCCGGAAATGTCCACAGACTTGTGAACATGTTACCTTACAGGGCAAGGGGAAAGCAAGGCTGCACATGGAATTAAGGTTGCGAATCGGCTGGCGTTAAGATAGGGTGAGTATCCTGGATCATTTGGGGGGCCCCGTGTAATCACAGCATCCTTATGAGATGGAGGTGGAGGGTCAGAGGAGAGAAGGAGATGTGATGGTGGAAGCACAGGTGAGAGAGGGAGAGATGCTGCTGGCTTTGAAGGTGGAGGAAGGGACCAGGACCACGGACCCGGCCCCCAGAAGGAACGTGATCCTGCCGATGCCTTGATCTCAGCCCAGTGAGGCACATTTCGGCTTCTGACCTCTGGAACTGTAAGAAAATAAATTTGTGTTGCTTGAAGCCACCACACGTGTGGCCATTTGTTACAGCAGCCACAAGAAACCCATCATGCAGTGAATGTCGGCCGGATTACCTTGTGCACTGATGTGCTGGTGCTGGGGTCGGCCCACCCTTGTTTTGGGAAGGAACGCTCCTCCTAAATCCCTCAGGTAGAACTACCCTCCGTGGGGGTCCTTTGTGGGGTGGGGAGGGGGTGCCGCCCTGGGGAGAAGCTGTGGGCAAGGGGCAGGAGCTTCCTTTTGAACTCCTACATGCTGAGGGGGGTCCCGGGGTCCACTTCTGGCCTGAGGTTTTTCCGCCTCTCCTCCCACCTCACCAGGGGGCCAGACTGTGTCTCTTTTGTTCTCCCCAAATGCTCTGTGCCCACTGGTGTCCGGCTCAGAGTAGGAATCTCATGAAACATTGGAGTCGCTTTCACAACGGTGCCCAGGTACAGCCACCCTGGCTTGACCCTTCCTCATCGCCAGGAGCAGCTGGGAGAGGAGGGCTCGGGGGTGGGGATGGGCTGAGGGGTGGGCGAGGCCTTAAGCTGGGCAGCCTGGGCACTCAAGGCCAGAGGCAGGGGCTGGGCCGTTCGGGTAAGGTCAGCAGCTGGGTGGTGGCCAGACTTGAATCTCCTTTTTTGCATGTCCATGCCTTATTGACCAGAGCAGCTACTGAGAGCAGGGTCCACTGCCGTGCGGCTCAGCATGAAGAGCTCATTCCCCGTCCCTCCCTCCTCCTCCTCCTCTCCACCTGGCCACATGCCTGTCCCCTGATCCTGGGTCCCTGGGCCACACCTGTGCCCCTCGTACCCCTTTGCCCTCCGAGCATCCTGCGGCTTCACTTGCTGAGCCTTGGGCAGGGAGGGTGGGACCAGTGGCCTCCCCTGCTCGCTCCACAGCCCCCCTTCTGCCCCTCCCTGCCTGCAGTAGAGTGGGGGTGTGAGGAAGGAGGCTCGGCCTGGAGGCTGGCCAGGTGTGTAGAACCTCAGGAGCAAAGGGAACGGGGAGGCCCAAGGCCGGCCTGAGGAGGAAGAGGCCATGAGAGAGGCCCATAGGGCGTGGGACCCCTCCGTGCACCGGAGCCCAAAGCAGTGGAGAGCGAGAGGGCTCTGAGCAGGGGCAGGCCCTGAGCAGGCGCTGGAGGAGGAGGGCCAAGCTGTCTGTCCAGTGCAGCCCCGTCCAGTCCTGAGCACCTTGGAGCCTCAGCTTATGGACCCAGAGGCTGTGTCCACCTCATCACCTGGGATTGGGCAGCAAGGCATTTTAAGGTGGTTTCCATGGCAATGGGGAAGCAGAGCAGGGTGGGCTCCCAGAAGGTGGGACCGAGTGGGCTTGGCCTCCCGTGGTGGTGGATCTTGGGCGCCCCCTGGGGGCAGTGGGGTCCAGGTTTCATTCCTAAGCAAGACCTGAGGAGCTGGGCCAGATCTCTTCGAGCCTCAGTTTCCCCACAAAGAAGAGGAGGCAGTGCTAAAGTCCTGGGTGCACCCTGGAGGCATGGGTGTTAAAGCAGCCATCTGGCAGGAGGACTGAGCCCTGGTTCTTCAGAGGGCAAGTTTAACCTCTCTCTGCCTCGGTCTCCTCGTCTGTAAAATGAGAATGATTATGATGATCATTATCATAATTGCTCAACCCGGATCCTCCAACAGCTTCCCCTTGCCTAGTTAATGGCTTCTCTGTCCTAGTCTCTCCAGCTAGAAACCTCAGCTTCATCCAACCCAATACCAAAACCTGTGGCTCCACCTGCAGAAGAGACCCCGCCTCCGGCCCTCTCCCACCACCTTTGCCGTCACCCTGGACAGGCCACCACCACTAGCCCTGGCCTCCTCTCACCCGGCGCCCACCCTGCCGATCCCCTTCATCCAGAGTGAGCGAGATCTCGCTTGCTGAAGCTGGAGGCTGACTGCATTGTTCTGGCTTTCATTTGGAGGGAGACGGAAGCTTCCAGAGGGTTTGCGTCAAGTCCTCACAGTGGAACACAGGGCCTTAGGTTACCTGCCTCCATGCCCTCCCCCCAGGACGTGGGAAAAGAGCAGGGCATTCAGTCACCCTGCTGCTGCCTTCCTGCTGTTCCGCGGACACCTGCCCACAACTGCATCTTCTCGGCAGAGATGCTCTTCCCTTGGAGCCCTCCCCTTCCTTCCTCCATCGGCTCGCAAACCGCCTGCCCACCTGGCCATACCTATCAATAGCCTTCACACCCCTCCTGTACTATGCAGTGATGCCCCAGCCCTGCCTTGTTCTGCCTCACAGACAAAGTGGTTACATCTCCCCTCAGGGCGCTTACCTTCTGATGGGGGAGACAGCATCCCCCCATCTCAGCTGGAACAGGGCTGGCACACAGCAGGAGCTCAGTGCATGTTTGTGGCTGCATGAATAGACCCCACTGTGAAGCCTGGGGCCTGGGGATGGTTGTGAGCTGGTGCTCTGGGGTCCACTGACCTCCGTGTGAGTCCTGGCTCTGCCATGTCCTAACTGGGGCCTTAGGAAGTTATTTGGAATTGAGCATTTTCACTGCATTTCTACCAAAGGTGCATGGAAGATGCTGGTGCCCCTCAGGAGCTGGGGGTTGAGGAGGCTCCCCTGGGAGAGGGGTGGGGGCAGCAAAGAGGGCTTTGACGCTGGAGGGGACTGGGCTCCTCTACCAGCTGGCTCTGAGCCTCCTTAGGCAGATGCCTCGACTTCTCTGAGCCTTGGTTTTACATCTGGAAAATGGAGATGGTGGTAGACACGTAAGTTCTCAAAACAGCCCTTGAGGGAGTGGCTGGCTCATGTGCTAAGCCCCTTAATGCTGAACAGCATGTGTTGATAATCAATAAGTGTTTGTTGATTGAATGAAAAATATATCAAATATATAGGCTTTACCCAGCCATTTTTGTGCTTTACATGAAGGAGTTTGGGCAAAATGACATCAGCTTTCCTTGTGAGCTGTTAGTACTGGGTGTTGCTACCTGTGACTTGATGGTTTAGGTGCTGGTTAGAGATTCTCCCATTTAATCCACATCACACTATTCCAGAGAGGTTGAGGCTGTTTTATCGCTAATCGTAGTACCTTTGGAAATGTGTTATTCTCCCAGGGTCACAGAAAAATCAATAAATAAAACAGTTCTGACCAGCTCTTTAGTTGAGTAGGTAATACATTTACATAGTTCCGATATTAAGACAAAGTACAGAGGTGTTCCTTGAAGCAGCTCACTCCCAGCCTGTTCTTCCCATCCTTTCTCCATCCATCCTGTTTTCCCCTGTTCTGAGTAAGACAGAGGGAATCATTTTTGCTACTATCTCATGTTTCCAATGCAGACACAAATGTTATCGCCCTTCCTTTCTTACACAAAAGGCAGCATACTCGATTGCTGCTCTATCACTTGCTTTCTTCTCATCACAATAAATCCCAGAGATCTTTACACCCCAATGCATAACTGCCTTATTCTTTCTTTTTTTGACATTGGCGTAGTATTCCCTTGTGTGGATGTCCCAGATTTCATTCAGAGAGCCGTCTACTAATTGATGTGCTATTCCTAACAGCAAAGGATTGGAAACAACTCACGAATGAATAACTTTGCACACACGTCATTTCACAGGTGTGCAGGTATACCTTTAGGGTGATGTGCAGAGGTGAAATTGCAAATGCATTTGTAATTTTGGGAGACATTGACAAATTCCCCTCCCCAGGCTTGTGCTGGTGTGCCTGCCCACCAGCGATGCGTAAGTGAGAAATGGTAGCTTGTGTAGCTTAAACATGAGGTTGAGCATTTTTCCCTATGTTTGGTAGTTATTTGTGTTTTTTCCCCCAGGAAATTGTCTGTTCTTGGCGTTTGTCCATTTTTTCTCTGGCGTTGTTGGTCATTTTAATGCTTCCCCTCTGGGGGGGGCAGGTCAATAGAGAGGTTAAGAGCCCAGGCACTCAGTTTAGACTGCCCAGGGTCAAATTTCAGCTTTCCTAGAACTTGAGAAGAAGTGGAGGAGTGATAATAAAAAGAGAAGGGGGAGCCTTTGAGAACAGTCCCCAGGAAAGGAAACCCTCCCTCCACTGGCCCCTTGCTGATCACCTGGCCTCGGTGTTGGATGGCCAACAGGCTGGTACCTGCGAGCATGGCACTGGGTCAGGGTCCAAGCTGGAGAGATGACAGGGGCCTGGCGCCCGGTTGCTGGAGGGTGGGGACAGGTCAGTATTTTCTGTTTTTAATCAACATGGCTGAGGCAAAGGGCAAAGAGAAGAGGGAAACCCAACCTGTGCCCTCAATCCGAGGCATGAGCTTTGTATCAGAAATTTGAAGGGGACCCATGTGGTAGAATAGAGAATGCCTTGGGTCTTGTCTCGGGGGTCTGGGCTCTAGCCTGGAGCTGTCCTAGCAGGTGGGGGACCTTGGGCCAGTCCCCTATGGGGTGCACTTCTTGCCTGTGAGCTCATTTGACACTCACAAGGCCCCCAGGCCTCAGTGGCTTTGTACATGCTGTTCCTTCTACCTGGAATACCTTCCTTGATAAATTGTCTTCCCTCAACATTTTATTTTTATATTCAGTCACTTCTAATCTCATCCCCTTGGGGAGCTTTCCAGGACTGCCTCCTCCATCACCCCGTGAAAACATTCAGCCTCCCCACCATTTGTTATCCTCTGAACTTGGGGGCTCAGCACCTGGGACAGCGCCCGAGTCAGGCGGGGCCTAGAGGGCAGGACCAGGGCTGGTGACAGACTGGGACTTTGGCAGGGACAGTCCAAAGGGAGGGCTGCCTCACCTAGCCGATGGGCACCTAGAGGTGACTGCACGCGGGCCGTTTCCACTCCCGGCCTGTGGGACTGTGAGTGAGTGCAGGCTGGTCAGCTGCCGAGCTTGGGTTCCAGAGTCTATTGACGCAGTTTACAGATGTGGTCCCCGAGGGCCCCTCTGGCTTGTGACAGTAGCAGCCAGAACCCAGGTCTTGCTTTTTGGAGGGTGTGGCTGAACCCAAGAAGGCAGGAGCTTGGCTGTGCTCTCCCCTCACGGATTTCTTTTCTGCTGTGGGAGGAATGGGAATTGGGGAATGGCTGCAGGAGTGGGCTTGCTGGGCAGCGAGGGGAATCAGGGGTGGCCCGCATGGCCTGAAGTCTGAGTCTGTCTCCATCCAACTTTCTTTGTGATCTGAAATATCATGGGGGGTTCTAGAGGAATGAGCTGGGGACCAGCTGCTGGGAAGGTCCCCCCCGCTCCCCTCCCAGAGACCTGGGCTGCTGCTTCTCTGCTCCATCCCTGCTCACTGCCACTTCTCCAGCAGTAGCTGCACTCGCTGCCCTTGCCCAGTGCTCCCACTGCTGGCCCCTCGCTGGGCTGCAGCTCTCCCTGGGCTGCCCTTGGCTCCTCAGGCCCACAGGTGGTAACGGCTCTCCCCTTCCCCTCCCTGGAGGCTGCACCATCCGCTCGGTGCCCTCAACCTCCCCTTGCCTCTGCGAGCCCTCTTCGCTGAAGACTCTTGATTCGATCCATCTGAGTGGACTCCTGTCTCATGCCATGACCTTGACTTGAGACAGCTGAGGACTTTGACTTTATTCTAAACCCAATAGGAAACCATAGCCCACGCCCGTCTGTCCACTCACCCACCGTAGCATCCTCTCCATCCCTTCTGTGGGGGCGTGTGAGAGTGGGAGCCGGGTGGCGTTCTCTGCTGTGTCCTCAGCCTGGCACGGGGTGGCCTGCTGGGATGGGGGACAGTGGGAGAGGCTGCAGAGAGGCCTCCTCACCCCTGCCACGCAGGGCAATGATGTGCCTCCTCTGTGAGGAGAAGGGGAGTTAATTCATGTGAAGCTCCTGGAATGGGGCCTCGTTAGCAGTGACTATGCAATGCCACTCAGCAGTGACACCTCTGCTTGGCAGGTGGGGAAAGAGCTGTACCAGCCAGTGGCTGAACTCGCAGACCCGTTCGCCCCTTCACCTGTGGTGTGTGGCAGGGAACTCATTCCCAAGCTCCCTTGCGCTCCGGTCTTGGGGTTTTCGCAAGGGGAGGCAGCGGCAGAGTTGCAAGGGGCAGGGTGATGAGAGGGTGCCTGCTACGCTCTCTCCTGTGGCTTCCCTGGCAGCTGTTATGGGTCTTCTGTGGCTCCAGCTCCTTATGGACAGTCCCATGGCTCCTGTTCTGGCCCAGTGACCTGACCCCAGCCTGCCTCCTCACACTGCCCAAGCCTGGTGGCAGCCTCTTTGCTCCCCGCTCCAGGCTGCCTCAGCTTTCCCATCACCTCTGTGACTGGTGCTCTGGGTGGAGTTCCCTCTGTTCTGAATTCTTCAAGTGAGTCCTCATTTCCTAGTGAGATCCATGAGAAGTTAAACTCAGAGAGGTTCAGCAATGTGCCCAAGGTCACACAGCCCGTTAGGAGCACCAGTATGCCTGAGTTCAGTCCTGGCTCAAACCAGACAGCGCCTGCCTTCCCACCACTCTGTGTGGCCTGGCTTCTCTGAAGACACAAGGGCAGACTTCCTGGAGGCAGTGACACTGGAGCTGAGCCCCAGGGGAGGAGCAGGACTTAGCCAGGAGGACCAGGCAGCATGGTGATGGGCTGTTCTTGTTGGAGGACACACCAGGTGCAGGGGTGAGAGAAAGTGGTGGGTTTAGAATGGATCTCAAGGCCAGGGGGCTACAGGGAGGTGAGGCTGGAAGAGGGGAGCACAGGTTGTGCCAGGGGTGGCGGCTGGGTCTTGGGGGAGGAGACGGTGCCCCAGCATGGGGGGTGGTGAGCAGGGCCAGGGCATAATCTGATTGGTGTTAGAGAAGATCGCTGTGGCCGTTGGATGATCTGGCCTGTGGGGCCAGGGATGGTGAGGCCATGAGGAGGTTGTGGTGTGTGTCCAGGGGGGAGATGATGGTGGTCTGCACCAGGCTGCTGCGTGGAGGCCAAGAGAAGCAACAGGTCTGGGAGACGATCATGATCCTTTCGGAAGTATTTGTGGCAGTGACAGAGCATTGTGTGGGTGTGAGCCCCTCCAAAATTCAGCCTAAAGGAGAAAGTAATCAGTTGTTTCCAGGGAGAGGAGGGGGAAAGTAGAAGGTTTTCTGGACATGGGGCCATCAGACAAGGTGGCTTATTGTCTGCTGTTCCAGGCTGGGAGCCCATCAGGGAGAGTGGCCATGGCCACGGTGGTCCCTCCTGAGATGGAGGGAGGGAAGAGCGGGTCCTGCCTGAGATGGAGGGAGGGGAGAGCGGGTCCTGCCTGAGATGCAGGGAGAGGAGAGTGGGTCCTGCCTTAGATGGTGAGGGAGAGGTGAGTTCCTAGAGAATGGAGAAGGGCTCTTTGGGCATGAGGAACAGCATGGGCGAAGGCCCAGAAGTGAGATAGTGCTTGTGCATCCTGACATCAGGCATGGCAGGGAGGGGGCATGGCAGGGAGGTGCGGGCTGGAAGACGCGGGAAAGTCAGCGTCCTGGGCTGAGCCACCTGTGGCTCCTGCTCAGGTTGCTCCCGTTTCGCTCCCCTCCTGTGCTCCAGAGGCCCAGGCTGGCCACGGGGAGGGGCTGACTGCTGCCTCTGCTCAGCTCTGAGTACCAGGCAGGGTCCGTTCCCCTGCACCTGAGGGCATCAGCCTGTCCGCCACCCTGGCTTGTCCAAACCTCCTTGACTGTGCCCAGGAGAAGGGTGGCACCCGGGGGCCCTGAGTCACTTGAGTGCCTCCCGGTCCTATGGCTCTGTGCCCATTAGGCGGCTCCCCCACTTGCCCCCTGCCCCTGTCTGATTTGAACCTCACCTGACCTCCCTCACCCCTCCCTCCCAGGGTTCCTGTCCCCATTATGCAGATGAGGAAGCTGAGGCTCTTAGGTGCTCCAGGAACTTTCCCAAGGCCCTGCAGGATTGCTCTGCCTATCACTTGCTGTAGGTAGGAATCCTCTTTTGAATCCTGTCTTCTCCTCTAGAAAGCCTTCCCTGACTACCCTGGGTTGGCCTGCTGCATCTGCTTTCTTCCCTCCGACTCTGGTTGGCAGAGCCCTGGGATGAGGAGGCCCAGAGGTGTGAGAAGAGCAGGTTGGTGGAGTTAGCCACACCTGCTTGTGCGACCTTAAACAGTTGCTTCCCTTCTCCGGGCCTCAGTTTACTCTTAAGAGAAATGGGGATGACAGGGTGGACTGGGGATTTACCACGTTGTGAAGCCACCAGCACAGGGCTTGGCACTGCTCAGCTCCCTACTTCCCCTCCAAGGTGGCACCGCCTTGTCATTCTCTCTTCTGGACCCTGTGGGAGTTGCAGCCTCTCCCACCGCCCCCTCCCTCCTCCACCCCCAGCTCAGGGCTCTAGAAAATCTGCCTCGTCAGGTTTGAATGAGGGAGAGCCAGCCAGCCAGCGTGTCTGGGTGGCGAGAGAGGCTATTTCGGGAACGAGCCGGGAAGGAGTGTTTTGTTTTGTTTGCTCCTCGTGATTACAGGAGGTGGCAAAGTCCTGCCTCTTCCTCCCCTGGACACCGAGTGAGGCGAAGCTGGGGATGGGCGAGGGAAGGAGGGACGCGGTTCTCTGACATGGACTGTCAGACATCATGACAACCGGAGGCCACATCGGTCTACAGCCTAGCCCCCATCACTTGTTACTGTCTGCTTGTTCCCAACGGTGTCTGAGGGAAGGGGAGTGGAGGAGGGGAGGGTTGAGGAAGCAGGGAGCGTGGATTCTGACACACCAGAATTTTATTTCCAGCTCTGCCATCTGCCCGTGTGTCCACCCATCCACCCACCGACCTGTCCATTTGCAGCCAACCATCCTCCCTCCCATTCATCCACCCACCCATCTATCTACCCACCCATCCATCCATCCCCCAACCATCCACCCACCCATCCATCCGTGTCCATTCGAACCATTTATTCACCTAACCGTCCATCCATCTATCCATCCATCGATCCATCCGTCCATCAGTCCATCCGTCCATCCTCTCATCCATCCATCTCTCCATCCACCCGCTCACCCCTCCATTTACCCACCCAACTATCCTCTCACCTATTCATATTCATCCACCCATTTATCTACCCGCTCATTTTCTACCCACCCATCCATCCACCCAACCACCCACTCATCCATCCATCCTTCTGCAGCAGACACCATAGGCACTCCATAAATCTGTGCTTGGTGTTGTATGAGGTCCCAGGATAGAATGGTAAACAAGACACACCATTGCCACCCGGCCTTCCCCACTAGAGGCCGTGATTAAACAACTAACAGCATTTGATGCTTATCCTTCTGGACCTTACAGTATCCCTAGGTGCTTGGAAGCATTTGAACAAGGTGCTGTGTGAGGGAACCACATAGGGACCAAAATGAAAGAGTCCTGGATGAGGCGACACTTCAGCTGTGACCTGGGGAGAGTCTGGGAGTCTGCCCAGCACACTCCTCCACTGCCGTCACCTTAGCTGAGGGAGGAGCCTGGGGGGATGCCCTGAGGTGGGAAGGGGCTTGTTGTCAGGAAACCAGAGGGTCTGAAGCTCAGAGAGGGAGGCGGGGGTGGGAGTGAGGGGCAAGTGGGGGTCAGACAACGCCGGGCCCTGGGGGCTGGAGTGTGTCTGTCTGTCTGTCTGCCCATCAGATACAGTCTGTGGGACACCTGGCAGGGTCTGGGCACATGTGCACACGTTCTGAGGCTGACCTTCTGTCCGGAAGCTCTGCTGTCTTTGACCAGGCAAGGCCATCCCAGATGAAGGGGGCTGGGGCAGAGGGACCCTGGCATCTGGTGGCTTGTGTTTTACACGTAAATGTTACACACCCTCCCCAGAGCCTTCCCTGGCTGTATAAGCAGAAAGTTCAGATAAACCTCAGCTACTCCTAGGATACCGTTGGTCTTATTTAGTTAGAATTTTCTTTTTCTTAAATAAAAGCTGCTTCATTTTCCTCCCAGGTGTATTAAACTGGAAAACTGTTCCTGAGGGAGTTGAGTGGACAAGGCCTAGGGCCTGAGGCTCAGCATCCCGGCCTGGGCACTGACTTGCTGTGTGGCCTTTGAGTACTCACTTGCCCGCTCTGGGCCTCTGCTCCCGCCTGGCTGAAAGGAACATGGGGATCAGATCTGGCCCTTTCGGCTCTGGGGCTTGGGGTTTGGGGCTTGGTGAGGCCTCTGGCAGCATGGAGCAGATGTTCTCAGGAGGGCATTGGGGACAGCTGAGCTGAGCTGGTGTGGGGAGAAGCGAGCTCGTGGGCCTCTGGACGGCGTGGAAGATGATTCTTCTTGAGCCAATAATACCGCCTCGTGTTTGTATAGCGATTTATGGATTTTGAAAGCACTTTCCCTCGTGTCGCCTGATTTGAGTCTTGAGTATCTGTTGAACATGTGTTTGCATAGAGGGGACAAGGGAAGCCAGGCCCTGTGGGGTCGGGAGGGGTGGGGTTGGCTCTGTCCTCAGGGGCTCACATTCCCATAAGGGCCTCAGCCACACCCCAGAAATATCTGGAGAGAGCAAGAGAAAGGGAGGGTGTCTGGTGGGGGGCTCTGAGTGTGGACCCTGAAATGGAGAGGAGGGTCACCTGCGGAGGGGGAGGGCCTAAAGCAGCGGGGGCTCTGGGTGGGTGACCTCAATTTGATTCAAAGCAAATATGACAAAAAGAGAGAAAACATTTCAGATGCTCTTTTTATTACGTTAAGATAAAGTCAGATGTGTGTAAAATACGTTCATAACATTTTTTATTCCTGGCCATAGATTTGTGATCTCTTATAATAAAATACTTTTAAAAGAGTGGTCTCTGCCACTTGGAAACCAGTTTAAATCAAAGACCGACAGGGCTGGTGGCTTTTGTGACTGTTCTTCGTCGCTTCACACAATGAACACCGAGCAGCCAGGGTGTGCCAGGCACAGGGCGGGGCACGGCAGGCCGGTCCTTCTGCGCCCCATCATATCAACATCTAGAAACATTAGAGGAGAGATTGGCTGCAGGGGTGGGGGCAGAAGGAGGGCCTCTATGTGGCCCACAGGGTTCAGCGGCAAACTGTCCCCCCAGAGCCGTGTGGGCAGTGGCTTCAGCATCCCCAGCCCCCAAAATACTGAGGTCCGACCCTAGGAGACACGGTGAGGCCAGAGCCAGTGCCCGGAGCCCCTGCCTGCTTTCTGTGGTTTTGGGCTCAGAGGGACCTTCGGCCACTGCTGAGTGGGAACCCAGCTGTTGGGAGGGCCTGGAGTGTGCCACCAATGGAGGGGTGCTCCCGGCAGCCAGCGGCTGACAGCGTTTGGCTGCACAGTGCTGGGTGTATTTATGGGCCCATAAAATATTAAATTATCATCACGCAGCCCTTTTTCTCCTGAAAGCTCTTTAGGGTCCATATTTCCCCCATTTGGAAGGCAGAACGAATAACCATTTAATCAACCTCCAGCTCCCAGCATGAGAATCCTGCCCTTGGTGGACTCCACAGCGAGCAACTCCCCCCTCCCTGAGGATCAGAGGAGGATCCACTGCATTTTAGAGGGAGGGGTGCTGGTGGCAGGCAGCAGGCCAGCATCAGAACAGGGGATTGAACCCTGAGCCCCTGGGACAGCCGAAGGACCAGGGAGGCAGGGCGGTTCCCCCAAGTTGGGCAGCCCCCACGTGCACGTGGTCAGTTCACCACACCCAGTTTGCTCAGGTCTTAATTCTTAGAGTATTCAGCGGAGAAGCACTTTTTCGTGATCGAGGACACGGAATCCTGGAGCCATGATGGGCTGAGGAGTGAGCGCTGGGCTTGGAGTCAGGAGACCCGTGAGTGAATCCACCTGTACCGGTGCATTCAGGACATCAGGTCTTGAGCATCCCCGTGTGTGACCGATTCTGGGCCGTCTTGGTGCCTGTCTGCTGGGAGGGCTCGGCGCCTTGTGGAACCTCTGGGGTGGGCGTTTTTCGCCTCCACCCCACAAGCCTGTGCCTGCTTAGCCTATCATTTAATTTTGCATAAAACTGGGGTCACGTTACCCGGCTCATAGGGGTGGGAGAGTGAGGACATTCGAGACTCACACTGGTGACACGGGTTTCACAAGATCGGGAAGCTCAGGAGCAGGCTGGATTTCAGGCACTTGGGGACCTGGGGGCTCAAAAGATGTTGTTGGAGCAAGAGAGGGCGGCCAGGTGGTTTTCTCTGCAGCAGGGAGGACACGGTGGAGGAGTGGGGCTCAGACCACAGCATTAGTCCCAGCAGATGACTCCAGAGCGAAGAGACAGCATCCTTACGCGCAATACCAGAGCAAGCCTCGGGTCAAGGGGCAGGATGAGGCTGTGACTGGAAGCCCCCAGCAGGAGCGCAGATGGGGGCGGGGTGGGGAGATGTTGATCCTGGAGCTGCACCAGATGCCTGTGTCTCTGAGCCTGGATGTCGGCCCCTGGTGCTGGAGGCTGAGTGGGAATGCAGAGCCCTGCAGTCACGCCACCTCCAGGCCTCCCTCGGGCTCCAGCCCCTCCTCGCACATCTGTGGACGGCTCAAGGGAGGTCACTGGGCCTTGGTCTTGCCACTAGGAAGAAGCGAAATGGAATTTAAAACTCGTTCTCTTGACCTGCAGCCCAGCATTCCTGCCTTTGCATTCATCCAGGTATTCTGGAGCTTTCGGTATTAGTAGGAAGGAATGTTCTTAGAATTGGGGGGTGCTCTAAAGGCCACCCACCCAGGCTCATCCAGAATCACCTGTGAGGGGACGGGGGTCTGTAGAGTCTAGGTGAGTCTCCAGGCTCCACTCATCGAGAGCCCGTGGGCGGCCGCTTCGTTTCTCCCAGGCGTCGCCACCAGCTATGGCCCTGCTGCTCTGCCTTCCCCTCTGGGTGGAGGACCCTCACCGACATCTTGGGTAGAACCTCTCATTTCCCAGGGACTTCTGGTTGTTGAAATTCACTCTGGGCCAGTTGCAAACTTCCAATCTCTATCCAGTCCAAAGCCAGTCCCTTCCTGCTATGGTCAGATGGCAAGGACCCTGAGGTGGGGAGGGGACGTGGTCCCCTTGCTCTCTCCCCTTCCTCCTCCGGGTCGGCCTCCCTCAGTGGGGAGGACAGGGAGGGGGAGGGATGAGGGAGAGGAGGAGCGGCCACCAGCACCAGGGGGGCACAGGGGACCCGGTCTGCTCAGGCCCTTCCCCTGTCCTAAGCAGCTGCCCCCACCAGCCCAGCTCGGGCTCTTTGATACGCTGTTAATAATCATAATAAGCGCTTAATAGACCATCAAATGTGCCAGGATATTGCAGTGATGGAGGCTTGGATGGGAGGGGAAATTACTCATGTCCCATAGAGCGGTGGTGCAGGTAACATGAGTGAGCTAAGGCTTTCCCTATGCTAACAAAAGGTGCCCCACCTTTGCCCTCCATAGTCTGTTCTTCAAACAGCAGCCAGAATGATCCATTGAAAATTGAACTCAGCTTCACTCCTCTGGGTCTTACTCTGGGTGAAATGAGAAGCTTTGGGGAGTTTTGAGCCAAGTTCTTCCCTTGACCAAAGGCCCCACGTGACCTTAATTTGCCTGGGTAGGCCGCTCCTGCTGCAGGGCCTTTGCGCATGCTGTTCTCTCTGCCTGGAATGCTCCTCCCCTGGTATCTGCCTGGCTTGCTCTCTCACTGCCTTCAGGGAGATGAGAACAGAGGGGCCTTCCCTGACCACCCCTCCACACCCCTACCCCTTTCCTCTGTGAACGTAGGGTCCTGCTCAGCTTCTGTGGATCCTCCCTGGTGGGGACTGTTCACTGCCTGCCAGGTACCGCTGCTTTGTTCTCTGCCATGCCCCCAGATCTTAGAATGTGCTAAGTGACAGTAAATATTCTCCTAATGAATAATTGGGGCAGAGAGGCTAAGTAATTTTCCTAGAGTCACACAGTGAAGAAGGAGGGTAGGGCTGGGATGGGAAGCCAGGCAGTGCAGGCCTGGGACTGGACACTGTTGTCTTGCAGGTGCTGGGGAGCCAGTGAAGGCCCTTGAGCCGGGGAGTGCCCCGGCTGTGACTGCAGGAGGAAAGGTCGGGAGTGGGACCAGGCTGGAAAGGCCTCTCACTGGGCTGAGGCTGCCCCAGGGCCAGGAGGAAGAGTCCACAGCAGGCACCCCGTGAGGGACGGTGCGCGTTGGGGACACATCTGGGAGTGAGTCCGGCCCACCCTGGTGACTTTTGGTTTTTGCTAAATCTGCCCTCTTTCTACACCACAGTGTTCACTTGCTGCCAGCTCCCACATCAACTGGCCGGGGTTCATCGCGCAGCCTCCGGCCCCAGGCCTCAGCCTTTGCATAATTAAACACACACTTCTGACACGGCTCGCGGGCCAATTTCCCAGATCGTATCTACTTGAAAATCCTGTCATTTCCCACCAGCTGAGTTTCAGTGAAAAAGGATAATTTAACCGGAGTGCATCCATCTTCGGTGGAAGTGAGCAGTTCGGCCCATCTGTAGTAGAAGGTCCTGAAATTCGGGCTGTGGGAGGGGACGCTGCGGTATCGGGGAGGGGAGAGAACACTGGCTCTCAGCTCAGCCTTCTTTGATTATTCTCGGGGGAATCTTTCCCATAAGTGAGTTATGAACATCAGTGGAAATAATTCCATAGACTTCCAGTGGCTTCTTTCCCCTTCTGAATGGATGATCACCTGCCACAGGGGAGCTGTGAGGTGAGGACTGAAATCGGGAAAGACTGGGGTGGAGGGCAGCATAACCCCCAGCCCACTGCCCAGGATGGAGCAGCCACAGTCCGGTCTGCCCGTGGGCGCATGTCTCAGCCACCCCAACCGGTCAGAACGCCCTCGGGGCTCTGGAGCCTGGCAGTGGGCTTGTTGAGGGCAGGCGCCATGTCCTTGCCTGCCTGCAGGCTGGGAAGCACTTTTTGCTGTTAATCCCACTCGCATGAGGCCCTGGGCTGAGACATAGCTGCTTGGGGACAGGCTGGTGCCGGCGGCTGTTTATGGTCAGTAGTGGGTGATGAGCCAGTTCCCGAATTTGTGTGCTGAGCTAGTGGCTTCTCCCGCGGTCGGGGTGGGAGACAGGAGCCCCGGGTGGGAGGCGACGTTGCGCCTACCACCGTGTTGAGTCTGGATTGCCGTGGGAGGCCCCACAGCACTGTGGTAAACGATGTACCGTAAACTAAGCAGTTTCAAAGTGGACCACTCAGCGGCATTTAGTACATCACGATGCTGTGCAGCCATCACCTCTGTCTCGTTCCGAAACATTTTCATCACAGGACACCCCGGACCCATTACACACCAACTCCCGTTCCCCGCTCCCTCCAGCCCTGGTACCACCAATAACCTGCTTTCTGTCTCTGTGGATTTTCCTGTTCTGGACATTTCATGTAAGTGAACTAATGCGACGTGTGGCTTTTTGTGTCTGGCTCCTTTTGCTCAGCATTATGTTTTCGAGGTTCATCCACATCGTAGCAGGTGTCAGACCTTCGTTCCCGCCTACGGCTGAATGATACTCTGTTGCAGGGGTGGACCGCGTTTTGTGTGTCCGTTCGTCTGTTGATGGACACTTGGGTTGTTTCCACCTCTCGGCTGTTGTGAAGAGTGCTGCTCTGAGCAGGCGTGTGCAGGTGTGTGTGTCAGTTCTGTTTTCACTTCTTTTGGGGGTGTGCCTGGGAGTGGAATTGCTGGCTCACATAGTAACTCTCTGTTAACTTTGTGAGGAACTGCCAGACCGTTTTCCACAGCAGCCGCACCACGTTATATTCTGCTAGCAGCCTCTTGAGAGGGGGCGAAGGCAGGACGTGGAGACCTGCGGGTTTCTTTTAAAATGGAAGTCAGAGCAGTACTTCCTGGGGTTCAGAACCTTCTAGAAGCTCCCTGCTTCTCTGAGTAAAAGCCAAAGCCTTTACAGTGACCCACAGGCTCTGCCGATTGGATCCTTGTGACCTCCGATGCCACTGCCTCCTCCTCCTCACCAGAAACCCCTAGCCACCCTGGCCCCTCTGCTGTCCTCAAACAGGCCAGCATGCTCGTGTCTCAGGGCCTTTGCAGGGGGTCGCTGCAGGAGAAGGTGACATGTGCCCTTCCACCTTCTGTCTTACTCTATGATTTACTTATTTACTGTGTTTGGTATCCATCGTCTATCCCCGCCCTTCCCCTTCCCAAAAGAACTCAAATGTCTACGACTGTGCCTGAGATAGAAAGTGCTTGTTAAGCATCTGTCGAATGGATGAGTGAAGATAAGGACGCAGGCCAGCTGCTTCCTTAGACCTCCCACCTGCTTCTCAGGGCGTACGACGTTGGGGAGCCTGGGACTGCCCTTCAGACTGCCGCACCCCAGTCCCTCACGGCTTGGTCCCGGCTCCATCCCTGGGCCCGCTCCACGGTGTTAGCGCTCCCTGAGAAGCCCACGCTCACCAGCGCACAGCCTGAGTGCCTCTGCTTGTGCCTTTGAACCTCAGGCTTGCAGAGCATCCTGCTGCCAGCAGAGGGTGGGAAGGCCGCTTGTTGAGGGTCCTGTGAGACCGGTGCACAGGTGCACCCAGCCCTCCTTCACGTGCATAGCACAACTGTGATGTGGCTGTGTCAGAGCTGGTGACCGGTTAGGAGAGTGAACCAGGAGCCCCCGGTAGAGATGTTAGGGGTCTAGACAGTCATGCCTTTTGGGGCAGCCGCATCAGTTTATTGTATTAAACTGAGGGGTACCCGTTAGTGCTAAGTCTATGTTTATGCCATAAATGTAGAGCCCATTTTTGGGAATTTGTTTTTATCATGATTTATTTTCTCTTGTTAGGTTCAAGATTTTAAAATGTTGGAAAGATAGCCAGAACTGCCATCCAGAATATCATTCATTCATTCATTCATTCAGTCAGTTAGCAAATGTTCTTGGAATACCTATTATTCCCATGTCTGGGACACTGCTTTACACAAAGACATGGTACCATCTTCAAGGGCACTGGCCATCTACTGGTGAGCTGCCCCTCACAGCTCTGTGTGAGAAGCTTCTTCTGGGTCATTATCTGAGTCATTAATGAAAAATATTGTTCAGGTCAGGTCCATGATAGAGCCCTGTGGCTGGCCACTGGGGACCTCCTTCTGTGTGAACCTGGTCACTAGAATCTCTGTTAACAGAAGTTCAGAAGCCACTGACCTCTCATCTGCCCGTGTTCACCTGTCTTCTCCACAGGATACTGGAAGAGACTTGGAAACTGACAAATTTGGCAAAATGTCTATTGTTCTTGGTCTTGGGATTTGCAAATTGAACCAGCACTATACACCTGTGGGAGCTGGCCCAGGGCCACCAGGGGAACAAGATGAGGCCTGTGTGCCATGGGGCTGCGTCCCCCCCGGGGCTGCAGGCCGGCTGGGCAGAGGCATCGGATACAGAAGCCCCCTGCTTACAGCGTTTCCTGACAGGTGCTGCCCCCAGGCTCCTCCTGCTCACTACAGCCAAGGCTTCCTGGAGGAGGTGACGTCAGACCCAGGCCTTGAACACTGGACGCAGGTCCAACCCGAGAAGAAGGGGAGGAGGGATTCTTCTGGAAATGAGAGCAGCAGGGCTGTGGGGTGAAGGTATCAGAGAGAGTGGGCAGTGGGGAAGCAGAATGTCCCCCGGGAGCCCTGGGCATGGGGGGCGTGGGGATGGGTAAGAACTGGAAGGACCTGGGGCGCTAAGCTAAGGCAGGGGGTGCGTCTCCCACAGGGCAGGGCAGCTTCTGGTCTGAGGTTCAAGAAACCCCCTCTTGCTGCCCTGGGGGTGGAGGCTGGGGAGCAGGTGGGAGCAGGTGGGAGGAGCCAGGTGGCGGTGGCGGATTCCTCCCGTCCACCTCACCGGGACTCCAGCGGGCAGGTGCTCAAGATGGATGGCTGATTGGCTCCAGGTGACGTGAGGGAGCTTCTGCCTAAAGCTGTCCCTGGGTCAAACGTGTGTCAGGCTGGCGGTGGCCGTCCGCGGTGCCGGGAATGCGGGGGATGGGTGGGAGAGGAGGAACTGGCTTTCACGGAGCACCTGCTCTGGGCCTGGCATCGAGGTCCGTGTTTCCAGGAATACCTTCTCTTGTAGAGCTCTCGGCACCCTGAGGGGCAGCAGTTCAGGCCTTGATTACAGACAGGGGAACCCAGGGCTGGGGAGGTCCCAGCCCTTCCACTGCCTGGCTTTGCCAACCTCCTAACCTCCCCGCCTGGACCCAAGAGGCCCCTGCCCTTTTCAGTGCTGAGGGCAGGTGGGCGTAGGTGGGAGGGGCAGGCGTCTCTGCCCTCTGGAACTGAATCCTTGAACTGGGGGGGGGGGGGCTTGGGTTCACTGGGCCAGCCCCGGCCTGCGGAAGGTGAAAGAATCCTGACCTCTTCATGTAGGTGAGACTACTGGGGCCAGAGAGGGTGAGTGAGGTGTCTAACATCACACAGCATGAGTCTTACCTAACCTCAGTGCTCGGGGCTCCACAGGCACCCATGGAATGCCTCCCTGTGACCTCTGAAGACTCATTGGAGCACTTGGTGGGAGCCCCTGCTGAGGGGGCCGTGGTCCATGGTTCCCACTCTGCATTCTTAACTCTGAGACAGCAAAAACATACACGGTGCAGGGAGACAAACAGCCTTGTGTTTTGGTCTGATGCCAGCCTTCTGCTTCTGCAGCCTCCTCCCACCTGGTGTGGATGCAGGTGGGCCTGGCTGCAAACGCCCTGTGCCACCTGGGGCCCCAGAGCAGGCCTCCGCAGCCTCTGTTTCCTCAGCGCGACTTGGGGGTAATGACACCTACTTTAGGAACGTGAGTCCAGGCCCCAGGACCTACCCAGATGTTCGAGCCTGCCCACCCCCGATCCCACAACCATCCGCCTCTGGCTGAAGAACCCTGCCCATGAATATTGTCTAAACCGTGGGCTGTGATCCATTAGGAGGTCAGGAAATCGAATTAGTGGGTCACAACCCAGAATATTAAGAAACAAAATAGAATAGATGGAATCAGATAATAGAATAGAAAGAGGGGGAGCTGTGCTGAGAAGAAGTGCTGCCCCATGAGACGTGGCTGCTGGGCGGTGGCCTTCAGACTGTCTGGGTGCTACCACCTACAAGCTGGGGACACTGGCTAGTTCCCCCCCACTCTGTTCCTTGTCATCAGACAGGGATGATAAGAGTAATAGTACCTACACCCCATAGTCCCCGGAAGCCCCTTATCTGCAGAATCCTTTGCATGGGCCTGGCCATTCTGAATAACAACAGTATTAAAGCCGGGATTATCATTGTTTCAGCAATAGCTCCCAGCTCCTGAGTGTGGATACCATGGGAGGGGTGGGGACAACAGCCACGGCCCACTGAGACCACCCTAGGCCAAGAGAGCTGGAGTCCAGGGCAGGCATGGAAAGAGCCCTCCCCACCCCCTGTGGGTGCAGAGGAAGTGCTGAGCAGAGGGAGGGGGCACTCTGGCTGGGCTGACCATGGAGGCCCACCTGGAGGAGGTGGCTGGTGAACCGGGGCTTGAGGGATGGGACAGGCTTTGGGCAGGGGGTGGAGGGGGCGTGGGGGGCTGTGGGAAGAATTCCAGGCAGAGGGCCCAGGGAGCAGAAGCCCCCTGTGCATCTTGGGGTGGGGCAGTGGGACTGCCCACAGTGTGGTTGGACTGGAGCCATGAGAGGGGGATTGTGGGTCTGTCCAGGTGACAGCTGCCAGTGGGGCAAACTGCACCCTGCTGAGGGCCATACGCCCTCCTTCTCTCCCTCCCCCTGCTCTCTCCTCCCCCTCGTCCTCTCTCCTCCTCCCCCTTCTCCCCCTCCTCTCTCCTCCTCCCCCTCCTCTCTCCTCCTCCCCTCCTCTCTCCTCCTCCCCTCCTCTCTCCTCCTCCTCCTCCTCTCCTCCTCCCCTCCTCTCTCCTCCTCCCCTCCTCTCTCTCCTCCTCCCCTCCTCTCTCTCTCCTCTTCCCTCCTCCTCTCTCCTCCTCCTCCCCTTCCTCGTCCCCTTTCTTCTCCACCTCCTCTCTCCTTCTCCTCCCCCTCTCCTCCTCCCCTTCTCTCTCCTCCTCTTCCCCCTTCTTCTCTCTCCCTCCTCTCTCCTCCTCTCCTCCCTCCTCCTCTCTCCTCCCCCTCCTCTCTCCTCCCCCCTCCCTCCCCCTCCTTCCCTTGACCACTGTTGCAGCTGGTCACTGAGTGTCAAGCCCTGAGCTCAGGTTCAGCCCACTGCATGATGAGCAGTCCCAGGTGGAGGCATTTTCAGAATTCTGAAAGCCCCTGTGTCTCTGTCCAGCTACCTCCTCCCCGCCATGCCCTCTCCATCCCTGGAGCCCTCCACTCCCTGTAAGAGCTTCCCCTTCCTCATCTCACTAGGCTTCTGGCTCAGGAAAGGTGCATCATCTCAGGGAGCACGGGGATGCGCACCAGCCCCACTCCCCGCCCGGCTCTCTCAGGGCCTTCCTTAGAAGCTCCTTGCTAGGTCTCACCAAGGCTCTGGCTCAGCAGTCCTTCTGTCTGGGACCCCCTCCTTCTCCCTTCCTGCCCCAGAGTCTTGTCTAGCTGCATCTGAGTCCTGAAGGGGGATGAAGTGTGATGTCATTTCCTCCAGGGAGCCCTCTCTAGGTCCCTGTCTGGGTGAGGGCTGCCTCCCGCCAGCTCCCAGGGTCTCTACATCTCCTCCCACAGCCCAGGGGCTGGCCAGGGTGGACCTTGAACCTGCCTTCCAGAGTGGGGGGCGCTGGCTCTTCCCTGACCATCGCCACCCTGTTCACCAGCTCTCTGGGCTCGCATGACGCCAGCATGGGTGGGTGTTCAGCAATGAGAGGAGTGAGCAGGGTAACGACTGCTCCTCCCCCACCTTCTGCACAGTGCTTCCTGTTGGGGTATCAGGAAGGCTTCCTGTAAGGGGGTGCCTTACGGAATGGAAACGGCTTGGGGGACAGTGTGTGCTGGGTGTGGAAACTGCCTTGTGAGGAGTACTCGGAGGTGGCCGGCTTGGCTGGCCTTTGGGATTTTAAACTGTTTACTGAGCCTGGTGTGAGCAGGAAGTGCCCGCTTTGTCGGACAGTGAGGGGATGGAGTGAGGGGTGTGGGACAGATGGGGAAGCCTGTGACCTTGGCAAGCTCACCGCATGCCTGCAGGGGGAGAGGCAGGAGGATGAGGCTGAGGGCATGGGCAGGGCTCACGGAGGCCTAGCCCGGTTTTGGGGAGGTGGGGAAAGGTCTCGACTGTCAGACTCAGGGGTCTGGGCCTCGCTGGAGGGACTGGGGGCCCCCGGGGGTATCTGAGCAGGGGATGGACGGCCGTCGTCCCCTTTTTGACCACAGGACACAAGTCACGTTCATTGGCCGCCTGCCCCCAAGCCTGCCCTCCTGCCCCACAGAGGTGTTTCCGGTGTCCAGAATGGGTTAAACACCCACCCAGGGCGCACAGCCAGTCGGACGGACGGACCCTCCCCTGCAGGGAGGTGGCATTTGGGGGCGTTTTTCTCTCTGGGGAGTGGGATGGCAAGGAAGGAGGCCGGAGTTGCTGTCCTGCTCGACAGTTTCACAGTGGAGAGAGTGATTAGAGAACAGGGTTGGCCTCACCCCCACACAGCAAATTCAGAAACAAAACCACCCCTTGGCCTCCTGGGTCCGGGTTCTGGAATTTTCTTTGCTCTCAGCCCCAGCCCCTAATCCGTGCAGTGTCCCTCTGTCATGGGATCCAGCTTGGGGCCACAGCCCTCCCACCCCCACGAGGCTCCTCATTGGAAGGTACATCCATCTCTCTCTTCCCCAGGAACAAGGGGTCAGTGGTTTGGCACAGTGGTGCTCACCCCCCACCCTCGCTCTAGACGTCCTGCGAGGGGGGTGGGCCCTGCTGCCAAGAGAAAGGAGCTTTTCTCCACATGGACCCTAACTTCCCCCTAAGCTTGTTGCTCGGGGTCCCTCTGGAGAGTCCAGTCCAGAATTGTCTGTGCTTGGGGCCTTCTGACCGCCAGGCCACACCAGGTGTGGGAGACCCCAGGGAGACACGGTGAGGACATGCTGACTTTCAAAGTCACAGTCGCTTCACAAGCCTGGAATTAGTTTAAAACCCATAGCATCCTAGAAGAGCCTCACGTTTTTTTTTTTTTTTAAACTCACGGAAGTTTTTTAAAACATGCATTTCATTGCTTTTGAGCACCCTAAAATTGTTTATCGGTTTTGATGACAACAAATGAGTGAATTAAAGTTCTTCTTTTTCAATTAATTTTACTGTCTTGGTGCCATTTCCGATTTTTTCGGTGGGGGTAGAATCGCCTTTGTCCAAGGACCACTGGTCCCAGCCACGTTCCAGTGTCTCCTGGGTCTGGGCAGTTGTCTCTGAAGGAGCCACTAAATTTGCACAGGCTTCTCTTGGTGGGGAATGGAATTTGGTTGATTTCAACTTTAGGTAGAGAGAGGGCTGTCCCCGAGTCATAGAAGTCACTTGGGCTTATAGGAGCACCTGAGCTGGGTCGACCAGGTGAGTGGTTGTCCAGCCCTAGCGTGCGTATACTCAGCCATGGGACGCTTACTACCACACCAGGCCGTGGCTGGCTGCCTCCACCGGGAATGCAGGGCCCTTGCTTCTGAGCTGAAATGGGCATTTGTCTGGCAGAGCCTGAGAGGAGGCCTGTTCAGTGTACAGGCTGGGCCATGCCAGCTGGACAGCTCCTCTACTGGGCGCTTCCAGGGCTCTTATCTCCCATCTCCTGCGGCAGTGTCCTCGCTCTCAGGAGCTCCTGGTCAGGTGTGGGCTGGTGCAGGGGAAGAAGCATATTACCAAGGGGATCATAGTGCTGCCCAGGGACAGAGGTCAGGCACAAGGCAGAAGCAGGGTCAGGAAAGTTGCAATGGGCGAGCTGGCCAAGGTCAGCTTGTCCTATGAGAGCAGGGGCAGAGGTTCCTGGCGAGAAGGGGCTCGGTGTGCTCAGGGACGGGGGAGTAACGTGGTGTATTGGAATCAGGTGTGCATGCCTGAGAGGTGAGTGCAGCTCAGAGCAGAGAAGAACAGAGAACACCGTCATTTGGGGTGACCATCGTGTGCTGCGCCTGTGCTGGCATGCTCCTGTCGTTGAAGCCCCCCACCTGTTCCCTCCACGAGAAGAAAGGTCACTGAGGAAGACGAAGGGTGCCAGGGCGGGCCCAGCATCCCTCTGGTAATCAGCTGCAGGCTGTGTGGGCTGCGCTGGTCCTGCATGCTGAGGGGTGGGCTTCCTAACACAAGCTAGGAAAGCCAGGGTGCTTTTTAGGAGGGCAGGAGTTCAAGACGGAAGTTGTGAATGTTCTGTGCCCCGAGGGCACGCTGGGGTGGGTCTAGGGTGCAGCTTCAGGGTGTGAACAAACAGAACAGTTCCTGCAGGTGGTCCAGGCCTGGGGCCCTCACTGCAGCGTGCATGTCCTCTCAAAAGTGGGGGTCACATGGTGCCCTGACTCACCAGGAGGGATGAAGAACTTTCCTCGAGGCCTCCTCTTGAGCTCCTCCTTGGTGCCAGGCCCTGGGCAGGGCGATTCCCTGGTGATCTCATTTAATCTCTAAGAAACCAATGAAACTGAAACACAGGTATGAAAATCATGTCTAAAAATGGGTGATCCAGTGGTAAGTGTGCTCCCCACCTGATGCATTCAATAACAAGACCTACGATGAGCTCCCAGTGACGAGGTGCATCCTCGATGTCTCAAGGTGTGCCCAACCATGAACATGGCGTGGAAATACCTCTCATTTCTGTTGACATCACAGTGACAGCTACTGCTGACTCTCTTCGGCTTGCTGTTCACATGCATAATAGGAGGAAAGGCTCAATTTTGGCCAGAGAGTGGTGAAAACAAAGATGGTGTATTTTTTCCCCTATCTAAGCTCTTGGACCCCCTTCTGAATTCCATCTACAGACCCCCAGGGTTCAAGACCCGTGCCCAGGATTGTCCTTGGCCAGCCCCAAGGGCAGCAGGCCCATGGTTTTAGGAGACACAGGCCCCAGTGAGCCCCGTGTGGCTCTGGGTACAAGTTTGTGACCAGGACAGGCACCATGGAAGAAATAGAGTCCTCTGGGTGACGGGCGCTGATGTGGGCCAGCACAGGGGCTGCAGGAGCCAGAGGAGGACCCCCAACCCACTCTAGCAGGGCCATGGGGGTGAGCCCTGACTACTCTCTTGGAGAAAGGGCTCTGCGGTGTCACAGGCTGAGGGACCAGCACATCCATCGTCCCTGCAGCTGTCAACAACTTGGCTTGTCCTGGGAATAAAAGGTGCACAGAGTAGCAGGAGCTCAGGGGTGTTTTGGGGTGGAGCGAGAGAAGAGGACAGTTAAGGAGGTGGGTTTGGTGACAGACAGTCTAGAGTTCTAGTCACCAGCGTGACTGCTGATGCTGGATTCTTCGCAGCTGAGAAGGCAAAACGCATTATTTCATTTGAGCTCCACGGCAACCTCTCTGTGCTGCGCAGAGCTGAGCTGGGGCTGGGGGCCCACAGACACTCGTAAATTGAGGTTGGCTGGTTTTACTGCTCTGCTGGGGCTGGAAAGAAGGCTGAGCACAGAAGGCCTGGTGATCTGAGCCTTGCCTGGAAGACCAGGGGGGAGGCTGGGATCGGGGTGGTTGGAGATGTGGCAGCGGGCTCAGGGGTGGCAGGTGTGGGAACCAGGCGAGCCGTGGGACCACTGTGTGGCCCTGGCACGGGCACGCCCTCTCCCGCTGACATCTCTGTGATTGATGGGGCAAAGCTGGGGTCGTCACCTGATCTCGCACGTGGGGATGCCGATCTCAGAGAAGTTATGTCCAAGGCCTGGCTGGGTGGTCCTGCTGGTCTGGCCAGGGCTTGCTCCTGCAGTGGTGGCTAGCTGGGGGTTGGGCTAGGGGCTGGCTGGTTCTGGGACTCTGCTGGGCCACCTGCTCCATGGGTCTCACTCCTGTAGGGCTGGGGTCTTGTTGCACACGTGGAGGCTGGGCTTCAAAGCAGGGAGGGCAAGCCCTGAAGCGGAGATGCTTCTCCAGCCTTTTCTTGTATCACATTTGCTGCTGTCCCTTTGGCTAAAACAAGCCACACGGCTGGGCCCGGATTCCAGACCCCCAGAGCTGTGGGGACAGAGCCAGGGCCAGTGCAGGGCAAATGGCTCTGTTCCTCGGTTTCGTCCTTCCCCAGTTGCTTGGCACAGGGCATTTATTCAACCTGTGGGCCTTGGGGTTCGTTGGTGCTTTGGGACAGAGAAGGGACAGCACTAGCATTGGTTGGTCACCTACTATATGCCAGACACACTTACAAAATGAGTGAATGCATGTAGTCAGACCACCTGGGTTCAAGTCCTGGCGTTAGCACTTGCTAGTGGCTGGGCCCTGGATGAGGTCTTTCACCTTCTCTGCATCTCCATTTCCACTTCTGCAAAATGGGAATAATGCTGGCATATGCCGAGGAGACTATGATGAGAGTTAACAGGCTTGTCCATTTAGTGTCACTTGGAATAGAGTAAGCCCTTTAGTGAAAGCTAGCGCTAATATTTGATATATGGGAAAGGTGGAGCTCAGAGAGGGTAAGTGATTTTCCCAAGATGGCACAGCTAGCGACTGGGCTTCAAAGCTCGTGTTTCGTCCTCTTCATTCCCCTCCCACTTATGTTAATTCACATCGCACATGGAATGTCTCTATAAACTATAGAGCTCCACGTGAATAGTGTTGCTTTGACATTTGGGGGAAGTTAACCTGGCAGCAAGTGCCCAGAATATGTAAGAGGTGGCCAAGGCCATGGGAGGGGACATGGGGCAGTAGTGACTCAGCAGGTACCAGCAGGGGATGTAGGTGCTAAGGCCTGGCAGTGGGCATGGGGTGTGGGCTGAGGGACATGGATGGTGGAAGGCACGGGTCTGACTTGGGGGTCAGTTGGATGTGATGTTGGAGGCCAAGGAGGAGTCAGCGACATCCTGATTCTGACCTGGTGACTCAGAGAAGAGGCAGATCACCATTTCTAGCGTAGGAATTATGGCTGTGCATCCCTGCCCAACGAAGCAGGAGGTTCCCTTGCATCCAGTCGACCCTGAGGAAGGAGAGCGGTTGGGCCTCAGTGGCTGCTGCCTGGGGTGAGGGGACCCCAGTGGCAAGAGCTGGTTGGTGTGGGGGCACTGAAATAACCAAGGAACCCACGCGCATGTCCACAGGAGTGCCAGCCCTTGGCCACCTGCAAGGCGGAATAAGCAAAGAGGGAGTGACAGGTCACAGGGAGAGGGCTGAGCTCTTTCCTGCTGTCTTTTCCTGGTCTCCAACAAGGCTGGGTCTGTGAGGGGATGGGGAGGCGGTCTCTCACCCATCTGTGGGGCCCCTGCCATTTCTCTCTGTTCTTGGTCAGGATCCCAGCTCCATTCTGCACTGGGCATAGAGAGGGAGACAAGTTAAATTGAGTTTGAGATGACACTTTAGACTCTCTTGAGGTTTGAGTAACTGAAAGGGACTGGAAAGTTATGGAATCTTCCCTAGATGTCATGAAAGGATGATGGGAAAGGGAGCATTAACAGGGCGTGGTTGAAGGTGGTGACTCAAAACAAAATTAACCAGTCGTTATATCAGTGAGGTTCTGTTTCATGCATTTTGGGGCTCTGTTGTTAGGCACATACATGCTTACAATTGTGATAGCTTCCTCCCTGATTAAATCTATTATCATAAAATGTCCTTCTTTGTCGCTTACAAAAATTTTTGTCTTAAAGTCTCTTTTGTCTGATAGTGGTATAGCCACTCCAGCTCTTTTGGTTAATTTGCTTGATATACCTTTTTTCCCATCCTTTTACTTTAAACCTGTTTGTGTCTTTGAATCTAAAGCATGTCTTTTGGGTCATGTTTTTGTCCATTCTGCCAATTTCTGCTTGTTGATTGCGGTAGATAGTCAGTTTGTATTTAATATAGTTATTGATAAGGTAGGATTTAAGTCTGCCATTTTGCTATTTGTTTTCTGTTTGTATTATGTCTGTTTAGTGCCTTGAATCCTCCATTATTACCTTCTTTTGTGTTAAATAGATATTTTCTAGTGTATCATTTTGATTCCCTTGGTTCTTTTACAATATATATATATATTTTTAAATAATTTTCTTAGTAGTTGTCTTGGGGATTAAAATTAACATCTTAACTTTGAAAAGTCTAGTTTGGATTGATACAAACTTAATTTCAACCGTAAACAAAAACATTGCTCCAATGTAGCTCTGTTTTCTCTCTCTTCCTTCGTGCTATTGTTGTCACACAAATTACATCTTGAGGTATTATAAAGCCTTTCAACAGTGTTTTATTATTATTGCTTTATTCAATTATCTTTTAAATCAGGTGGGAGAAGAAAAGGGTTACAAAGAAAACACATTTATACTTTCTTATGTATTACCAATGTAGTTACCTTTACTGGCACTATTTATTTCTTTATATGGAGTTCAGCCTGAAGGACTCCCTTTAATATTTCTTATAGGGCAGGTCTACTAGCAATGAATTCTTTCAATTTTTTAAAATCTGGGAACATTGTGATTTCTCCTTTATTTTTGAAGGATAGTTTCATTGGATATAGAGTTCTTAGTTGATAGTCTTTTTTTCAGCACTTTGAACATGTCATCCCACTGCCTTCTGGCCTTCGTGGTTTCAGATGAGAAGTCAGCTGTTAATCTCGTTGCGGATTCCTTGTACATGATGGGTTGCTTTTCTTTTGCTTCTTTCAAGATTCTATCTTGGTTGATGACTTTCAGCAGTTTAACTGTGATGTGTCTAGATGTGGATCTCTTTGAGTTTATCCTAATTGGAGTTTGTTATGCTTCTTCTATGTGCAGATTAATGTTTTCATCAAATTTTGGAAGTTTTTGGCCGTTATTTCTTTCTATATTCTTTCTGCCCTTTTTTCCTCCTCTCCTTTCAGAACTGAGATGAAATAAATGGCAGATCTTTTATTATAGTCTCACAGGTCCCTGAGGCTCTTTTCATCTTTTTTTATTTTTCTTTCTAGTCCTCAGACTGAGTAATCTCAATTGACCTGTCTTCAAGTTCACTGATTCTTTCTTCTGCCAGTTCAAATTTCCTGTTGAGCACTCTAGTGAATTTTTCCTTTCAGTTATTGTACTTTTCAACCTGAGGATTTCTATTTTTTTAAAAATAATTTCTCTCTTTCCTGATACTATTTGGGGAGACATTGTTCTCATGCTTTCCTTTAATTCTTTAGACACGTTTTCTCTTAGTTTTTGAACATATTTGTAACAGCTGATTTAGTATCTCTACTGATCTCTGGCTTTCTCAGGGATAGTTTCTGTTGACTGCTTTATTTTCCCTGTGTATGGGCCATACTTTCCTGTGTCTTTGTATGTCTTACAATTTTCTGTTGAAAACTAGATATTTTAAAAGATATAATATGGCAACTCTGGGAATCAAATTTCCCATTACCCTCCAGGGTTTAATGTTGTCATTGTTACTTTTTTTGTTGTTGTTACTGCTGTTTGTTTGCTTAGTGACTTTCCTGGATGAATACAGATAAGGTCTATATTCTTGTCACATGTGGCCATGAAATCTCTGCTTGGTTAGCTTAGTGATAAGCTAATGATTGGACAGAGATATCCTTAAATGCCTTGAGCCAGTAAGTCTCCCAGTCTTTGCCAAGACAATCTGTGTGTGTGTTGGGGTACACAATGCTCTGGTAGGCAGTTTACAACTGTATCTTAGCCTTCACTTTCCGCTTATGTAGAGTCTCATGGTCAGCCAGAGGTAAGAGATTAGGGCCATCTTAAGTGTTTCCTGGTAATGTGCACAGCCGTGTACATGCATGTGCCCTTCTAGATGCCCAGGAACATGTCAGAGCTCTTCTAAGCCTCCTAGAAATCTCCCATTCCCTTGTTATTCCTTTTTGACTTTTTTGTTAGACTCTTGTTAGCACTAACTGGTAATGCTACTTCAGGCAGCTGCCGTGTTAAAAAAATTCCTCTGATTGTCTTCAACAACTGCCCTGGGGGTATGGGTTCTCACTCAGCAAGCTCTGAGTCAGGTCAAATAAAGACAAGCCATGGGAATGGAACTTTTCAGGGAGGTGCCAGACAGGTCAAAGAGTGACAGTTCTCTCAGAATGAGGTTTTTGGGGAGTTACAAACCTAACTTCCCCCTCCTGTGGCAGCTAGGATTCTGTTTTTCACAGCTATCATAATTGCTGAGCTGTTGGTTTTCAAGGCTACTGTGGAGCTGGGGACAGGGAGATGGAACCAGGACAAGTTAAAATACCATAAAGCTTTCCTTTCTGACATAAATTTGGTTATTTTTCTTGAATAAACATTTTTTGGGTTGTTGCAAGCCTTTAGTTAATTTCCAGAATTCAAAAAAGTTGTTTTTGACACTTTTTCCAGTGTTCTCATTGTTTTTTGGAGGAGTAGCTTTTCGGAGGTCCTTACTCTGCCATTCTGGAGGTTTGCTGCCCATCAGCGAAGTTCTCCGACCTCAGAAAGCACTTTAAGGATTGGGTTCATCCTTAGCAGGGATCCACCTCTGCTGATAGAAAAGGGCCTTAGTGAGGGGAAAAAAAGAGATTCTGGCTCTGGCCAGGTGAGAGCCTCAGGAATTGACCCTACACCAGGGAGCATGGCAAACCCCATTCCTCCCAGCCTGGATGTCTTCAGCCTTGGCTCTGACCATCAGTCCACCAGCAGAGAATAGCTGGGGCTTCAGGGTTTGAGAGATGAGGGTGGGAATCTCAAAGTTGTCACTCACCAGCTGTGTGACCTGGAGCAAATCACTTGACCTCTCTGAGCATGTTTCTTCATCTAGGGAAGTGGGAGTGATCATCTCTAGCAGTGGGAAGAAGATCATCATTAGACTGTCCTCAGGAAAGGGGATAATGAAGGATCTTTATTTTTTCATCTCTTGCAGAGCTCAGCCCAAGTTCTGGCATTTCATTGGTTTCTGGTCTTTTTATGTGATATGAATAAAATCCCAAGGGCCAGAAATGGTGTACTTTTGGCTAAAACACAAATGGATATTAGCAACAGAGACAAATTGGAGATGAGTAGATTCCTTATTTAGCCGATTTAGGTAAAGAAATTATGGCATGTCACATGTGTGTGGTGATGGGTTGTAATTAGTATTTGGGTGGTGAACATGATGTAATCTATACAGAAATAGAAGTATAATGATGTACACCTGAAATTTATACAATTTTATAAACCAATGTTATTGCAATAAAAAATTAAAAAAAGAAAATAGATTAAATTATGATTAATTATGATTAATATTATTAAATATTATTAAATATCAATCATTAATAATTAAAAAAAGAAATTATGGCATGTCTACTTGAAGTTTATGAAGAATTAAAAATGATATTAATGAAGAATTTTTATTGGCAATATAATGGCTTAAACATTTTCTTATAAGTATAAAAAAGAAGGCTACATAATTGCTTATATAGAGTTTGCCCTCAGCTATGGAAGATGTATTTAGGAAATATGACAAAATGCTTATCTTGGGCTGTCTCTTGAGCGGTGGGATTATGGGTGATTCTTTCCTACTTCTGTAGACTTCTTTTTTTTTTTCTAACTTTGTGATTTTCTTCAGTGAGAAAGTATTATTCCTACAATTAGCAAATTACAAAATGGAAAAATCTAAAAGTTGGAAATAATATAAAGTGAAGTAGCTGGAAGTCTAGGCGATAAATTAAAGAGGATTAGATCGGTGGGGATTTTTCCATCCCTTGTTTTGCGTTTCAGCTTTTGATCTCTGCAAGGTTAGGTAACTTGCCCAAGGTCACACAGCTGAGATGTGGAGGAGGTGGCGCCAGGACCTGGGTCTTCTCTAACAGTTATGACAGAGCAATTATGACCGTAAAGCATTCCCCTCAGAGGTGCCAGCATGCTCCCCTCGCTGGTGGTGTCCGATGCTGGAAGGTGATGGAGATTAGCAGTGACAGATTCAGGAGTCCACCCCAGCCACTGTCACTCTTGGCTTTTTCAGGAAGGGTGTCAAGGGCAATGCTCTAGTCAGGCATTTTTTCCATGTGGAGCTGATACAAAGAAGCTTAAATTGGTGGGTATTTGCCTTTGGGGACCCTGTGGACTTCCATCCAAACCGCACAACACTCGGAGATCTATCCAACTTTCCACCTCACACCAGGCCCAGAAATGGGCGCCAAACCCAGAGCCCAGCTCATGGTGGGGCTGCGGCTCTCCAACTGCAGTGTGGGTGGTTCTGGAATGCAGATTCCAGGGCCTGCTCCCAGGTACTGACTCCATAGGTCAGGGGCAGTGCCCAGAATCTGCATTTTGACCAGCACCCAGGGATTCCCATGGTCTGTGGCCACGCTTTCAGTAACACTGGGCTGGGGAGTGCATGAGTGATTGGCATCTCAAAAGGAAGGGACTTCGGATTCTGTGTGCTCGGCCCTGGGCTGCATGTGTCACATCCCGTGCCCACCTCACCTCCTTTGCAGAAGACGTGAGTGGTTCCTTTTGCTTTGACAGATGAGGAAACCGAGGTTCACAGAGGCTCAGCGATTTGCTCATCCACACGACCAGGGTGAGGACTGCAAGTCCAACTTCAGAACAGCCAACATAGGGGTCCCCAGATGTCACCTCCGTTCTGTTGGCAAAGGGTTGGACAGGCTTTCCCACTACAATAGCGATCTGGCTCTTCCAGCAGATCGTCCTGGGAGGAACAGTGCTCTGGGGCACGTTTTGATTGGGGGATGATAGGAACAGGGGATGGGATTCGGTTTCCACTAAGATTTGCTGGAGACCTACTATGCGCTGCCTATCTGTGATGCCATTTCACGTCAACTGTGGTGCTCTGAGGAAGTTCAGTAACAAGTGGCAACGTTGTGTTGTTTTTAGTGTTAACAGCAATTTCTATACACCTGGCACTGTTTTATCAGAGTTCAAGTGCTTTGTCAGGCTACCCCATTTAGTCCTCCCAGCCACCTGGGCAGCGGGACCGATCTCATTCCCAAGGGACAGAGGGGATACTGAGTCCCAGAGAGGAGAGACCTTCCTGTGATATGAGCCTGGTGTTCTTCCCAGGCCTGTTCTTCAAAGCCCACCTTCTCCCAGTGCAGTCCCCTGTGCCCAGCATTTGGCAGTCTCCAAAGAACCACCATGCGGCTAGGAGGGGACCTCACCTGCAGTGGCCACAGAGGCTGAGCGGGTCCTCATTTTCCCCAGGGGCGGAGTGGGGCAGAGCCCATCTTGGCAGTGAGCATGGCCATGTGGGCAGCCGGGCTGCTCATTCCTGCAGGATGGGACGGCCCTCTCCGGTCCAGCTCCCTTGGCCAAGGCTGAGTCTCCCTGCCCTGCACAAGCAGCTCTTGGACACCAAGCCACTAACAAGACAGATGCAGGGCCGCTCTCATGGTCCGAGGGCCATCCCTCATTCCCAGACAGCTGGGCAGCCACTTTAATTAAAAGGGTTCCATGGTTCTGGAGAGATGAATTGAGGCCAGTTTCTGTTTGTAAGCACTTCTTACAGCAGGGATGGAGGTGTCTGGCAGGCGCTTCTCCACAGGGATGGGTGGGTGGATGGGAACCCTCCCCGTCTCAGATGCTGAGCCCAGGGCTACATCCCCCATTTACAGCCAGGTGCTGGGCAGAGGGCTTGGCATGTGAGACCCTGGGTAAGTGATGGCCTCTCTGTGCCTCAGCTCCTCGTCTGTGAACTGGGGATATTATAGGCCCATCTGAGAACTCCTCTCTCTCACAGCCTTTATAACACCCTCATGATTACCGTGCTTCCTGCTGACAATGCCGCTGATTTACAGCCTATAAAACAGTCCCGACACAGAGCATCATCCTCCTCATCATCATCATCATCATCACTGTCATTGTTATCATTACTATCTTGGGCTCCCCAGTGCCTAGCACAGTACCAGACATATAGCATCACCATCATCATCATCATCTTCATCATGGTCATCACCATCATTATTATCCTCCTCCTCCTCATCCTCCTCATCATCATCACCATGATCCTCCTCCTCCTCCTCATCAACACCACCACCATGATTATTGTCCTCCTCCTCCTCCTCCTCATCATCACCTTGGTCCTCCTCCTCCTCATCATCATCATCAACATTGCTACCATCATTATCATCATCATCCTCATCCTCCTTCTCCTCATCATCATCACCATGATCATCATCCTCCTCCTTCTCACCAACATCACCACCATCATCACCATCCTCCTCCTCCTTTTCATCATCATCACCATGATCATCATCATCATCATCTTCATCTTCATCATCATCATCACCATCCTCCTCCTCCTCCTCATCACCACCATCATCATCATCACCACCATCATCATCATCACCATCATCATCATCACCATCATCTTCATCATCATCATCATCATTATCATCATCCTCCTCCTCCTCATCGTCATCATCACCATCATTGTTGCCATCACTATCTTGTGCTCCCCAGTGCCTAGCACAGTGCCCGACATGTAGCATCACCATCATCATCATCATCGTCATCATCATCACCACCGTCATTATCCTCATCATCCTCATTTCTTCTCTTCATCACCGACATTGTTATCATCACTATCTTGGGCTCCCCAATGCCTAGCACAGTGCCAGACATATAGTGCAACCATACTCCTCCTCCTCCTCATCCCCCTCTTCCTCCTCCTCCTCCTCCTCATCATTGTCCTCATCACCATCATCATTGTTATCATCACTTCCTTGGGCTCCCCAAGGCCTAGCATAGTGCCTGACACATGGTAGGTGTTCAGCAGTTACCTTTGAAGGAATGAAATAAGGTGCCCACATGTGCTAGGCACTTGGAATGCAGAGAGGAAAGACACAACCATTTCATCCACCGAGACCTGAAGGAAGGAGACGCCCCCTGGACTGTGACAGTCTGTCCGTATAAAGGCAGGTGTACCCCCTTGGAGGTTCGTGAGCCATTGGCCCTGATGTCAGGACCCTCAGCCTTCCTCTTGTCCACTTCCACTCTCCCCTCCTGCTTCTTCACTCCTTTCCCTCCTCCCTGCCCTGGCCTCCTTCTCAAGGCCCTGCCCTGCACCTGCTCCCTTTAGCTGGTTGGGTGGGAGGGGCTAGCCTTCCAGCTCCCATCCTCCCCATGGGACAGTGGGCATTGCTTTGTCATATGTGGAAAACTTGACCCCATCCTGGCAGCAAGGTGGCCTGGGGGACAGGGGTTTGGGGCAGGCAGGTCTGCATTGGAATCCCCACTTTGCCATGTAGACAGCTGGGTGAGCCTCACTTTCCTCATTTGAAATGTGGTTGTAGCAGCCATGCCTCCTATAGGTACCTTGGTATTTAGAACAGCGCTCAGTACATCTCAGTACAGCGAACATCTGTCATGCACTTAATGGTTTCTGTTTGTTCATTCATTTTACAAATTCTTATTGAGGTTCCACTCTGAACCAGACATTGGGGATACATATGGTCTTGAGTCAAACAGGCTCTAGCATGCTCTGTGATGGGCCCCACATGCCCCTCACTCTGCCCAGAGACTGGCTGCCCACCCCTACCTTTCAGGGGTCCCTGTGCAGCAGGGGAATGATGCAGATGGTGACTTGAGTCAGGGACCAGTCTGGGCTGCCCCTAGATCCGTAGCCAGTGTTATAGGTGATTCCTACCCATCCACTGATCACCCCCTATGCCCCAGGCAGCATGCCTTTGACAAAGCTCCTGAAAGCTCTTGGCAAACACAAGTCCCATGGTGCACACCAGGAGAGGGTCCCTCACTGAGATCCCGGGGCAGACCTGGCATGCCTTGGCTCTTTCTTTGTAATCTACCCACTGCCTCTGTGCTCAAGGATCCCATCTACTCCCAGTTTCGGTCCAGTGTGGGATGATACTGGGCAGGAGAAACACCAAAGGGGACCTCCCTGTCCAGCCGTTTGGCAGGCAGCTACCTCCCTCGTGCCAGGCTTGGCCCTGGGGCTCCGGAAACAAATCAGGGTCAGAGCCTGCCCTTGAGGTGTTCCTGCTGCTCTGGGGAGGACAGATGGCCCTGCACGGCACAGCCGGCCCTCCAGCGCAGATAACCAGGCGGCTTCCAGAAAGTGCCCTTTGCAGGGGGCAGGAGGGTGTGGGAATCTCGAGAGGTGGTGCTGTCCTACAGGGCTAGCGACAGTGGACGTGCCACCCCCAAGACCCTCAGGTGGAGGGGAGTGAGGGCTACGGGGAGGACAAACGGCAGACCCGCGGTGCACACACACCGATGTCTCCTTGCCGAGAGGATGAGGAAGACTCATCGATAAGGCAGGGGCTTTGCAAACGTTCCGTCTGTGGCCCATTCACAGATGCATCTGGACGCCTGCCTTTCTGAGAAGAGGATGGTCAGGCCTCCTGGCCGGCCCTGCCTCAAAGCAGTACCTGACTGCAGCTGCGTGGTGGCTGCCCCTTAGATGGCACATGTTCTCTGCTTTATCAGGGTCTCCACCTCCCTCTGACCTCTCGGAATGTCCTGCTTCCTCGTGACTGGCACTCACCTGCTCCCAAAGGCATTTGAGCTTGAGATCACCCGCCTAAGGGAGCCAAGAAGTAGGGACACCTTGACTCAACACCGTGGGACCCCTCTGTTGAGCCATCCCAGCCCGAGGCTGAGGGACAAGGGAGTGAACCCGCAGGCGAGGTGTGGAGCAGAGGAGGGTGCCAGTGTTCAAGCCAGCACCACAGCATGAGCAAAGGCCCTGAGGCATAACACAGAAGAAATAAGAATTGTGTGTGCCTGTGACCAGCTCATTTACGACATCTACAAGGTGTCTGGGCAACTGAAGGCAAAAGACTGGAAGGGCCCAGGGAGAGCCCCTGACACTAGGGAGGCCCATGCTGGCGTTTCGTGGCTGTTGTCCTTCCTCCTTAACATTCACAGCGAGCTCCGGGAGAGGACAGACCAGGGCACAAGGTGCTGAAGCTTGTTCTTGAAGCCACGCAGATGGACAGGAGTCAGGCCGAGCTGGTCTGCCGCTAAGCTGGGGTTTTTCCACTCTGCCTGGAGCCTCGGAGACTCCTCAAGTTGCTGTTATGAAACGGGGGGGTCTGGGAGAGCCGTGGCTCCGGGCTGTGTGTGTGCATGTCTGTGTGTGTCTGTGTGAGTGTGTGCACGTGTGTGTGTGTGTGTGTGTATGTCTTCCCTCAGTTGCTGGCTGCAGCCTTTTTAGAAGGAGGTCGACACCGTCTGGTTTTGTGGCAGTCGGGGATGGCACACGTATTAGGTGTGTGTCCTTGGGAGAGTGACTGGCTGAAATCCTCTAATCCTCACAGCTCCCGGGGGCTGGTACTGTTATATTCTTGATTTACCAACAAGGAAACCGAGGACGGGAGGCTGGGAGCCAAGCATTTTTCTGTGCTTGTTATAAGACTCATGTTTAATGCACGTTTCCTATTAGTGATTAGGCGAGGAGAGAGGGGGCTTCTGAGAGTCTTCAGTTTTATCTTGCTTCTTTTCTATCAGCCACTCTCCAGTAGACTGTCTCAGGCCACAGAGGGGGTTTTGTGTGTGTGTATGTGTGTGTGTGTCTCTGTGTGCGCATGTGTGGCTCTGTGTCTCTGTGTGTATACATCTGTGTGCACACTTGTGTCTGTGTGTGCTTGTGTGTGTGTCTGTCTGTGCGTGTGTGCACACACCTGCCCGGGGCCGTCAGCATCATATAGCAGGCTGCACTGTGCAGTCACAGCCACGTCCCAGGCCTCACCCCACTGCTGATGGGATGTCCCCAAGATCACACAGCTAGTGACATCCCTGAGACCCAGTTGTCTCACCTGTGAAATGGACATGGCCATCCCTGTCCCGACCGCCCCCTGGCAGATGTGAGGACGGGGTACAGAAGGGCTTTGTGTGCTGTCATGTCTGCAGCAACGTGGGGGTTCTCCTCGGGATCCTGTCAGACAAGATGGTGGGTGACGTCAGTCTGTACATATTTGCTCTTCAAGTTCGGCCTCTACGCTGGTAAATCATAACCTCCACTAATTCTCACTGTGAGCTGGGTCAGCACACACATCCCCAGTATCACTGGCTTAATGCAGTAAGTCGCTTCTCTTCTCGTGTCGCAGTCCCTGCATCTCAGCAGGGGCTGTGTTCCATGCAGTCACTCAGGAACCCTGGCTCCCGACAGCTGGAGGCTCCATCCTCCCGGAAATCCTGAGTCCTCTCCATCTTCAGGCAGGGGGTGGGGGGAGAGGAGGTGGGGAGAGAGAGAAAGAGGGGAAGAGAGAGGGAAGGAGAGAGAGAGAGACTGAGAAAGGATACCATGAGGCTGTTTTTTACGGGCCAGGCCTGGAACCCTGCTGCCGGGCCCTGAATCGTATGGCCACGTTGACTTGCAGGGGACCGTGTGGGCCGGCTGTGTGCCCGGGAGCAGGAGGAGGTCATGTACGTGGGTGGGCACCTGCAGGCTTGGCTAGATCCCCCCTGCTTCTGTTGCTTCTTGATGGAGTGAGTGTCTCTCAGCGCGTGAGGCCCTAGACCCCAGCATGGGCCGACGTCGTGTAAGCACAAAGTGGGCTCAAGCTAACAGCCTAAATGTGCTGAGGACAAGGCCTGGTAGCGTCTCCTAAGGCCAAGCATCGACCCCATCAGCTGTGACGTGCCCCTGCTCCTCTCTAGACCCCTTCCTACGAGATGTGAGGTCCACGGAGCTTGTTAGAAATGCAGAGTCCCAGGCCCCAGCCTCCTGACTCAGGACTTGCAAGGTAACAGGATCCCGGGTGATCCCATCCGTATGAACACCGAAGACTGGGAAGCAATGCTCTAGAAGGCACAGGTGCAACACTCTCTCTTCATTTCAGCTGATCAGGTCTCTGAGAGGCACAGACGTGGTTGTGTATTGTTTTCAACTCTAAGTGCACCAATGCCTTTGCTCCCCTGTTGACGCAACAGGCTTGAATCACGCTCACTTCACAGATAAGGGACGTGAGGCTTGGCATCAGGCCTCCTAACTCCATGTCACCTAGATCCCTGTGTGTCCACAGCTCCTTAGGAATTTACAGTAAGGAGAAGAGAACCTTCCTGGAGAAGGAGGCGTTGAGCTGGGCCCTGAAGTAGGAGGCTGTCCTGTTGGGGGGTGGGGCGGGAAAAGTCGGAACAAAGCTGTGGACTCGGCACATGGGGCGGGAGCTGTGGGGCCGTGGCCACCCGCCTGGTTTGGCCAGCATTTCGAGCCCTGAGTAATTTGGCATTCAAGGCTCTCTCTGCTCTGCCCCATCGGATCTTTCCGGTGTGAATTCCGCCTGCTCCCTCCCTCTCATGCGCTCCAGGTGAATTAGCCCCAAAAGCGATTCTCCACAGCAAACAGAAACAAAGCATGAGTTTTAATACTTTTGACTTGGTTTCACTTTTTTTTTAAAAAAAAACTATCAATTATCACTTAATGAGTGGGTATTAATGGGTAGTAAGCTTGACTTTAAATTTTCTTATTCTGCCATAGACTTTTCAAAAAGCCAAATTTTATGTAATTTTTTCCGTGAACTTTATTTTTAAATTTAGATTTGTTCCCCCACATTTCCTTGTAGTTTTTTTTGGGAGGAGGAGAGGTTATGTACTTGGGCTGGGGAGAGGAGAATAGAATGGAAGAGGAGGAACATTTTATTGGGAAGGGATCCAGGAGATCAGAAGGGAAGGACAGGCTTCTAGCAAGCTCCCTTACAAACCGGAAAGTCTGGGCACCAGGCTGCAGTGTCAGGGCTGGTTGAAAGCAGGGACTTCGGCTGGGAACCCAGATCAGGCTAACTCTGGGGCTTAAAAAGATAACTCACTTGCCCCATGTTTCTTATCCGTGCTACGGAGATAACACCACTCACCTTGCAAAGAGTACCCCGCCCCCCCAGTAAAGGAGTTAACAGATGTACAACATTGTAGCTCAGATCCTGGCACAGTGTATGCCCTCAATAAATGGTGGTTGTGGTCGTCATCATCGTCGTCTTATTGTTGTTATTATGTTTTGTCAATGCTACCCTTAATTGATGGTGACTCCTGAGAAGAAATTCACCACGTGACACATATCGTCCATGAAAAAGATGAATGACTCTTCCTAGTGGTTCCTGGGTTCTGGACGCCGTCCCAGGAGAAACGTGGGCTGTGAGCCCATGCGGCAGGATTCGTGTTTCTGCAGTCGGCCGAGCGCCCGCCAGAGGGCGCCCTTGCATCTTTGGTCGCTGACGAGCGGTCCGCGGCTCTGTAGCGAGCGGGCCTGGAGATGCTGAAGTCTGTAGGCTTTAACCATCATTTCAACCGTTAAACTCTTTATTGGCCCCATTTTATATGAAGCTCTTCAAAGCAAACTTATTTGGTGGATGGGGGGACCTCTAGCCTCTTTCAACGGCTTGGTGCCGTGCTTCTGCGGTTCCAAGCTAAGATGTTCAAGTCGCTGCTGTGCTGGGAGGGGTGTGCCTTGACGGGGTCTTGTTCAGGTCGGAGCTGGGGCCGTGGTGAGTCCTCAGTAGAGCCCCAACAACCCTCTGAGATGGGGCTGCGTTGCCATCTTATGGATGGAGGGAGCTGGCTGGGCCACCACTCTTCTCAGAGCCTCGTCTTCACCTGCTGCTCAGAAGGGCTCAGCTGGCAGGCCTGAGCCTCGGACCCTGGTCCAGGCTCTTCCCCCACACTCTCCCACCCAGCCGTGCCCTCAAATCTGTGCTGCGGGGCCTTCTGTTGGTGGAGGTGGCCCATGGCTGACGTCTGTCACCTGTATCCAGAGCCCCCTGGGGTCCCCAGTGTGAGGCAAGCCCAGGCCAGCTGGCCCCTTCTTTCCAGGACCCCACAAAGCCCCCTGGGGCAGTAGCCACTCTCCCACCTCCCTCATCCTTCCAGGCTCCTTTTACCCATTTGCAAAATGGGAAGAGTTTGGCTTTAAAAATAATGGCTTTTTTTCCTTTTTCATTGAAGTAAAATTCACATAACGTAAAATTAACATTTTAATGTGAACAGTTCACATGGCATTTAGTACATCCACAATATTGTGCAACCACCACCTCTGTTTAGTTCCAAAACATCTTCATCACTCCAAAAGGAAACCCCAGACCCATCCAGCAACCACTCGGTCTTCCGCCCTCCTGCAGCCCCTGGCAACTGCTGATCTGCCTCCTGGCTCTATGGATTTGTCTATTCTGGACATTTCACATAAATGAAATCATACAATATGTGGTCTTTTGTGTCTGGCTTCTTTTGCTTCGAATAATGTCTTCAAGGCTCATCCATGTTGTGGCACGTATCAGAATTTCCTTCCTTTTTAAGGCTGAGTAATATTCCATTGTAGGGATGGACCACATTTGCTTACCCATTCATCCATTGGTGGACATTTGGGCTGTTTCCCCCTTTTGGCTGTTGTGAATAGTGCCGCTATGAACATTCCTGTACAACTATTTGTAACTCTCTTGGCTATATACCTAAGAGTAGAATTGCTAAAAATAATTTTTAAAGAATATATTTCTATCCTTGATTTTTTGAGGAATCTCCATACTGTTTTCCATAGTGGCTGCACCAGTTTGCACTCCCACCAGCAGTGTATGAGAGTTCCCTTCTCTCCACATCCTCTCCAACACATGTTGTTTCCTGTCTTGTTAATTATAGCCATTCTGACGGGTGTGAGGTGATATCTCATTGTAGTTTTGATTTGCATTTCCCTGATAGTTAATGATTGAGCTATTCCACTGCTGGGTATTTATCCAAAGAACTTGAAAACACTAATCCGTAAAGATACATGCACCCCTGTGTTCATTGCAGCGTTATTCACAATAGCCAAGACTTGGAAGCAACCTAAGTGCCCATCAAGGGCCGAATGGATAAAGAAGCTGTGGTATATATACACAATGGAATACTACTCAGCCATAAGAAACAATGAAATCCAGCCATTTGTGACAACATGGATGGATATTGAGGGTTTTATGCAAAGTGAAATAAGTCAGAGGGAGACGGTCAAATATCGTATGATTTCCTTCATTAAGTAGTAGATAATAACAACAATAAACAAACACATAGAGACAGAGATTGGATTGGTGGTTACCAGAGGGGAAGGGGGGAGGGAGGAGGGCGAAAGGGATAATTTGGCACATGTGTGTGGTGATGGGTTGTAATTAGTATTTGGGTGGTGAACATGATGTAATCTATACAGAAATAGAAGTAAAATGATGTACGCCTGAAATTCATACAGTGTTATAAACCAATGTTACTGCAATAAACAAAAAATAGAAAAAAAAGGCAACTGCAAAAAAAAATGAATATATTTCTTTGTTACTTGGGTCTGCACTGAGTAGAGAAGTTACAGAGCAAACCGTAGAGTCCTGCTTTCTACGTCCCCACTGACTTCTGGGGTAGTCACCGCCGTCTGCAGCAGTGGCCTCATTCCCACCCCACGGTGCCCCCTCGATGCGTCTACACCCCCATCTGAAGGGTTTCCTGTTGCCCGCCTCGCTAGGTCCTTGTGAGAGCTGGAGGAGAAGGGCACGGGGCTGCCAGGCTGCGTTTCCTCATCCACAAGATGGGGATAATAACACTTCATTTGGTCCCCACTGGATCCTCAGGACATGAAGGAAGCGGGGCCCGGGAGGTGCAGCCACGTTGCTGGGAAGAGGCCCAGCTGGAGTCTGGACCTGGGTTTCTATGAGTCCACCATCTGCAAGACGCTCCTGAGTAATAACCACAGACTCCAAGAGATGAACTGTCCATTTCGCACAGTCATGGGGAGCGGGCGCCAGGCCGTCTGCTGAGCGCGGAGGCTCCCTGAGGCCAGGATCTGCCCTCACCCAGGGCCCCTCATCCCGGCCTTCCCAGCCTTCCAGGAAGGGGCTCTCTGGGCTCTCCCAATGGGGTCCACACGAGGCCACACGTGGGACAGAAGAGGAGAAAGGCCTGTCGTGAGCTGTAGTCAGAAACGCGCAAGCTTGCATATTTTAAAGATACATATTTTTAGGTCCCCTTTTCCCCCTTAAGACATAAAATCAAGGGAAACCCAAAGGAAACTTTTTGGGAAATTAATAATAATAAAAAAGCCTATGAGGGAATTGCTCTTTCATTAAATAAAACACCAAATCTGTGAGATTTTCTTCCAGGGAACACAGAGTGCCAAACCCGTGAGTAAGTCATTAGGGTCTGCTGGTGGCTCCAGGAAGGGCTGTGGCTTTGGGACTTGGAATCTCAGCGTTCCCATCTGTGACAAGGGTTCATGTGTCCTGTGGGGTGGAGTTCCCACGGGTATTGTCGGCGGGGGGCGGCCTCAGTCTGCCCAGGATGACCGTGCTCGCCTCTCCTTGGCACTCTGCACCGGGCAGATGCTCTGTGGGCGGTGCCACCTCTTGCTGCCTTTATTTGTGCATCTGTGAAATGGAACCAACTGGCGATTCTTGCCCCAGCGGGCTCACAGTGATGGAGGGGAGGTGAATGTGGGGGAGTGAGGGGGGGCTTGGTGGTGGGGGCCTCGGGTCTCTCATTGGCCTCTGCTGGCTGCCCCCTGCTGCCCCACCTTTGCTGCCCCCGTCCCTTCCGTTGTTCTCTCTTCTCCATTTCTGGAGCATCATGACCATCTGTTTTAGACAAACAGATGGTCTGTTTTGTCTTATTTTGTTTGGCCTGAGCCATGTTTTAAAATATTTAATTAGACATCAGTTAGATCCCACTTTTAAAAAATCCGTATTTCCAGCTTCTCTTTAAAAATCAGGGTCGCCCTGGCCCGCAGACCTGGTTGCTGGGCTGGGGAGCAGCTGCTCTCTCAGAGGACCTGGCTCTCCAGCTGGCACCGGACCTGGTTCACCTCACCTACCCATCTCCCCTCAGACAGATCTGAGGCTGCTTGTAAGAAGAATCGTGTGAGGTGCAGGGGCGTGTGAATTGCAAAGCGTGTTGTTATCCACGCAAAACTGTTATTCATTATTTGTAGTCATGCTAAGGCGTAGGACCTGTTGAGTGTTATCAATTGCCATCAAAACACTGGCTGAAGCCAAAAGATTTCCTGGGGGACAGACTGGAATGTCTCTGAGTAGGGCTGACTCTAGGCTGGCCTCAGACACAGGGGCTGGAATGACAGTCCCTGTCTTTCAGGTCAGGACATTCCCCTCTGTGGTTGGGTTCATCCTCATGGTGATGAAATGCCTTCAGTGGCTCCAGACATCACACTCTGGCACCCTTCAAGTCTGGCGGGAAAGAGCAAAAGGCTCAGTGGTTCAGAGCTTGGCTGGTGAGCCAATCAGAACCCACAAGAAACATCACCCCCTCTCAGGGATTGAACGGGAGACCTGCACATAAGCCCAAGCCCATGTGGTGATACCTAGTGGAAATCAGGGTTCTGTGAGAAGGGCGACTTGACCCGGGGCAGCTGCAACAAGGGAGCACCCTTTCAGATGAAAGAATGAATGCTTTGTAAAGTGCTGTGTAGCTGGAAGGGACCGCTTCATGCCTGTTCCCCTTTACGGAAGAGAAAGTAAGGCTTAGAGAGTCCAGGTGCCTTTCCCAAGGTCATGGTTGGTAAGTAGGAGGTGGAGCCAGATGCAGACCTTGGAGCTTACTGCTTCCTGCCCAGGAACCTCCTAAGGACACTTCCTGCCCACTCCTGCACCTCCCTGTCCCCCACGGGGCCCATGAATCATTTTCCTTTTTGGTGTTTGCTGACACCTGGGTGTTAGTAATCATGAGGAGCTCATTCGAGGGCTTGAGCAGGGCCAAGGCCATGGTAGGATAGATGAGTGGGATGCTTGTTGTAGGCTGAAGTGGGAACCAGCCAGGAAGCACTAGGGGCCGAGGGCAGCTCCCTTCTCCAGCAAAGCCACCCTGAGTCATTCTTTAATGGAATTTGTGCCTATTTTAATTCCTACCAGCACAAAAACCTTGCATGTCCTTTATAAATATTTCATTCTCTTTCAGCAACAAATTTCCTGATGCCCAAATGTCTATGTGGCTATCCCCTTCCCTGTGCTGGGCAGTCAGACCCCAGCCCTAGGCCGCTGTGGGCTGGAGGAGACAGTCACTACAACCCTCACCTGGCACCTGGCCTTGACGGCCGCTTCTGCTCAGGGAGCAGCCAAGCTCCCCTGGGAGTCAGGATCGCAGTGAACTGGACAGAAGAGACTGGGAGGCATGGGGTGGGAGGGGACCACCCACGGTCCCTAAGGGGCAGAGTCAGGGCTCCAATGCGGGTGGGCCCAATGCCAGGGGCTAATCTCGTCCACTCTGCTGCAGTGTCCCGGAGCGGGAATTCAAAGCAGGGTTGATTGCTTCTTGCAGAGGGATCAGGGCAGGCTTCAGGGAGGGGCACTCCACAGTCGGGGAAGCTTTGCAAACTGTGAAATGCTGTGTAAGTCTGGAAAGATCATTTTGGCCAGCTGTTGATGGGCCTAGATGTCCATGGAACAGGAAGGAGCCACGGACAGGTCTTGAGCACCAGAGTGTTGGGAACAAGGCTAGTCTGTGACCTGCGTTGCCCAGTGGCCTTATTCACTGAGGGCAGAGCCTACTGGATGCTCAGGGGTCTTTACCGAGGTGCTGCCCACAGCAGGAGCGGGGCCTGGAGAACTTCTCGTACCTGGTGGCTGTCAGGCTTCTGGGAAATCGCATTGGAGCCAGCGAGGAGCACAAGGCCTCATGCAAACCACAGCTGGTTCTGTGAGGAGCCCCAGACCCAATAGAAACTATTAGTTTTATTACCCTCCTTCCCTGCCTCTCTCTCCTTGGGGAAGATGGAGCCTATTCATTTTGTTTTATTTTGTTAGCCAGCTGCAGCCAAAAGATGCAGGTCTCTTCTCTGCAAAGCCTCTCCCAGGACAGATCAAAGAGACCCACGAAGTATATTAGAGGGACCGTGAAATCAAGCTGGATGATGCATTGTCTTGGGCAAAGCTGCCTCCAGCTGCACCAGGCTCCGTGGTGGGCTTAGGGATTGGCTCGGACCTCCAGGCAGGCCCTGGAAGACAGAAATCATTTGCATAGCACTGCATCTCTCTAAATTCTGAGTGCCTTCTCCATGCCAGTCTCTGGGATCTGCAGAGGTGAGTCAGGATCAGCCTCTGTCCTCCTTGGGGCTCATGGTCTGGCCAGAAGGCAGTGAAAGGAAGGAATGACCGGCCGCCCAATGGCTGGGCCCACGGTGGCCTTAGCTGTGACTCCCCAGCAGGGTCATTCAGGATCTGTGAGTGAGTGAGGAGTGCAGTCTGGGTGGTGGTGCTGCCTTGGGGTCCCCAGCCACCTATTCTGGATTTGAGGATGGCAGCAGGCACAGGATGAGCCAGCTGAGAAGGCACAGGAGAAGCGAGCGGGCTGCTGGGCAGTTCCATCATGCCCAGACATCAGTGGCCAAGGACCAACTTCGGTGCTTGGGTGCTGGCAGGCCTGCACCCAGCATCTGAATGCCAGCTTGGGTCAGGGGCTCAGCTCCAATGGGGCCTTGGCTCAAAGGCCACAGAGCTCCAGGTGAGGGCACGGAGAGGTGCCTGTGAGCCTGAGGTCAGCTTTGGGTGGTGTCTTAGTCTGCGTGGGCTGCAATAACAAAACACCAAAGACTGTGGGCCTTAAACAACATTTATTTCTCACAGTCACGGAGGCTAGGAGTCCCACCCAGCCCTCAGATGTGGTGCTTGTTGAGGGCTCTATTCTTGGCTTGCAGATGGCCGCCTTCTTCCTGTGTCCTCACGTGGTAAGAGTGAGAGCAAGCTCGCTCCAGTCTCTTCCTCTTCTTGTAAGGGCACTAATCCCATCATGGGGGCCCCATCCTCATGACCTTGTCTAAACCTAATGACCTCCCAAAGGCCCCCCCCCCAAATGCCGTCCCACTGGGGGTTGGGGCTTCAGCATGTGAATTTGAGGGGGACACAGACATTCGGTCCATAGCAGGTGGAGACCTGGGAACTTCGTGAGGGGTTGATTCTCTTTAGCTCTGTCTCTCTCTGCTCCATGTCGTTGGCCCCATTTTGCAGATCAGGACACCGAGGTGTCCTTCTAGGGTGCTCAGGAGTCATAGAGCAGACTCCAGAGTGAGTCAGCATTTCAAGGTGAGGTTATTTTTACAGTTACTATCCCCTTTTCTGATCTGTAGGTTAGAAAGCCCAGCACTGGCCTGCTGAATAGAGTTGGGCAATGCAGCCCTCTCTGATTAGTGGGGAGGCTGGCCAGGTGATATGGAGGTTCTCTTGCGGGGCTGATTTCACACATTCCTTTCTTAACAAATAACCTTTTTCAGCTCTTAGAATGTTCTAGTCCTCTCCAAGCTTAGCAAGTGGGTACCCTTCTAGGGGTTGGTTTCATGTGCTGGAATGTGGGGCTGGGCACAATTTGATTCTCCTAAACCTTATTCACTGCACACATCCACATTCGCTCTGCCCCCTCTGCCCACCTGCCCTGCCCTCAGTGCTCCTGGCAGAAAGGCCATGATCCTGGGCTCAGGCCCCAAGCAGAAGCCCATTTCCTCTGCCCTCGGCCTGATCCTTGGCCCTGCCAGCTGCTGACAGGTCCAAATGGGCAGTGAAAACCCAGGTCCAAGGAGACGGGCTGGTTGGTAAGAGCAAGACAGGACCTGAAGCATTGAGTGGTGTCCGAATTCCAGCAGAGGGGCGGCCTGAGCACACCCCACCCACCTCTTCTCCTGACGAATCCCTATTCATCTGTCAAAACTCTGAGGGCTCCTTGGAGACAGTGACCTCTGAGTTGTTCCCCAGTCTGAGTTGGGTGCCTTCTCTGTGCTTCCCTGGCACCCAGCATGGGCCCCGTGGTGAACCTTTCTGCCAGGCAAAGCAGATGACTCTGACACTGTGTTCCGCTTCCTCCAGAGTTTGCAGTCAGGTCCTTTGTTCATCTCTGATCCTCCAGCAGCTCACAAAGGTCCTGGCATGGAGAGGGTACCAGCTGGTGTCTGACCCGCGGCCCCCTCTTGTGCCCCCCTGGCCCCACCGCTCAGGTAAGCTAAGCCAGGTCTCAGGTGCTGGGGTCATTCTGACAAGGGCTCTACCTCCCATCATGGCAGTGAGAGGCCTTGAATTTGATTCAAAATCTGTGTCCTTCTCAGCTCCAGCACTGGGCTGGGACCTGTGAGCATCTCCAGGGTGGGGCCTCCAACTTGACCCAGCAGCACTCAGCTCCCTCCCACCTTGGGCACCCCATGGTGCTCTGCAAACACTGCTGGGTGGAAGGATGGGGAGCGGGGACTTGGCCCTGGATGGGAAGTTGGGGTGTAATAGGTGCTATGAGCAAGGGGTGAGGACACAGCAAAGGCTGGGGGCTGGCAGGCCCAGGAAATTGGGGTGGGTCATCGCCCGACACAGACTCTTGGGTGACTCAGAGGAGCTCCAGGGCCCTGAACTGAGCTGGTGTCCTGAAACTCAGGGAGCTCGGTGTTTGGGATGCAGTCGCTGTGTGTGCAGTGCTGGGGGTGGCTTTTCTGGCTGTCAGTGCAGTCACTGTGCCCATCAGTGGCCCCCACGACTGGCCTCACAGTTTGTGGCCACCCAAGTAGACTATTGGGGCCAACAGTGGGGCCGTCAACAAGTGTGTCTCTGACTCTGCACACACAGAGAGGTCAGCAGGAAGGGGGAGGCCCGACTGGGCAAGGATGAACAGTACCAGCTGCTATGTCCCCTGTGTGCAGGGAGCTTTGCACCCAGTGGCTTGTGGCCTTCACATTCCCCAGTGGTGGGGCTCTGGGTGGCAGTCATGCTGGCCACTGCTGGGCACCTCTGGGGGATGCCAGGCATGGGGCTGAGCAAGGAATATGCCTTTTCTTGCAGGGTGGCTGTGAGCTGATCTAATATCCCACTTTCACCCTCATCCTCTACATCCATCCAGTGAATGGAGTGACTCTGCCAAGGTCACGTGGCAGCAGCCTGGAGGCATCCATCTGGGGCTACCTGGTCTCAGCATCTTCTCTGTGTCCCGTGCATGCCTCCCGAACCATGTGTAAATCAATCTTAGACATCTCTTTGCTGAAATGACAAATTATTCATTTATGATGATGCAAGGATGAACAGCACAGTTGGGATTCCTGAAGTTATGTCACCTCTGCAGGGCTTGGAGATGGAGGAGGAACTGGCTCCTGGGGCAGGGGTGGGGGTAGGGTGAGCCTGGGGTCTTAGAGGGAAAACCCAGATGGTGATGTGCCTCCTGCACTCCCAAGATTGGTCCTCACAGATGGGGTGGGAGGCGACCAAGCAGAACAGTCAGCCCAGCCTGGGGGTCATCAGTGGCCTTGCGACACCCATGCCCCCAACCTTTGCCAAAGGCCCTCGTTTGCCAGGCACTGGGTGGGGCTCTGGGCATGGGCTGGCTGGCTGGAGGCCCCTGGGAGATTTTGGGGAAAGAAGAAGTCACTGTGTGTAGTCAACATTCTGGAAATGTTTGAATGGATAATGAATGAATAGATGAATGAATATGGCTCCCAACCCAGGGAAGCTAGGATGCATTCATTCATTCACAGATGACAAAAGCACAGCCTTTCAGGCCTCGAGTTGTCACCCAGGTGCTGTGAGAACATCAAAGATGTGTACCTCCTTCTCTTTTTGGGGAGGGCTTAGCAGCCATCTCCCTCTCACGTATGTCGAGCATATGTGCATTTTGTACATTCTCCTCCGTGTATCTTATACATGTAACCTGTAGATATTGTGTGTACTATTCAAATCTAAATATGTGCAAACAGTCCCTGCAGTACATACGTAAGTGTGGCGTCCACATCCTGGGCCTCCAGGGTACTCTAAATGCACACACACATATACTGCAGAGATGGAATTTGTTCATGAATGTGGGAGTGCTATGAGGATACTGTATATGCTTTTACTGTTTTGGTATAATAGGTATATATGGTATGTGTCTTGTGCCCATATGTTCCACATGCATGTGCATTTATTCAAAACAACACACACGTCTTTTTCATGAAGTTTCAAGTGTACACATGTGTATTGTGAATAGGAATCCACAGATGCCATGTCTGTGTGTTCCATACATGTATGTGTGTTCAATACAGATACTTTATGAATATTCTGTATGTAGACTTGATATGTGTAGACCTGTTTGCACGCAGTGCCCACAGTGTTGTATCATATGCAGACATGGTAAGCAGACCAGTGGAGAATACACATGGTATATCAGTTAGGGTCTTTTCAGAAAACAGTGCTCTCCAATTGAGCAATTAATTAATGGGCTATTCTTAAACTTTTCTGGAACGTGTGGGTAGGATGGAGGGAAAGCAACAAGGGAAGGTGGGGTACCCAAGGATGAGCAACAATGGAGAGCTGTCAACATGCCTGGGGAATAGTTACTGGAACTTGTAGAGAGTAGCTCTGTGTTGTGAGCCTGCTGGCAGATGCAGCTAATTGCCAAGGTCCCCATCTTCCTTCCTTCCTCTGACCTCCTACTGTGGCTGTCCATTGGATGAACTCAACTGGAAACCGAGGGCCAAGGAACACTTGATGGAGCTCATAAAGTCTCGCCTCCCAGGGGAGAGAGAGGGTCTGGAGATGGGTGTACCTAGATGGGAAAACTGAAGATATCTTGCAAGACCTTCTTTTCCCTGGAAGGCACTGCATGTTCTGCAACTTGCCTCCCAGTTTTGTAGGAATAGTCCTGTGTCCCAGACCACTGGGCCTCTAGGAAATTTATTAAAGGCCCTGAACTTTGATGGTGTTCATTTCCCACACTCTCTCACACACATGTCTCATTAAGGAATGGCATTGCTGTAATAGACCAGTGAGATATACTGTTGGGTGTCGAAATGATCAAGTTCTTTCATTCTGTAGTATGTCAGATAGCAGGAGAATTGCCATAACCCTGAGATGGGATATACAAGTGGACTGCTGTCCAGGCCACATCAAGGAAAATTGCTTCTGGTCACCTTTACTGACAGGAATGTGTGTGTGTGGGGGGATGCACCTGATGTGCAGTTTTGACCCAGAAAATGCTGTATTGGTTTCCTCCAGTAAATATATTACATCCGGAACTGTTAGCTAATATTACCACCTTATTAAGTTTCCAACTATCTACTGTTCTCCAACATCCATCTGGCTTTTGTATCAGTTTCACAGGTGAGCTATATGGAGATGTAGTGGGATTTTCATCCCTGCGTTTTGTATAAATATAAACCCACTTGTTTACCAAGATGTGCTTCATTCTTTCCTGAAGACCTGTCTCCATCTGGTATCATTTCCCTCCAGGCAGAAGAACTTCCTTTAGTAGTAATGCTGTGCAGATATGCTGGTAACAAGTTTTCTTCAATCTGAAAATGTATTTTGCCTTCATTCTTGAAGGATATTTTCTCTGGATGTACAATTCTGGGTGAACAGTCTTATTTAAAATCTCTTTAAAGATGTTATCCCACTGTTTCCTGGCCTTCATTGTTTATGATTAGAAGTCAGTTGTTTATCAAATTGTTCTTCCCTGGTAGTGATTTGTTGTTTCTCTCTGGGTGATTTCAAGATTTTCTCTCTTTGGCTTTCAGCAGTTTGACTTTGATGTGTGGTTTTCTTTGTATTTATCCTGCTTGGGATTCACTGAGCTTCTTGAATCTATAAATTTGTGTCTTTCGCCAAATTTGATTAATTTTGGCTCTTATTTCTTTAACTTTTTTGGTCTCATTCTCTCTTTTCCTTCTGGGACACCTTTTGATATTGTCCTACAGGTCTCTGAGGCTTCGTATATTTATTTGTTTTTGATCTTAATTCTTCTCTGTTCTTCAGATTGGATAATTTCTATTGATCTGTTGCTCTTCTCTTCATCTTTCTATTCTCCATTCTATCCTTCCTGGTCTGACTCCAACTTTGTCATGTAATTTACCCACTTTTGTAAGGGCTGTGGGGTTTCTGAGGGGTCACAACTCAGTGCTGGCACAGTGGGATTGAGCTCCAGAGAGGAAGAGGAGAAGGCCTCCTGGAGACAAACATGTGACATCTCTCTAGGGAGAGCTTGTCCCCCAGGGCAGGTAGGACATGGCACATATTCATGCCAAGGGAGAGACAGGCAGACAGAATGTAAGTGATGAAGCCCTGGTAGAGAGCTGTGGGCTAGAGAGGTCAGAGAAGGCTTCCTGTGGGAGACAGTGGGAGGGGTGGAGGTCTTAGGGTCTGGTAGGTCCCTACTGAGTACCAGGCCCTGGGCTAGGTGCTCTCTGATCTCAGTAGATCCACACAACAACTCCACCTGGGAAATATTATTATCCCATGGAACAGATGAAGAAACTTGGGTTGGGAGAGGTTGTCTGGGGCCCAAGATAATGCAGCTGGTTAAGTGACCGTAAGCCCATGAGTTTGTGGCTCAGGGTAACATTAGAGAAGCCTTTCTTGATGGAGCAGGATTTGAGATGTTGGAAGGCCACCTTCATCCTCCAAATTCTCAATCCAAATACTCCCCATGATCCAGATTTTTTTCTGAGCAGCATTAGTCCCAGAACTTGAACTAGAACCTACTGGGTCCTGTGTTCCTTCTACCATATTGTGCAGACCCTATCCTGGCTCTGACATTAGCATTGACCAGCTGGGTGACCCTGGCAGGTAACTTCACCTTTCTAGCACCACCTTCCTCATTTTGAATGTGAGGAAATACAGGCTCAACTTTGCATAGTTTATATAGGGGATCAGCAAAGTAATGTGCTGTGAAGTTGCATAAACAGTTTCAGAAGCACTTACAACACATGAGCTCTTTAAGGATTATTTGTTCCCTTTTTTCTGGCAAGGGCACATTCATACAGTGACACAAATTTACTCATTCCTTTAGTAAAGAAATATTTTATGTGCTAGGTGTTACTCTAGGTGTGGGGTATACAGCAGTGAACAGAACAGATAAAAATCCTTGTCCTCCTGGTGTTTATGTTCCACTCTGCAATTACCTCTCTGATTCAAACTCTCTGCTTTTAAGCCTCATTCTTGGTGGCTGAAAACTCCGAAGAAATCAAGTTACCCAGCTATTACATAACTAACTCAGTTTCCTTGTCAGTGGTGTCAGAATACTGCCTATTTTATAGGGTCATTAAGGGGTTAGAATGAGGCGGTGTATGACAAGGAATCAGCACAGAGCCTGGCATAAAGCAGTTAGCATTCTTGACTTTTCACTCTGAATGTTGATCTATGGTGGGCACATTTAATTTTCTCCCTTGGGCTTGCTACTTTTGCAATTTTCTTATTATTGAATATGTGGCTTTTCTTTTTAAAAACTTTCTATTGCTCTAAGAAAAACAGTGAAATGCTCCCAAAACTCCTCCTCTGAATTGCCCCACATGAAATGCTCCAAACCAGCCGTCCCAACTCCAAATCTCATGTGACATTTCTTCACTGGTTCTTATTGTTCTTCTCTTGCCCTCCCTCCAGGTTATGGGCTCCAAACTCCCTCCCAACTGAAATTCCCCATCCCCATCCCAACCGAAATGCCTCAAATCCCCTCACCACTGAAATGCCCCAAATCCCCCGCACCCCAAACCTCATGGGACCTCTCCTCACTCTTCTCCCTGTTTTCTCACCCCCTCCCCTCAGGTTATGGGCACGCTGCCCCCGGCACCGACGCGGGCAAGGCCTTCTGCATGTTCTATGCGGTGCTGGGCATCCCGCTGACGCTGGTCATGTTCCAGAGCCTGGGCGAGCGGATGAACACGTTCGTGCGCTACCTGCTGAAGCGCATCAAGAAGTGCTGCGGCATGCGCAACACAGAGGTGTCCATGGAGAACATGGTGACCGTGGGCTTCTTCTCCTGCATGGGAACGCTGTGCATCGGGGCTGCCGCCTTCTCCCAGTGCGAGGAGTGGAGCTTCTTCCACGCCTACTACTACTGCTTCATCACGTTGACTACCATTGGGTTCGGGGACTACGTGGCCCTGCAGACCAAGGGCGCCCTGCAAAAGAAGCCACTCTACGTGGCCTTTAGCTTTATGTATATCCTAGTGGGGCTGACAGTAATTGGGGCCTTCCTCAACCTGGTAGTCCTGAGGTTCTTGACCATGAACAGCGAGGACGAGCGGCGGGATGCTGAGGAGAGGGCGTCCCTTGCCGGAAACCGAAACAGCATGGTCATCCACATCCCCGAGGAGGCGCGGCAGGGCCGGCCCCGGTACAAGGCGGACGTGGCGGACCTGCAATCCGTGTGCTCCTGCACATGCTACCGCCCGCAGGAATACGGTGGCCGCTCGGCGGCACATCAGAACTCCTTCAGCGCCAAGCTCGCCCCGCAGTACTTCCACTCCATCTCTTACAAGATCGAAGAGATCTCACCAAGCACATTAAAAAACAGCCTCTTCCCATCCCCCATCAGCTCCATTTCTCCTGGGTTACACAGCTTTACCGACAACCATAGGCTGATGAGACGGCGAAAGTCCATTTAGGGTGTGGGGAGGGAAATACGAACAGAAAAAGTCACATTTGCCATATTTGATGTTACGTTCCATTAGCCCAACTCGTCTTTTCTTCCTTATTTATTTATTATTATTATCCTTTATTATTATTATCATTGTCATCATTATTACTTTCTCTCCTTTCTTTCTTGGTTTCATTGCTTCCCCACCTTCCCAGCGAGACAGAGCAGGGCAAAGGGAAAAGAAAGGCCCGTCCTCTGAAACTCGCATCTGAGCATGAAGCATGGATTTCTTCCTTCCTTCCCAGCGACGTATGCCTTACATTTCTCCCCAGCCTGCCCCATCTCTGGGGTGGTTTTCCCAGGACAAGTGTGAGACCAAGATCAGGTGACAGAGCTGAGGATACCCAACCCAAAGTTGCACACCAGGCTGAGAGTTTTGAGTGCCCACCCACAGTGGTGTCTCTGACCTAACTCCTTTCTCTTTTCCTCCCAAGTAGTGGGTGGCTGTGTGTGTGTATGTGAGTGTGTGGTTTGAGTATGTGTGAATGAATTCACACGCCAGTGTGCTTGTGTATGTGTACCATGCGACAAGATGGAAAGTATCAGGTATTCATTTTCCTTTTCCATCACACAATTTTGTTAATAGCCTGCTTTTGGCTGCTTCCAAAAAAACGGGAAAACAAAACCCACGAGGTTATTGATTTATCATTTTGCCAAATCAAGCATGTTCCATAAACAGTCTTTATCCCAGATGTGTCATGATCATATTTTTAAAATGCTAGGTTCTAAATTATATTAACTTCTTTTTAGGGGGTGGGTGGGCAGGAAGACATGGATCATTTTAGCTTGTGAGTTCAAAAATTTTTAAAAAGCATGCACTTTGTTAAACTGGTATGCATTATCAACACAAGAAAACAAAACTAGCAATGGAATAATCAAAAGCCAATAATAACAATTTATTAAGACATTTTTAATTTTGTCATCTTCGGTTCCAACAATTTACCATGCAACTGGAAGTGTTAGAGGAAACTGGAAAATTGTTGGAACCACAGAGTATCTATTTTATCATTTCCCTCTTATTTAGATGAAGATGATGATGATAATGTTGATGGTGATTTGTGCAGCATCTACCTGCATGAATAGGAATTACAGTTTGGGATGCTTGGATGAGAATGGGTATTAGTAGGTGGATGTAGTTTCTTTTCCTAATAAAAAAATGACAGGGAATCCCTTGTTTAAAAAAACCGTATATATGTATTTCAAGAAAGATTGTCTCTAATTGCATTTGATTTGTAAATAAGGGAAAGTTCATGTTGGTCTCAGGAAGAGTTTAGAGGCAGGAAGATGTGTCTTGGCCTGCTGGGAACTTGTCAATCTCAGGGGACAATTTGTCTGAGTAGTGGAGAAATTCCTCCCCACTCTCACTAGGGGATGACCCAAAAGAGAAGCCCTGCTAATCTCCTGGGGGACAGTTAGGCTATACAATATGGCACATTGGAGGCCCTTTCAATGACAGAAGTAAAGGAAAGTGTGACCTCCAAATCCATGGAGGGGACTTGCATTTCCCCTGTTACCATCCCTGCAATTTCTAAAAATTATCCATCCTCCCACTCCTTTTTCATAGACTGGAAGTTCATGGCTCTTGGATGGAAATGGGCTTTGGCTGTACTGCTCAGAAGGAACCCCCAGCAGGACCTCCCAGAGTGGAGGATCCATTCCCTAGAAAGAGTAGACCTACTAGTTTTTTAAAGGAGATGGCACCCAATGCCACCAGTCCCAAGCATTTGGGCCATTGGACTGAAACACAGCACTCAAGACTCCTCTGGAAAGGCATGCTCTTTAATGTTGCATCCCGTGTTGAAAATGTTCCCTTCGCCCAGGATGCAGGGCCTGTGGAAGGAGTCTGGGAACCTCAGATTCTCTAGGCCACAGTGGACAGTTATCAGTCTTCAGAGTCTATATTGATGCATTCATTTTTAAGACTTTTTAAATTTTAGAGCTCTAAAGTCTGTCCAGAGAAGAGAAGCAGTTGCTCTTAAATTTTTTATTTTTTTCTCTTGGAAGAGATTGTTGGCTCTAGGGGGTTATAGGTGCAAAAATCCTAATGCATATTTGCAGGGTGCTTCATGCTTTGGAGGAGGCTGCTTGGAATAAGTGTGAGGTTTCTCCTGGACACCTTTGTAAGATTTGCCCTCAAATGAGGGTGTGTGAGATGATCTTTAATCTGTAAAAGAAATTGAGGCACAGAGAGGATGAGTGATTTGCTCAATGTCACACAGCTGGTCCTTGATAGAAGTGGGATAATAGTCTCAGTCTGGACCCAAAAAGTGTCCAAGAAGCTGACTCCACCATGCCATGGCATCCTAATTAAGTTCTCAGATGAAGAAACCTGCTTCTCTTTCTCCACAGGTAAATACACCAGGCCTTTGGAGTCAGAGGAACAAGAGCTCAACCCTTCATTCAGGACTGGTTCTCCCACTAAAATATCCCTGTAAAGTGATCATAAAGTGGCCTACTTCTGCTTGAATGCTTCCAGTGACAGGGTGCTCCTCCCTTCCTATGGAAATTTAGAAAACATCCCATATTCTATATTCCCACAGAGCTGACTCTTCTTTATAGGATTAAGGATTGTAGGATGAAGTCTTTTCTGTTGACTGCTGACTTAAGTATCTGAAGCAACTTGGAATTTGTCTTGGTTCTATAGCTCTTCTTTTTCTTCTCCCCTGTGCTACCAGTTTGGCCCTCTGAAGGACAACCACTGCATCTTCTCTTCCAAAGTTAAACATCCTTGTTTATACTCAAAGTGTTCATGGAGCAGACCTGAACGTGGGTTTGCTTCCCGTGTGATGTCCATCTATTCCTCAGGTCATCCATCTGTCCCCTCCCATTGTCTCTGGTAAAGGAGTTCTCTAGGTGCAACCAATGAGGTGCTCTCCTGGGGGTCTCCACGGTTCTTCTCTCTTGTTAAAACGGGACTGGGGCATTTCCATTTACAGCTTGGCCACCTGAGACTGGCTCACTCAATCAGCATTAGAGTCCTCAAAATGTCTGAGTCACCTCACTGAGCTGCCTCATTTTCAGAGGAGGAAATTGAGGTCCAGAAAGGGTGGACACGTATCTAAGTTCACAGAGCCAGAATCTAGGTCTTCCCACTTGTTTCCCCTGCTGTTTTCCTGACTGCTTTGCCATCGCTATTGGTTACACCCACCAAAGATCCCTCACTGCTGGACTTTTTAGCATCTCAGGCCCAGGTCTCTTGTTCCCCTTCTTCCAGTTAACCATGCCCATGCAGTGAGGGGAAGAAATCACACCAGGTTGTTTGGTTACAGGCTTCGACTTCTGTTAAGATGAGCTGAGGAAGAGCCGAATTCCACCAGAATCACAGGAAGTTGGCCTGCCACCCAATCCCTGGGTCAGGGACTAGAAATCAACCTGCCTCGTAGTATCTATGAGATACTCTCTATCTTAAAGAGATTCTGGACTGTCACTTGAATGTTTTCCAACTAAGAGATCTCAATCCATCCACTCAAAAACAGGAGGAAGATGGGCAGTGGTATTGATTATCCCAACAGCTCTGGGTTCCATGCTTTCTAGAGACCATCTGATTTTAATCTTCATCACACCTATCCTGGGTGGAAGGTACTGTCATGCCATTGGACTGTTAGACTCCTTTTTACATAGAAGTGAACCACCCTGTCCGGGTTTTGAGATACCTGGTTAGCCGCAGAGCTGGGATCAGATCTCTTCTTCCCATCTGCACCACTCAGTCCTGAAGCCCAGGCAGCAGCCTTTTAAGCACAGTGGGCTGCCTGGTGCTCTAAATTTAAAAGCTCTTTCTGAAGCATCTGTTGTGCTCCTGCTGTGCAGCACCGATTTGGAGGAGGAGGGTACCTGCACTTCATGCATGATCAGAGAAGATCATTTGCAGCCCAGGAATCCCCACTGGGTCCCTAGTCCTTCCAGGATAGGAAGCAAATGGACGCAGACTGCTGCCCAGGAGGCCCTCCTTTGCAGTGCTCATTAAAAACCCATCCATGAAAAGGGGAGATTGACTGCTTAATCTCAGCTCACTCATGTTCTCTGCACATGGGCCTTGATTGGGAGAACATCTGAACAGTAACTCAGCAACCCACAGATAAGCCTAGGCAGGTCATTTTTCTCAGCCTTACCGAGATCTGAAAGCCTTGTGGGTCCTGATTCCTAGTGATGATCATCAGCAGCTGGAAGCTGGAGTGTAGGGTTTAGAGGCATTTCTTGTCTGTGTGCATTGAGTTGGAGAGGGAGATAAGAGAGCAAAAATCATCAAAGAAGGAAATCACTCATCACTGAGGTTTATGGCCCCATTTCTTTATGCAATCTTCTTTTTAAATAATAGACCCTAATTAAGATACGCGTTAAGGGCATCCACAGAGGTGCGAGGTCTGAGACCTGTACTGGAAGGTGTCCATTCTATTACTGTGATGGGCGCCGCCATCTGTGAAACGCTCCAGTTGAATTGTGGCTTCGCTCTGAAAGGGGTGTGACTTGGGGCCTGTCACATGCAGGCCTACTGCCTGGGGTCTAAAGTGTGTTTCTTCGAGAGTCATGGTTTGTGTGGGACCCCGGAAGCATCCTAGGCAAGCAGAAGTTAGCGAGACAGGGACCTGGCTGACACATCCTCCTTCATTGGGCTCCTGGGAGTCATTTCACCTCCCTGGACCTCTGCAGCTTCCTCATCAACACAATAGGACAGTTTGGGCGGGATTTATGAGCATTTAGCACAAAATGAATTTGACGTTTGAAGACATTTGGCCTGGATGTTCTGGTTGCTGAGCATATTTGAAGGTTGAGCCACCAAAAGAAAACCAAAAATCATTTCGTTTGGCAGGGTACTGGGAGCTGGGAAGATGGAGAGAGAACAAGCCACGCAACCATTGCCCCGTGCATTCCGGGTTCCCAAATGCCCTGGGCATAAATCCATTTTATGTGGTTCTTTCTCAGCCACACCTTGGTAGAGGCTGCTGTTTCAGGGGAAAAAAATCTATCACCATGATTTCCTCCCCACCAACTTTCTGTTTTGAAAATTCCAGATTTACAGAAACATGGAGAGAACAGTATGATGAACTTCCATATACCTTTCACCCAGACTCAACAGCCTATAGCACTTTGCCCCATTTGCTTAATCCTCTCCTACCCTCCCCACCCCAGACATTCACACTGGGAGGTATTTGGAGGATGAAGTGATGTCCGGAACTTGTAGGTGGTTCGGCCAAAAAAGAAGTTATTTATCTCCCAGGAACAAGAGCATTCTCCTAGATAACAGTGCTGTTATCACCCCTAAGAAATTTAGCATTCATACAATAATATCATCTAATATACAACCCATATTCAAATTTCCCCAATTGTCCCCAAAATGTCCTCTAAAGCTTGTTTGTGGATCTGAGATACAATCCAAGATTGCATCCTATTTCGCTTCTCTGGTTGCCCCAGACTCCCCCAGTCTAGGACCTTCTCCCTCACCATTTTGTCCTTCATGACGTTGCCATTTTGAAGAGTCCGGGCCAGTTGTCTCTGGGTCACTCCACAATCTGCTTCTGTGGGCTGGCTTCCTTAGGTTAAGGAATTTTAGGGGAGAGAATGACGTAGGTGATGTTGTGTGGCCATGATTAATGCATTTGATAGGTTTGGCTCTCTGGAGACCTCTGTGATTACCTCTTTCATTGTAGATAAATTAGTCATATTAAATATTCTCCTCCATTAGAAAGACTAACTGAAGCTTCAAGAGAGGTGTCCACGAGACCCTGGATGCTGGGTCCCATTGCCAGAGCTGAACAAGGCTCTGCTATTTCTGACTTCACACGTGCATCTCTCTGCTTTCTGTCAGTAATCTTTCCCCTAAACCCACTTGGGGATGATCCAGCTATAAACAGACATAAAGCACAGAGACATGTTTTCATTAACTGTAAAGGGCTAGCAGGAGTAACTCAGTATGGTTGTTGTAAGGATCCCTAGAAGCCATCTGGGGTACTTTGGCACCCAGTAGCTTCTCAAGGGGTGGGAATGATTGCCAAGCCTATCATTAGGAATCATGAAAATGTGATTTGTTGTTATGGCAGTACTCTTGACCAATATTAAGGCTATAATTTGTGACCTCTGTCTCTGAGATATTTACCCTGGAAAGTTCTATAGCACAGCCTTCTCAGTTCTGATAATACAAAGCAGTCCACCTGCTCTGGCTAAGTAACCTTTCATTTTGATCAAGAAAATGTGTCCATGCGGATTCTCACCTCTGAGCCTTTGCCCATGCTGTTCCTGCTACCTGGAAGGTCTCCCTGCTGCTCCCCAGCATGGATCTGGAGATGGGCGCATCTCACTCATCCCTTTGCCCCTCGAGGGACTCAGTGATGCCCTCCTCTGGGCTTCCCAGTCCTTCTTTCAGTCATGGATGAACATACTGGGAAGCAAACAGTGATGGCCCCGGCCTTTGGAGCTGCAAATGCTGGGCGGCACCCACATAGGGGAGTAAAGACGGATTTCTAGCTTCTTGCCTATGTGGCCATTTGTCGCTGTCATCAAGACATGTCTGAACTTCACTGTAGGCATTTGCCCCATCCCTGGAAACCGATGCACATTAATGTGATGAAAACTCATGGCCCGCCGTTGGTTACTCAATGGCATTTGCCTTGCAGAGTTGCCTGTGCCATGTCCAATAGGGCCATGAGCTGTCCACAGCTGGGCTTTTCCCATAAAGTGGGTGATTGGTATGTCTTCAGACTCCAGGAGCACACTTGCGACATTTCACCCTGCAGTGGGTGGGCCTTGTGATGGGAATGTCACCAGGAGCCAGGTCAGCACTGTTTTCTCGTGGAAGTACTTCTGATAGAGGCTGAGCAGTGTGGGAACAAGTGCAGTGAGTGTCAGGAACCTCAGGCCTTGGCTTTGCACCTGCCCAGCACTCGTTCTGGGGCCCTGAGACAGAGGCAAGAGCAGACTCTTCTTGCCTCAGTGGAGCAGCACGGTGGGGTGGAAGCTGTTCAGGTCATGGCATCTCGCACACCTGAGACTGGCTTCTGCCGTTTACAGGTGAGTGGTGGTTTTGGCTCTCTGAGCCTCAGTTTTCGCATCCTTAAGTTGGAGATTATAAATAAACTCTACTGCACAGAGTGGCTGTAAGAACTAGCTGTGATGAGGTTTACTGGGCACCTACCCTGTGCCTGGCGCTGTGCTAGTTTTCTTACACATGCTTGCACTTCTCGTAAGGACCTGGTCCCAGTCTCCTCCAAGGTTTCTCCTGAAAACAGATCCTGGGGTCTCACCAAACTTGAATTCTGTGGAGTCCTATTGTTTAGGTGGAGTTAAGTGTTTTGTTTTGTTTTTTTCTCTTCTGCACATTAGCTCTAATTTGCATATGGAAATATCTCTGGATAAGATCTACTTGGTCTTCCACTTAAGTGTCCTGGGGACTTGTTCCAATGAAGTCTTCTAACAGCTTTACCAAAAATTAGCATGAAACTAACAAACAGAAAATGTTCTGTAATTCTTGGGCATGAAGAGTTTGCTGTTTCCTGATTGACTCTATGAGTAACAGATTTTGTGACTGCCTGTGACCAGGGCCTCAGGGACTGAATGTAGCTAAGTCCGCGTGGGAGCTTGAGATGCTCGTATGGGCCCCTGCTCTCGTTCTGTGTTTCTCCCCTGGAGTTGGAGCCTCTTGGGGGTCTGGTGCTGAGGGCAGGGTCCTTTGAGGAAGGGTGTCAGCAGAAGAGCCGGGGGGTCTGCTGTCGTGGTAAATGCTGGTGGCTCAGGGGTGAAGGCTCACTGTCTGTTCTTTAGACGTCTCTTCTAACTGGTATGTCCAGGGTATGCCCAGGATTTACAGCCAAGGTCAAGGAGTGGTATCTCCTGGTGTAGAGCTCCCCTGCCTCACGGCACTGCAGTGTGGACTTCAATTTTGAGATGAGGCCTCTGGGTTGTGAGGGAAGACATTGGCTGGGAGGGAAGAAGTCTAGCCTAGGAAATGTGGGATGAAGCACAACTCACATCCTGCCATTGTGATTTGCTGTGTGACCTGGGGCAAGTCACTTCACTTCTCTGGGCCTGAGTTTCTTCCTTTCCAGACTAAGGAGTTTGGCCAAGTTCCCAAATTCTCAAGGCCCACCCCTCCCCCCACCCCCCAGTGTCTGCCTGGTTCTCTCTGCCACCAACAGGAGCCTGGAAAGGACTGGCTGGGCTGATGTCTACCCAACAGTTTTCTCCTCAGACACCTTTTGCAGGCAACTCTCTCCCAGTTAGATGCTTTTTTTTTGGCATACGGCTCTTTAAGTAACCAATAGCTCCTTGCAGCGCATCTTTGCTTAGTTTCTTTGATAGGCTCTCCTCCATCCTGACTGCACAAAGTGCCCGGTTCTAAAGAGAGAAACCCTTAGCCCATCAGAGCCCTGGGGCATCCATATCCGCCAAGCTTGCCCTTCCTCGTGAGAAGAGGGTTATGGCTCCCCAGGATTTGCCTTTCGATTAAACCTGAACCCCCATTCTGCCCTTCCGCCTACCTCTGCTTCCCTGCCACGTCCTCTGCTTGTCCTTATGTCAGGGCTCTCTCTGCTTCCTGGGAGGATATGTCCTCCACCCACAGGAGCCACTGGCCCAGCACGGGGCCTCGTGCCAGGCCCCATCTGACTCAGGTCAACCGTCTGTGCTCTGCAGGGGCCTGAGCCACGAGGGAATCTCAGACCCGCAGGCAGCGCGGCACTGCACAAATGGAGACCTGACCTCCCATTGCTCGTCCACGCTTCATGTGCTGGGCAGGGGCGGCCAGAGGACCTCCATCCACAGGTGGGGTGACGAGGCTCAGAGAAGTGGCAACACTGGAATTTGAAACCAAGTGTCCTGATAGCACAGGCCCCGCCTTTCCTCCCCAGGCTCTGTGCTCAGCATCACTGTGGGGGGGGGGTTGGTGTGTCCCTCCCATGCCACAAGGACAGGTCACTGGGGCATGCTTTTGGAGAAGGAAGGAGGAGGGGGTCACCTCCAGGTAGATCGGGGAGGCTTCATGCTCAGGGAGGGAACTTTTCAGATGGGTGGGCATCGGAGAAGAGAAAGTTCCAGGCCAGCAGAAAGAGTATCTGTTGAATCTGCCAGTTCCTTCACCTGGTTCAAAAGTCCAACTCTGTGCAAAATTCCAGGGACCAAACCCTGAGATGGGAGCCATGCTCAGATCCAGCCTTTGATTGTTATAATTAATCATTTAGACCTGTGTCCTCAGACATCTTTTCTTAATAGCAGGGGGCCCCAGATGGCAGACCCGAGACCAGCAGTGTGAGTGCTCTGGCATAAAGGTGGGCTAGCAGCCCCAAGCAGGATGTAGTTTGAAGTAGAATGTGACTGCGGGAGCAGGCCTCCCAGGAAGGCTGCAGGGTCCCCCTGCACAGGACAAAGGGCCCAGCCGCAGTGGGGGAAAGAGCTTCCACTGAACTCCATAGTCTGTGCTGTGTCACCTGGGCATGTCACCTTTCCTGGGAGCTAGCTATGAGAACAATTTAGAAGAAGACTGTGATGTTCAAATATGCCATCCCGGTGAACATGCCCCACCCTCTATGAGTCTTTGTTTCTCTATCTGTGAAGGAAGGGTCTGAAAATGTGGATTGTTCCAGAAGCAATAGGGGTGGAAACCCTAGTCCTGTAGATGCTGGTGGGACTGACCTTCTAAAACATGGAGTGGGGGACCTGCCCCTAGGGTCTGCCTGGATTCCGTCTGAAGCTTCATGGGACACACGGGTTGACAGTTAATCGGGGGAGGGCAAACGTGGCTTTCCTGTCACATGTGCCTCCTTGACGGGTGACATCAGTTTCAGCATAGCAGGAATCGAGGCTGGAGGGAAGAGAGGAGGGTGCATCTGAGGGTGAGGTCACTTTATTTGGGAAAGTTTTATTCTTCATGTCTTCGCATTCACTCTTGGATCCTAACTCCAGCCTCTCTGGAGGTTCCAGTCCAGTTTCTCAGGGACCTCTAAGCATCCAGAGAATGGCTCTTGGTTTTAAGGAGGGAGGTTTTGTGAAGTTGAGGCATAAACCTTGGCCACTAAAAACATAAGGCCTCAGCCTCACCTCTTCCAGCTCCTGGTGCATCGGGTGGTGGAGACATCAGGGGCTTAGTAAGCACCTGGCCAGCTGTGGCTTCTCTTCCTTCCTCTTTGTAATCAGGCCATGTGGCCTTGGGCAAGTCACTTCTTATCCTCTTCTACAAAGAATTAAATGGCCAGGTGAGAAGCAAGTGTGTCCCAGACAGGTGCTGGTGAAGATGAAAGGAAATAAGTGTCATTGTGCGCTAGGCTCTTAGTTCACATTTCGGTGTCAAGGGGTGGTCTGGAGAGGGGACAGGACCAAGTCCTCCCAGCATTGGTTTCCTAAGCAGGGCCAGCCCATCTCTCCTGGGATGTCACATTATTCAGGCACAGTGTTATCTAGACCTCCTCACACCAAAGAATTGAGTCTCAACCCAGCTCCTCTGATCCTTCTATTGGTGGGTTCTTTGTGGCCCCAGCTCTCAGTTCTGAATGGACGAGATGCTTGGTGATGGCGGGGTGGGACATTTTCCAGCAAGCCAAAGCCCTTTCCCCTGACAAACCTTGCGGAAAGTCTTAACTTTCCCTAACCTGAAATAATGAAGCAGCTACTAGATGTGAGCTGCAGCAGCAGTGGGCCTGGTGGCTCCTCAGGGCCCCCTCTGTGCAATATTGCCTGCTGATTGATCCATTTATGCCGTGATTATTTACGCAGCATTTGGGCATCTGCTATAAGCCAGAGAGGCCGTTGTGGTAAACTGGACGGTCAAGGTCCCTGGCCTCATAAGGCTAAAATTCCAATGTACCACGTGCTTCCAAGATGCACGAGTTCTAGAAACAGAGTCAAATGATCAGGTGTCAGAATCAGAATATGCCTCAGCAATTGCTGCATTTTCTCAAGCTGAATTTTAGAAGTTGGGTAGAAAAATAAAAATCCAATGAAAGGATAAACACGATTAGTGGGAACCCAATGAAGCAGAACCCACAATTAACAAGATTTCTCTATAATTTCATGGCTCCTAAGAGAAGAACACACTCCTGAAAAACGCTAATTATATATTTGCTTATTCAGCCCACAAATAGCATTTGACAGCTGTTTTGGGCTGGAAGGAACCTCCAGGGGTCATCTCAGTCCACCCTCTGCTTTATCAGAACTCTCCATGGAATAGATAATGCATTGGATTAGGTGAAACTGTTGGTGTTATAGAGCAAAATTTAAATAGGAAAACAGACTAATCCCAACTGGAAGATTTGAGGCTCTCTCGGATGTCCATAAATGTTGATCAGTAGGTGTGCATTTAAACAAACATGGGAGACGTGGGCAAAGACATCAAAGATGATGAGTAGATTTTAAACCACTGAACTGATTAACACTGAGGAATAATTTCTAGTCTATCCCCAGCAGGCCAAGAAATTGCTGATTCTCCCTCTAAGATGTACAATTTTTAACTTTAGCCAACTGTGTACCCTTGTACCTCAAAACATTAAAAATAAAGAAAGTGTCATTTGTGACCCCAGGCATAGAAGAATTTAAGCTTGAATTAGTTCCCAACTCACACTCATAAGCTTGATTGGCACCTATGCACAGGGGGTTCATCCTGGGGGTTGGGGGCACAGAGATGTGGATCCTCATGTATTCATTTGGGGCACGTGTGTGTGCACACTGACTGGGTATCTCTGGGTCTCTGAATTTCTCTTTTTTTTTTTGGCATTCCTGGACATTTTCATGACTGTGTGGTAAGAGGACCTGTGTTTGGTTGTGATGGTGGTGCTGCTGGAGGCCCTCTGGAACATTCCCTGGGGAGGGTGGTGGAAACCAGGAAATTTCTACCAGAAGCTGAGTCAGCTTGGCCACATTCCGGGAGGATGGAATGGTTTGTCCCAAACCCCTTGCAGGGACCTACCTTCCCACGTTGGTGGGTGTTTGGGATTTCGATGAGAGGCCCAACTGTGGTCAAGCCATCAGGCCTTCCATGAGAAGCCGCACCCGATTTGGCCAAACCAGTGATTCCAACTGGACCCTAGTGAACCAAATTCAAAGAAGTCTACTGTCACTGTTACTGTTCGTTTTCCTTTTGTTTTCTTCTCTGGCCTTCTCCATCTGTGGAGAGGGTGCCTTCACAAATGGCCTTAGAATGCCGTTCTGAAGTTTAACGGAATGAGACAACCATCGAATGAACATCAGAGGTATCTATTATCGCAGCTTACCTGAAGAATGAAAAAACAAAACAAGACTGTATCACCAATGTTTACAAGTCCAAGTAGACATCCAGCCCATGTAAAATATGTAATTTATGCAAGGGATTGCATCTTTCTTTTGTAACGAATGCACTAAGCAACCCTGTATATATTTTACAATGTCTTTACAGAAAAAAGAAAGAATCATTTACTGTAGTGTTGTAAAATAATGCACTTTTCTAATTTTTTCATTAAAATCTCTATGGCACGTTTGCAAATGTGTTTTGGTCTTCTTTCACTGAGAAAGGCTGGATAGGAGCCTCCTTGACACAGCCTCCCCGCCTTTGAGCGCATTTGGAAGGCTGTCTGATGTGAGGCAGACAGAGAGCCAATTGTGCAGCACTTGCGCTCTTGGTCTTCCTCCTGGTGGGCCAGCCCACTGAGGAGCTTTTCCTGCAAAAACCCAGCAAGACCTCAGCTGAACTGACACCTGGTTTGTCGATTTTTGTTTTTCTTTTGTGGCTGAGGAATCTTAGCTCAACACATGAGACAACCCCTTTTGCCCTTTTTCACCTGTCTGTCTGTATGTGGAGGAAAGAAGGAAAAACAGGGAGATAAAATGTGCTCAGTGTTATCTCTACATCGAAGGCAAAATCTGCTCCCCATAACCTGCAGGAGCTGCCCGCATGTTAGGGGCTGCCTGACTTCACTCGTGTTCTGGAGGCACGGGCATCCGGAACTCCGGGAGATGCTGGGGTCAGAGCTCCCCCAGGGCGGTGGCTCTCCGACTCCCCTGGAGGCCTCCTGAAAACACACATTGAGGGCCCCGCCCTCAGCGTTGGTCCGGGATGGGCCCCAGAATGTGCGTTTCTAACAAGGCCTCAGGGGATGCTGCTGCTGCTGGCGAGGGGACAACACCTTGAGGACCACGGTCTTCTCCAGACTGTCTCAATCTGGGATTAAGGGGGAGATTCTGGCCAAAAGCAATGTCATGGCCACAGGTGGGGCCCCACAAAACCAGGCTCCTTTCTACCTGTCTTGTAGGAAATGCACTCACTCACAGAACACCTACCGCCGCTCGGCTCTGTTTGCCTCCTCCTGGCACTTACCTAGAGGCTCATACAGGAAACAGGCCTGACCCTGGTAAGAACCTTCACTCTTGATGATTTACATGATGTCACTACAGTTTGTCCCTCTAATAGCCACCTTGTTTCAGGAGCTGGGTCTGCTAAGCCAGGGGTCAGAAAAACTGTAAAGGGCCAGATAGTACATATTTTAGACTTAGTGCCATAACCCAGCTCTGCTGTATCAGGAAAGCAGCCAGAGACAATACACAAATGAATGGGCATGGCTGTGTCCAATAAAACTTTGTTTACGGAGGCTGAAATTTGACTGTCTCATCATTTTCATGGGTCACAAAATACTCTTCTTCTGACTTTTTCCCCACCATTTAATAATGTGGAAACCATTCCTAGTTGGTGGGCCACACCAAGACCGCGGGCTCCGTTTGGCCTGGAGGCCACAGTTTACAGATCCCTGTTCTAAGCTCTTTTCCACGTATGGACTCATTTGATCTTCCCTCGGCCTTCGTGGTGGGCGCTATTATGACCCCTCAGTGTCCTTATCTGTGGAAGGTCATGACGGAGCCAGGACTTGAGGGCTGTCAGTCAGGTGCCAAGGACCCTGCTTCTCACAAGGTAGGAAGGACTAAAATCAGCACACAGATGGGAGGAGTCGATTTCATCCATTCTTCTTGGACTTGTACTTCTTGGGAGGGTTCAGAGAGATGGTGAGCCTGGCCCAGGCCAGCTTTCCCTGACCCGCAGCCCTGTTTCCTTTCCTTGCTCTGCACCCACCCTGCCATCCACCCAAACAACGAACATCAGTGTATGCACCACCATAAATCACCCATCATTAAAGTTAAGGGCCGGATGCAGCGTCTCCCCCAGGTGAGGACAGGGAGTGGAGGCAATTTTCCCAAATCCTGCCGCCTCTCAGAGAGCCTGCTCATGGTAGGTCTCCATGTCCTGTCTTTGCAGGGTTCCTGAGAAGATTATATGCAGCAGGATTTTACAATATGTGTTGTTGACACTTTAGAGATGCTGTTGTCTCTTCTTTGAGTCTCAGTGTGAGGTAACAGGTCTCCATCTAGCATGAGCCCAACCAGGCTGCTGAGGACACAGGTGGCATCAGACAGGAAAGTAGTTAGGTGCAGATTCCTCCTGCTTATCTGTCCTCCTCCTCCCCCTCCTCCCTCTTCCACCTTGCCTCCTCCTTTCTCTCCTTCCTCCTTCCTTCCAATCCAATAAACATTCATAAAAAACTCCAGTTTGGATATCCATATGGCCACTTGGGTTTCTAATGGGCATCTCAAACTTTACGTGTCCAACAATGAACTCCTGATCGTCTCCCTCCCCCACTCCCCAAATCCCGGCTTCTCTTGAAGTTCTCCTCATCTCAGTAAATCAGCTCCATCCTTCCAGCTGTTCAGGCCAAAGAACTTTGGAATTATCCTTGACTCCTCTCTTTTCTACCCCAAATCCAACCTGTCAGAAAATCCTGTTGGCTCTACTGTCAACATTTACCCGGAATCTGACCCCTTCTCCTCACCTCCACCAAACTCCCCTGGTCCACATGCCAGGTCTCCCCTGGATTATTGCGTCAGCACGCCTCCTCCCCTGTCTACCCCAAAACATCCTTTTGCATTTTAAAAATTAGGTTTATTGAGGAATAATTTACATATAGAACAATTTACCCTTTTTAGCTATACAGTTCTCTGAATTCTGACAACACACAGGGTCTTAAAGCAATCCTTTTAGAGTGTAAGTAAGGTCAGGTCACCTTCCCTGCTCCACCCTCCCGGTGGTTCCCACCTCCGCCAGCAGACAGGGCCCCCACAGACCTTCTCCCCCTCCTTCTAGCCCTGCTGGCCTCCTGCTATGCCTCAGCACCAGTGTCCAGAGGCTCCCTCTGTCCAGAACACTCTTTCTCCAGACCTCCACCTCTTTGCCTCCCCCAGGGTCTCTGCTCAAATGTTACCTTCTTGGTGGGCTCTCTCTGATCCCTCACCCCTGTGGCCTCCTACCCCTCTCTCCAGCTTGCTTTCTTCCCGTAGCATGTATCACAATCTGCCATTTCCTGTGATATATTTTGCACAGATGTTGGTTGGTTGTGTCTCCCCCGTGAGAGTATAAGTCCCATGAGGGCAGGGATTTTCACCTGTTATAGTCACTGCTGTACTTTAGCACCTGGACAGTGTCTGGCATCTAATAGTTATTAAGTATTTGCTGAATGCCTAGCTGATTGAACAAGGTCAGAAATGGAGCCCACCCATGCCCTGCAGACTGGGTGAGCCTCCTGGCATCCTTCCATTCTTTCTAAACTCCTCCCACCCTTGTCATTGGCCTCCCGGTATGTGCCAGGCCCCAGGGGACAAGTTCATGGCCCAGAGATGGATTGGAGGTGCTTAGAGAGGCATCCACACAGAGGATGGAGCCCCTGTGGGAGGCCCTATGGGGACTGTCGTAGTTCATGAGGCAGGGTGCCTGTGCGCAGAGCGGGAAGCCTCAGGAAGGGACTGTCATGGAACTTTTCAGTGGGGATCAAGCAGCTCCAAGTTTGTGGACTGGGGATCCAAGACTGGCTTGGCTCTTAGTTTATGACCCAAGGCAGAACTCTCTGGAAGGCAATTTCTATCCTCAGTGAATGCGGAGGTGAGTGCCTCCGAAGACCTCTCTGTGCTCTCTAGAATCTTCTGGAGGGATAATATGGGCAGAGCTCTTTTCTTGCCTTTTCTGTAGCTATTTCAGCTACGCCCTGCCCGCCTCAGAGGGACGCCCAGGGCATTGGCAGCTGAGGATTCACAACTTCTTGGAGCTCTGTATACAGTGCCAACACCCGGGTTCTAACACCCACTTCAGCACTTTCCCCTCTGGTTCGCCTGCTCATCATTCAATCAGGACACACTGGGTGTTGTGTGGCTGACTTAACTAGAATCCACGTGCAGTTCCTTACCTGCCACAGGTACAGGACAGCGACGCTGGAGGCTATTCAGGGACTCCTCTTCAACAACACTGTCATCATCATGGTGCACCTATTAATAAAAATAATGGTCAGTTCTAATAGAGTTAATTAAATATAATTAAGTTTCTGTATGCTTTTGTTCTTGAGGTTAGATTTTCACCAAGTTTATAGGATATGTTTTTGATGGCCTGACATTAAACATAGGTATACACAACACTCACTTTGGGGGGCCCTGAAGAGGACCCCAAGGGGGAAAAGCAGTTATACTCCAGGAAAGCTGAAACCAAGGTGACCAAGAGGCCCTGTGATTCCTGATTGGGGGCGATAGCCCACAGCGTAAAGAACATGAGGTTTCGAAGGTTTTATTCTATCTTGCCACAAATGAAAAATCCTATAATCAAAAGCCACAAGGGCAGATGTTCCGGAGTGCAGGGGCTGGTTTTCAGTTGAGCTGCTTCTCACGTGGGCACCTCTGTGTTCTGCTCCAGAATGAGAAGTAAAAGGAACTTCTTTATTTTATGATGATTAATAATTCTTATTAACAATGTCCGCTCTACCATTTACTATCCACGTGTCCTTGGACGCTTTCCTCATCTGCACGTGGTCAGGGAGACGCTATTAAATAAGAACATGGTAGCTCACCTTTACTGAGCAGTTATGACCGTTATCATGTGCCAGGCACTGGGTGCTAAGGGCTTTTTTTAGCTGGAGGGGTTTCAGAATCTTCTTTACTAGTATCCACCTTTTATTTGTTGTTACCTTTTAAAAATAGACTTTATTTTTTCACGGCAGTTTGAGGTTCATGGTAAAATTAGGAGGAAGGTTCAGGGAGTTCCCATATACCCCCAGGCTCCCCCACTATCAGCATCCCCCATCAGAGGGCACATCTGTTACAATGATGAGCCTACATCCACACATCAGTATCACCCAGAGCCCATAATTTACATTGGGGTTTGCTCTTGGTGGTGTACATTCTATGGGTTTGGGCAAATGTATAATGACATGTATCCACCACTAGAGTATCGTACAGAGTAGTTTCACTGCCCTAAAAACCCTCTGTACTCCAGCTATTCATCAGCAAAGTGCTTTTCATGTAATAACTCACAGCATCTCCAAGTGTGTTCCATGGAATGCTGGTCTTATATGCTGCTTCTCCCGCCCCAAATAGGTTATGTGTGTGGCTGTACTCTGTGTCCCTTCCCTGGACATTTATAACCCACCCCACCACAACTTCTCACAGCCTTTACTATCCTAGGAAACTTTTGAGCTTTCTTAACCCAGTGGTTCCTGAACATATTTGACTGAGGAATCCTTTCCCCCCAGCACACCTGTTTACATGCATCAGGACCTCACCCCCACACATCAGCAATGGGGTGCATTGACTCCTTCCCGCTCCCCACCCTCAAGCACATGGCAGGGTGGCGCTTGCTGGTTCCCTGTGTGGGTGGAATTGTGTGACTTGTTCTGGCCAATGAATCCTGAGTGAAAGGACGTGGGTCCTTTCCCAGCTGGAGCGTTAATTGTTGGTATGAGACCCTCTGGAACTTTCTTTCCGTCTGTCATGCTGACAGGTATCAAGATAGTGGCTACTGAGTCCGGGTCCTGAAGTGAGGAGTCCTCTGCTGGCCTATAGTGGACACATAAAGTGAGGGAGAAGATACCTTTCAACCACTAAGATGTTGGAGTTGTGACTATCCACAACCTATATCCCAACTGATCCATGTCCCTCAGGACCCTGGTTCATCAGGCATTTAGTGCCTGGCACATGGTTGGTCCACAATAAATATCTATTGAATTAGTGACTGGCCCAAAACATCCTGGAGACGGTTGTGTGCAATGAAATCCCACATATGGGTCTTACTTATCTGGGTTAAGCATTGCCCACTTCAGTCCCATCTAAAAAAAAAAATCTCTTTGGCATGTCCATGGTTTCCCTGACATGTGGAGGAGGTCACATCAGGGGACGGTGTGTCCTCTTCAAATGAGGAAGTCGAGAAGCCACTTCCTCTCCTGGATCCTCAACATCCTTCAACCAGCAGTGGCAGAAGGTGAATCTGGAAGCACTGGCATGGATAAAAATCCAGATCTTGTTTTTCATAATGTGTCTAGAGCTGGTGGCAGCAAAAAACAAGCCGAACCTCAGCTGCGACTCCAGTCCTGCCAAGCCCTCTCCAGAGCCCGAGTCATTCATCCCAAGACAGAATGCAAGAGGATTGGACGGAACTGGAGGCACAGGGTTGCTGGTACAGCCTGGACAGCTTTTTCAAATCCCTGCTGCAGAGTTAGAAGGTCTATCGACTCAGCTACTGAATTCTCCGAGAAGCTCAAGTCCACTCTCTTAACGGCTCCGATTAACTCAGCCCCAGCCGGGCCAAGAATCGTGTTGATAAACAACCCAAAGAGCCCAAAGAGAGGGTCGTGGGGCCCCATCACCTGGCCTACCCACAGGGACAGTCGGAGCTCCCAGGTGGGGACCGGGTCGGCTTCCTGGCTTGGGACCCACCATCTCAGGTGGAAGTGCTGCTTACCCTCACTGGTCCCCCAGGCCATCCTGTGATCACCTCTCATGTGTAAAGCAGGGCTCTTTTGAGGAATTGTTATTACGAACATAGCCCCATGAGTCAAGGCACCTACTGAGATAATAGATGGAATGCTCGTAATAAAATCTAGCTGTGTGCCAGGCACTGTTCTGAGACGCTGCTTCTGTGGTTATTATTTCAGTTCAGCTGTATGCATTCCGAACATGTTCCCTTGGCTGTGTGTCTGCCACGTGCTGTGTGTCTACTGTGTAAAATGACTTCTGTGTGCTTATTGCCTGGTGCCCTCTCTTGCTCCTTATTCTGGTTATGGTCCAGACTTGAGCCAGTTTGCAGACCCAGAACCCCTGAATGAAGAGGAGGCTGGGTCCCCTTGAGGGAGGATCCAGCTACACTGACAACAATTTATACTATTCCTCCTAGCCTTTCCTGAAGGGAACTATGGCCATTTACCAGGGGGACTTCACTGGGGAAAGAGAAACTATCATATTTGGGGGGATTACTGGACACTGGCTCTGTGCTGACACTAATTCCAAGAGACCCAAAACGTCACTGTAGCCCACCCATCAGAGCAGGGGCTCATGGAGGTCAGGTGATCAAGGGGGTTTAGTTCAGGTCCATCTCAGTGGGTCCACTGGGTCCCCCAGGCCATCCTGTGATCACCTCTCAAGCTCTGGAATGTATAATTGGAATAGACATGCTCAGCAACTCGCAGAATCCCCACACTGGAAATGGACCTTGCACCAGTCACAGGGTGGTCTGTCACCCATGCTGGGCTATTTTGAGCAACACGTCCCCTGGACCATTGCAACAACTACTCCAGGGATGAAAATGTGACCCAAATTGGCCAGTCAGAGCCCTCTCTTTTCTTCCCCAATGGGAACTGCTGGAGAAGAGCTCTGTGTCTGCCACCTGCTGTGGCACGAGGCCTCTTGGGGCCTCTGGGGGCGGGTGGGCTGAGAGGATGAGGCCAGCATTCAGACACATCTTGCAAAGCCTAAGTGTAGGTTAAGTCCTGAGTCAAGTCATCCCTGAGGCCAGATCCATCCTGCCCTTTCTGGTAGGTGATGAAATCAGCTAATCAATTTTCAATAAGCCAGTGTGAGCTTGGATGCAGTGACACGGACTCTAGTGCCCCTACTCAAACATTGTGCTGGGAATCTTCTGTTTTCCCCTCCAGATCTCTCTTCACCTTTATCCACTTTGCTCTGTGTCCATGGAAATGAACCTGTGTGGTTTCCATTTAGATTTGGCCAATGAACAGCTCTGGTGTGAAAGGACGTGGGAGCGTTTATTCCCTCCGTTTGCCCCGTGGAGAATCTGGGGTCCGGATGTTTTCTAAAGCAAGGGTCGCAGCCTCTGCAAGCTGGCCCTCTCCACACAGCCTCTGGTTTCCAGCTTCTGAACTTCCCCTGGCCCTGGGGGGTAATGGTGCCCTGCCATTATTAGCCCGAGGAGCTGCACTATCCTTTATGGTTTCCTTATACTCTGCCGAGTTTTTGAAAATAGTCCATTCATTAAACTATCCTCAAATCACCCAATGGGAGTATGCCACTGTCTCCTGGTGGACCTTGCCTGCTGCGTACACTACATGATTGCTACATCCGGACAACTCAGCCTAAGTGGACACAATGTCGTCGTGAGATCATATCATGAGAGCTGGGTGCACGTGTTGGCGCAGCAATGAGCTTGTGAAAAGTAACTCAAGTTGTCTAGGAAGGGAAAGCAATTGCTTAGTATATGAGTTGGCCTTGTTCTATTGCTGTGCACTGTGTTGGGTACTTCTGATGCCAGATTTCCTAGTGGGGCAATCCCCCCCAGAACTGACACCATTAGCAAGTGAGGATGGCCCCGCTTCTAGAACAGAACTCTAGAGTTTGTTGCATTTTTTAGTGGTCTGCTATGGACTGAATGTTTGTGTCCATCCCTAATTCATGTGTTGAAACCTAAGCCCCAATGTGATGATATTGAGAGGTGGGGCCTTTGGGAAGTGATTAGGTCATTAGGCTGGAGCCCTCATAAAGGGGATTAGTGCCCTTATTAAAGAGGCCTCAGAGAGTTCATGCTCTCCTTTTGCCATGTGAGGACACAGTGAAAAGACAGCCATCTATGAAACAGGAATCAGTTCTCACCAGATACCAAATCTTCCGGTGCCTTGATCTTGGACTTCCAGCCTCCAGAACTGTCAGAAATCAACTTCTATTGTTCATAAGCCTCTGAGTCTATGGTATTCTGTGACAGTAGCCTGAACAGACTAACGGGGTCCATCCAACAGCAATTCATCCTCTGCTGGAAGCAAATCCAGATGCAAGATTCTTTTTCTTTCTTTCAATTTAGATTTTATTGAAGCATGGCAGGCACTATAGAAAAGTGAATGGTAAGGGCCAGCCCAGTGGTGTAGTGGTTAAGTTCATGTGCTCCACTTTGGTGGCCTGCCGTTTCCCTGTTCTAATCCTGGGCACGGACCTATGCACCACTCGTCAAGCCATACTGAGGTGGTGTCCCACATAGAGCAACTAGAAGGATGTGCAACTATGACATAAAACTATCTACTGGGGATTTGGGGAGAAAAAAAGGAAAAAAGGAGGAAGATTGGCAACAGATATTAGCTCAGGGCCAATCTTCCTCAAAAAAAAATTAAAAAAAGAAAGAAAGAAATAAAAGTGAATGGCTTGATAAACTTTCACGGACTGAACCATCCATATCACTGAAGCCTTAAGTCCAGAAATAGAACAAAACAGTCACTCCGGAAGCTTCCTTCAACTCCTTCCATACCCCCACCAAGCAAGGACTTTCCTGACTTCTGATTGTCTGTCTTTTATATTTTAAATAATTGGAATCATAAATGTATACTCTCTAGGAGCTGGCTTTTTTTGCTTAACTTATTTGTCAAATTTGTCCATGTTGCATGTCGTTGTAGTGTGTTCACTCTCATTTCTGCATAGCGTTCCATTCTATGAATGTGACAGTCCACTGTAGATGGCCATTTTTTTTCTGGTTTTTGGCTATGCTTAATAATGCAGCTGTGAGCATTTTGGAACACATCTTTTGGGTTACAAAGCACCAAGGCACGGCTGCGCCACTGGAAGAATCTACTAAGGATGAACATATGTATCCCTAACAGTTTTCCAGTGCCCCACCCATACTTGTGTAAGGTCTAATTCCTACCACAAGCTTCTGATTTCCACAACTCTTGTGACACCTCTGCTTCCCTGAAGATTGACAGACACAGCTATTGTGTCAGGGCAGAGTTCCAGGTGAATAGAATCTTAGAGATGGGAATCAGGATCTTTTTTTTTTTTTTGTGAGGAAGACCGGCCCTGAACTAACATCTGCCAATCCTCCTCTTTTTGCTGAGGAAGACTGGCCCTGGGCTAACCATCCATGCCCATCTTCCTCTACTTTATATGGGATGCTGCCACAGCATGGCTTGACAAGTGGTGCATCAGTGCGCGCCCGGGATCCGAACCAGCTAACCCTGGGCTGCCGCAGCGGAGCGTGAACACTTAACCACTTGCGCCACCGAGGAACCAATTTTTTGATCTGACTAGATTTAGAGTCATCAACGATTCTCTTGCCCAGCAGCTAATGTAGTGGGTGGCTGAATTACAACACAAATTGAATTCACAGCTCTAGGGTCTCATGTTAAATTAGAGATACCCTCAAACAGTGGCTCAGCTCCCATGTGTACCTCATCTTTCGCTTTGGCTTCCTACAGTTAATTAGCAACATCTGGATCTCAATTTCAAATTCCAGGAGAGAGAATCTGATCGGCCAAGCTTGGTTTGCGTTCTTGCCTCTGTGGTGAGCATTACGGTGCCCACTTAGGGTAGCTGTGGTGGCCTATGGCAGAGAAAATTTCTGCTCAGAGAAAAAATATTACAGGTTTGCAAAGGTTACAGGGATGAGTATGGGAAACTGTTTACCGCCCATCCTCACATTTTAAGGGTCCCACTTCTTCTCATCAATGATCAGGGTCACTGTGTCCTCTTGTCTCCTTGGTGCCTCCTTTCTATCCCCTCCTCCCCTCAGCCAAGACTTGGTCTTTCATAATGTGGTCGATCATCTGTACAGGATCATGTGGCTGTGTCTCCTTCAAAAACAGTACCTATTATCTATTTTCTCTGCTTGAAGCAAAGAGGCTGAGACTGGGAGTAGAGGAGGGGGCAGGGGGAGCAGCTGGGGGGAGGACCATGGGGAAGACTATGGAGAGGACTTGGGGTTTCCCAACAGCCACAGTGAAGCTCACCTGCAAAATAATGCTTCACTAGTCCATGTGACACCTCTGCTAAACTGAGATGCAGCCCAGTGGACACAGGATCTGGTGAGCAGAGGCAGCTTCATGAAGACAAAATCACTCCTTCCTTTGCATAGACACAACCCTGGACCATGGAAGCACAGCTTAGTGAGGGTTGGCCCTATTCCCATCCTCACATACCACCTTGGTCCAGCTCTCCTGTGCAGTGCACGGCAGGTACAACTGTGCGCAGCAGCCCTCAATGTTTTATACAACAGATAAGTTAAAATATATCATGCCAAGAGTCATGCAGTGAAGGGCCAAATCAGAGACCCTGGTGCTGACCAAATGCTGAATCCCAAATAGGCCAAAATATCAACGAATGAAAGTCAGATTATACTCTATGGGCATGTTTAGCACACGCCTAGTCCTTCATACACAAGCATGTATTTATTGAGGATCTACTAAAGGGAGCCAGTTTAGAGCCATATTTCTTTATTTAATTCATTCAAGAAATTGTTATTGAGAGTCTCTTAAATACCAGCACTGCAGTCTAGGTACTTGGGACCGTAAGTGAATACTGGGCACATAATTGCTTTCGAGGAGCTTATATATAGTGTGGAGTAAGAAATAAGCATAATAAATAGATAAATTATAGGGTTCATTTGAAGGCGGGGTCGTGGAACACAGGAGGAGAAGTGGGGAGAAAGGGATTTGGAGCCCAGTGGGAGGCAAGTGATGTGTCCAATTGGCAGTCAGCGCTGATCTCATTGGAAAGGTGAACTGAGCAGAGATTTTAGGGAGGAGAGAGTTAGCCAAGCAGACGGGCAGAGAGTGTTCCAGCAGAGGGACCAGCTAGAGCGAAGGCCCAGGTGGGGCATAGCTGGCATGTTCCAGGCACTGGGGAGACTGGTGGGGCTGGATTCATCTGTGCTCTTCAGAGGCACATCCTCCACCTGCCTCACTCCCAGGCCTCCCATGACTGAGCAGGTGCAGGCATGGCGCCCGTCCTCCACGTCCTCTTTCTCCTGGGATCAGCCTGAGGTCTTCAGCAGGCAGTGAGTGAGGTGTGGACATTCGTAGAATTGCACATGAGAAGGTGGGTGGGGTACAGAGTGGGGGCAAACTCCCACCTGCTGGTTCTCCTCTCTCTCACGGACCCCGGGTTGGTGACAGCGGGGGATATGACACGTACCCATAGGTAACATCATGGATTCCGCCCTTGTGGGGTTATGGCTGAGAAGGGTGGGACAACTACATGCTGGTGGCATGGGGGCAGATCTTGCATGCCTGCTCAGTGGGGTCAGTCAGGTGTGGTGGGGGTGGCAAGTGTGCAGCCCATAGTCCCCTCTGCTCCTCTCTGCCCCCCATGCATCCAGGCAGATGTCCAAGATCTGCCATCACACACCTGGTGTGGGTGCCAATTCGGACTGATTGGTTGTGATGGCGTGGAGAAGAGTCCTGAGGGGGGGTGATCACCATTGACCCGTGTGACCTTGGGGAGAGACGAGAGCCCCCCCCCCCCCGCCAGCAGTCCAGCTATCTTCTAACATTCCAGTGTTCAGGATGGTTGGCTCCAGCATGGCTATGAGCTGAAGTGGCAAGACATGGCTTATGTGGCTCTTTCGCTGTCCCCTAGGAAACACTGCCCACCCAGCATTCCCCTTTAGGGGGTAACAGGGCTGATTTTTCCCTGGAGAAATACACCTCGCTCGCTCTGGCCCATATAGCACAGTGGGGCTCACCCTGCTCTCAGCTTCAGCACTAGGATTAGAACTCTGTATTTCTGCACTTCTCAGCCAGCACTTCTTCTGTGGCTCCTCTGCCAGGGTCCTTGGCCCCCAGAGCCTGGGTTTGGGTGAGGTGGGGCCAGTGAGGAGGCAAGGAGGTGTCTGTGTTCACTGCTCAGAGCAGATGGTGCTGGCTCACACAGCCGCTCTGTGAACTGTGAGGTCCCCGGCGAACCATCAGAGAAGAAAGCTGGATTGCTGTGCCTCCCGCGTTGCCCTGTTGCCATGGCAACGCCCCAGTGCAGCACCAGGAATAGATGGTTTTTGAAGTGGGGGGAGCATCTTATAAAAACATTAGCAGGTTAGGTGGGAGGAGATTTTTCCTCAGGGAATCTCTGAGTGGGTGCAGAGCCTGGGCTGCCCCTCCACCGCCGCTAGTGAAGGCCTGCTCCCCGCAGTGCGGGCCTGCCGCCTTCTACCCTGTCTTGCCAGCGAGTGGCTATTCCTTTCATTCTTGGGACAACTGACAGTGCTGGGAACAAGGAGGGAGGGAGCTATGAAGTCTAGGAGCATGTGGGGGTTGTAATCAAGACCCATTCATCCCTGAGTCATGGAAGCCAGGGCCCAACCCTGGGCCACACATTCTTTCATCAGTAAAGGGAAAGCACAAGGTTTGGGGTCAGATGGGCCTAGGTCCTAATACTGGGTCTCCACCTGTTGATGCGCAAGCCCCAGGCAAGTCCCTTAATCTCTCAAAGACTCAGATGCTGTTATCAAGCAGGGATCAAGCAGTGAAGAAGAACCAGGAGGAGATATGCATTCAGAGATTTATTTCAAGGAGTTGGTTACACAATTATGGGGTTTGGCTCAGGAAGTCTGGAATTCATAGGGCAGACCATCAGGAAAGGCAGACTGGAATTCTTGGGCATAGGCTGAAGCTGCTGTCCAGAGACAGAATTTTTTTCTCCATCAGGGAGGCCACAGGTCTGATTTTAAGGCCCTTCAATGGACTGAATCAGGCACACCAAGATTATCTAGGATGATCTTATTTACTTGAAGTCAACTGATTATGGCCTTTAATCACATCTATAAAATTCCTTCCCAGCAACACCTAGATTAGTGTTTGGTTGAATAACTGGGGACTGTAGCCAAGTTGACACATAAAAGACCATGATAGATGGCTCCTCTGTAGAATGGGACTAGTGGGTTTTTGGGGAGCTTACTACGTGATTTACGTGAGGAACTCATTTAAGCCTAATACTAGCAATAACGACAAAAGTGATAACGGCAGCTAACTCTTGTAGAATGCTCGCTATGTGCCAGGCACGGTCTGAGCACCTCTTCATCCTCACAATGAGCTTATCTGGCAGGTACAATTCTGGTGCTCATGTACCAAGGAGGAAACTGAGTCAAGTTACTTAACCTAACTCTAAGATCTTGCAAGAACCAGCAGGGTCCAGAAGCCAAAGAGAACAATATTTTATACTAGGTGCTCTGCTGGACACTTTAGGTGTAGGAGCGTCAAGAGAGGATTAAATTCAGTATGATCAGAGGGAAGAAATACGTTTCCTTCTTATGCTCACTCATTCTCCCCTCATTCTCCAAACAGGTGGCAGGCCCCCCCAGTGTATGCTTTACCTGTCCTCTCATCTAGCCCTCAGTGCCCTCTATACAGTGGATGTCATTATCCTTGTGTGATCGATGAAGACACGGAGACCAGGCTGTAGGTAAGGCAGGGAGTCAAACCAAGGTCTGTGTGATACTGAGGCTCCTGCACTCTTGGATACTTTGCATCTTTGGAGAAAGTGCCTGGTTTGGCCCTGGGGCTCTTGAACTCAAGCTCCAAGACTTGGTTCTGGGATAATTTCCTTACGGATATGTGTGTTGGACATTCTTTAGATCCATTCTCCGCCCACCCCTTCCTTGCTCTGTGCCTCAGGAGGCTGAACCTATGGACTGCATTATCCAGGTTCCCTCTAGCTTCTAGTTGGAGTTGGTCAATGGGAGAGACTGGTAGGAGATGGGAGGGTGTGAAGAGAGATATTGGGATATAGATTAACCCTGACCTCTCCCTGCCTTGCTGTTGAGTGGTAGTAGTCCATCTCTGTCCGGTTTCTGGCAACACATCCTTCCTCCCTCCTCCCAGACCCTTTCAGGCCCCAGAGTGGAAAAGGCTTCCCACAGTTCCTAGACCCTGGGTGCCTCATCATCCGTACCTGGTTCTCCTCATTCTGTCCTCATTTCTATTAATAGTCCCTTCATTATTCTCTCCAAGGAAATCTTCTGGCATTCTATCTGTTTCCTGCAGGAGCCCTGGCTGACCTGTAGGCCTGAGAACTGCTGGGCAGGAGCCCATCTAGCATGATGGGAGATGTCTACAGGAATTGAGGCAGGGATGAGCAGGGCCACTCCAACCTCTGCAAAAAGACAACATGCTTTGTGAGCCTTTGATAGGATCTGGCGGGTCTGGCCCCACTTGGTGTGTAAGGGAGAGAGTAGGGTGCTGATGTCATCCAAGTTTGCCTGGCACTTTATTAGTTTTAACCTTGAATGTACCTCATTCTTGGACCCCCAAGTCTCAGACAGACAAGGACAGGTGGTCACCCTGGAGTGAAGTCACTCTGCTGTTGCTGTGCAGGATGTTCACTGACCATGCCACTCAGGGGAGATGCCCAACCTCAGGAGGCGAGGCTCCTGAGGAGCCCTGCTCCAGGCTCCAGGGAGGAGGCGAGAGTGATTTACCTGCAGAGACAGAAGCCCAGAGGGAAAGGGGTAGCTGGCAGGCCCTCTCCATCCCTGTCTCACCTGCGGAGCTTGTAGTCTAGCAGTGTCACTTCCCCCAGCGATTCTCTTCAAAGGCCTGGCTGGGTCTAATTGCTTGGCAGATTGCACCCCCAGGGCCCAGCACAATTACCGAGTGTTTAATAATAATTAAAATACAATGAGATAAGCCTCCTCCTCTGCACCCCTCACTATAGGGTCCGTGTTCCTCTAGGCACGTTAATTGCTGTAATGACAATGTCAACTCACAAGCCACCTCCTCTTAAAGTCCTCACAAGGTAGAATGAGCAGAAGTTTGTGTTGAATCAGTGATGCCAGGCACGGGAAGAGGGCTACACTGCCCGCCTTTGAGCGTGTTTCTCCCTCTGCCTGGGCATCCCTTGCCTCACTGATGATAAACCTGGTGCCTACCCTCACTGGTCAGCAAACGACCACTTGAGTGGCCAGATGTCCTCCAGGAGCGGGGCAGAGAGCACTGAACCAAATCAGCAGTGCAGAGTAGTAGCTCCAGCGCCCACCCTCTGTCTGTCACCCTCCCATTGTCCCTGGGTGAACCAGAGCAGTCAGAACAACAACATGTGGATGAACCCCTCCTGGGGCCCATTCCCTGAGGCCTAGAGGGGACTTTGAGGCACTTGTGAAACTCTTGTCCTACCCATCACTGCTGTCTCAAATCTCAGAAGGGAGCCAGTGATCACTGTCTGCTCTGAATCAAATCAGAGCCTCTCAAATCAGAGTCAGTGACAGCACTAGTGTCGGCCTTTTCTGGTGGATGATAGCCCCCCACCACCAAGATACTGTTGTCCTAAACCAATGAGAAGCCATGAATAGGTTCTGGGCAGAAGAACACTGTTGTCTGAATTCTTTGCCATGGACTACAAGACCCTGCAGTGCCTGGCCCGGACTCCAACATGCTCCTCCTGGCTCTCTGCTTTCCAGCCACAGTCATCTTCTCTTGGCATCTTCAGGGTACCAAGTGTTCTCCTGATTCAGGGCATGGGTCCTGCTCCTTGGTCTGCATGGAATGCCCCCTCCTGGAGCCTGGTCAACTCTTACTCATGCTTCAGGTCTCAGAGAGGGCTTCCTAGACAATAACTCCTCCTACTTCCTCAGTGTAAATTCTGTTCTCCTCTTGCACTTTCTCATAATGCCCTTAACTTTTATTTCATAGCAGTTGTGGAAACTTGTAAGAAGACACTTACCGAATAATTGGACAAAGAAACATGCCTCACCCGTCTCTGAGAGCAGAATCTAAGACTTATTGTCATTACTATGTCTTTGATGCTTAGCATCACAGAGCAGGCACTCAATAAATTTTTGTGGATTTAAATGAATAAATAAATGAAGAAAGAGTGACTTCCTCTTGGAAGAGAAAAACAGATACTTGAGGAATCATCCTTTATGGAAAGAGAGTTGCCCTCTCTCTTACTCCATCCATCCCTGAACATCTTCTACAGAAAACACTTCTATGGTACTTACTAGGTGCCAGACACTGTTCTAAGTGCTTTACACACATCATCTCATTTAATCATCACAACTCTATGGGGTGAGTACTATTATCATCCCCAGTTGACATAGGAAGAAACTGGGACGCAGAAAGCTTAAATAGTCTTAAATAATCGAGAAGTTGCAGAAATAGTCCAAGTGGGAGAAGACAGCAGGTAGTTTCTTCAGATCTTCAATTCACTGACCATAAAATGGAGAGAAGGGGTAGGTTCTTCCAGTCTGCAGACAGAGTTAAAAATCTATCAAACCTTGTTTGGTTATCTGACTTCTTCAGGAGTTCAGATGTCTTCCTGGACACCAGTCTGCTGATGGATTTTTGTTTCAATTGTTGGATTGCAAATCTCATGTGCTTGCTTTTGGTAGAAATATATCATTATAAGCCTTAAGTTTCTTTGATTTTTTTTCTTAATTAAAATTTGATTGAAACCATAGACCACAAAATTCACATAAGAGTTAATGAGAATACCTTTTAAAAATAACTTTCATAATGAAGCTGTTCACACAAGTGCTTTGAGAATGCAAAGCACTGGGTTAGCCAGCCATTAGCTTTAGTTTTGAAAGAAAGATAAGAGAGTCAGAAAATATTTGCCTAACAGTGTCCATAACCTTTAAATTTAAGCTACACTTGCACTGTATTTTGTCATCATAAAATTTTGAAGGAAAACGATTTACAGTTGAGAATTCTATACCCAGCAAAACTAACAATCATACATGACAATATAGAATAAAAACACTTTCAGACAAGATGAACCCTGGATCTTACAAAAATGGCAGTAGATCTCTTGGTAATGGCAGTTCTGAAAATTTTGTCCCTGATTCACTCTTCTCCAATCCAGACTAACTGCTTGGTACACAGCAGTCATCCTGGATCTTTCTTCACTTTCCATTCTGTTTCATCTCTTATTTCCTCTATCCCACTTTTGCTATGTACTACTGATTGCTTTGTTGGAGCATATCCTCCAGGAGCTTTCTGCAAAATGATTCTATTGGACATAAATTCTTGGAGACCTTTTTTCTGTACAAAAATGTCTTTATTTTACCATCATATTTGATTAGTTGTTGAATGGGAATAGAATTTTGGTTTGGAAATTATTTTCTTTCAAATTCTTAAAGGTCTTGCTATAGAAATCTCTCTTCTAGCATTGCCGTTGGGAAGTCTAAAGACATTCTGACATCTGATCCTGTGTATGTGAGTCTATTTTCCTCTGGAAGTGTATGATCTTCTTTTCATCTCTATTGTTCTGTAATTTCATGATGATATGTAAGGATTGGCATGCAGGGCACTTGGTAAGCCCTCTCAGTCTAGCAAGTCATGTCTTTTCATTTTTGGGAAAACATTTTTAAAAACTTATTAATGGTTTATTCTTCTCTCGGAACTCCTACTATTCATATGCTGTATCTCCTAGGATGGTCTTTTAATATTCTCATATTTCATCTTCTATTATTCTTCTCCGTTCTTTGCTTACTTTCCAGAGATTTCCTCAAGAGTTGTTTCATAGCCCTTCAATTGAGTTTTTCATGTCTGCATTTGTTTTCAAATTCCAAAAGTTCTTTTGGTTCTCTAACATATTTTCTTCTAAAAAATAGCATCTTGTTTTATTTCATGGATGCAGTGTCTGAGTATATTAATAACTTTTTTTTCCTGCTGTTTCTTCCAGCTTTGTCTAAATTATTTCAACTTTGTTTTTTCCTGCTTGTCTTGGTCTCTGATTTTTATGTTGGACATTTTCCTGAGATTTCTGGTAATCTTTGGTTGTCTGCTTACATTTAAGAGTGGGGAACAATGGAGCTGATGGGGTCTCTGAGCACTTGCTGACTGTGAATTTCAATGGAGGGTGATCTAGCAGGGCCTATTTTTTGAGGAATCCCTGATGTTGGCCAGAGTTCCCAGAGAGTACTCTTCCCAACTCCTGTCTAAGGATTAAATTTGGGCTGCCAGTGGTTGGGAGCTAAGAAAGGAAAAGAGCTGGAACATCTCACCATTCTGTACGCGTATGACCATTTAATGCCCTGGTCTTCTATAAGTACTTCTACCTCTAAGTGTTCAGGTCTCTTCTAGGCTAGAGATTCTCTGTTTTACTCACTCCCATGAAGAAACTTCCAGTCTTCTGCCAGGGTCAGGCAGGGGAAGCCATGAAGGGGTTTGTGGTGAAAGAGGGTTTCCAGGGCTAACTGCTTCTAAATAGCTGTCATGGAATCCTCCTTATTTTAGTCTCCCTTTTCACACTTCCCCTCTAGAAATACCTAATGCCATCAACTCCTGAGCCTTTTGAGGATTCTGTGGTATACATCGGTTGGCTCTTGGCTTTCCCCACCATCTGGTTTGTGTTTGACTTTCTCAGGGAGGCTGAGATAAGTACTACTATCTTGTCTGCTTTCTAGTTACTGAAATATGTTGCTTTCCACTACACTTCTTCCTGTTCTTCTGGATTTAGAGCTTAAAAATTCCTTTTTCTGTAGTTTTCTTGGAAACTCAGGAGATAATGAAATGAGATAGATACGTTTGTGCAATATGCCGTCTTTAGGAGAGAGCATAAAAGAACACACTTTTCTTGCCCTGTCTCTGCCCATAGCCGGATGTGTGTCTTGTCCTGCTCTCTTCCCCTCTCTAGGCCTCAGAGTGTCTTATTTTAACTGCTTCTTTGCCCAGATAAGGAGACTAACACTGGGGCACTCTGTAAGGCTCTCACAAACCCATGCTGATATAGGTCATGGCCCTTGGATAGGAACCAAGACAATGGAGGCTTTTGGAGGAACAGAAGGGCCATGTGAGGGGTTTTTTAAATGTAGCAAAAAGAGAAAACAGCAGAGACTGTCTGTGCCTGAGTGTGGAAGTTGTCCTGGTGTGCTAAAGCCAGAGGTATTATATGAGCACACGATGACTGAAGCTTTCTAAATAAGGCCTCCTAATGAGGCTAAGTTCAGTGATGGCCAAGCTGAAAGACCTGGAGCCTAGCAAGGCCAGCTCCTCCATGCCCCAATGGGGAGACCACGGCCTGCATGTTCCTCAAATGAACCTGAGACAGGATTGGCTAAGCGGCTGTGTGGGCAAAGACCTCTAGGAAGCTGACCATGAGACAATGATAGGCTTGCAAAAGGTTTATTGGGGAACAGTGTCTGTGACAGATAAAACAGTGAGGAAGCAGGACTGGGCAGAGAAAATCTTCAGAACATGAGTATACCTGACAAAGTCTCAGTCAGCCCAACCAAGAGCACCAGAGCAACGACGGCTTCTTAGAGGAATCGTGTTGGACGGACGTGGCCAGGCTGTAGTAACCCCACGTTGCTCAGTTGTTGGCTGTGGGCTTCCAGGGAAGAGTGTAGCCTCAGATCAAAACCAAGATGGGTCCTAAAAGCACCAACAGCTGGAAGCTGCCAGTGAACAGCACTATTTGTGGCTGAATGGTGAGTTCTTTCTTGAAGGGAGAGCCAGGGGTACATCTCAATGGCTCACAGGGGTGGGGGTTAGAGGCGGCACCAGGAGCTAGCCTCATAATCTTCACCTCCCTGATTACCTGAGAGGAAGGGCAAGACGTCCCAAAGTTCATTTTCAGGACTGAGACAGCATAATGCAAAGGCTTACGGACATTTCAACAAGGGTGAGGGGGATATTCCTGCTTGTCTGATTGATTATCCTACTTCACATTGCTGGTCTTTCTCCTCAGGCAGACCAACGCCCAAATTCAAGGCAGCTTTCATGGATGTCTTGGAAATAATAGCCAAGAAAAGATTTCCTAGCTGGCCTGCCAAGGAAATGAGGCAGGGCCTGGGATAGGAAGGTCCTCAAGGGATCAATAGTCATTGTAATTAATTTCCAGTGGCAAAATGCACTGTGTGCCAGGCACCTTATGTCTATATCTTTATATCTATGTTTATCTATATCTATGTGTATCTCCCCCTGTCATCTCTATTTTCCATATATATCATCTCCACAATTCTCACAATAACACACCCTCACTCCCCACAGACTTATAGACAAGGAAACTGAGAGTCTGAGAGATGAATTAATATGTGCTGAGCTGAAACTTGCAGGATGAGCAAGAGGCATGTGAAGAGAAGGGGTTGGGTGGGGCTGTCTGGGCAGAGGGAACAGTGGAAGTGAAGATATGGAAGCCAGACCAGCACGGTTCATGGAGCAGTCATCAGCAAGTTGAGGGTTGCTGGAGAGAGAAGAGTGAGGCAGGAAGGGGAAGGGTCTGGAGAGTCAGCAGGGCCCTGTCATGGATGCTCTGTAGACTCTGGAGGGGGCTTGGACTTGGTGACATCTATAGCTGATGCTGGTGTTGCCACACAGCACTTTATTTCAGCACAGCTGTGCTGGACAGCTCCACGCAAGTTTCCACCTCAGCCTCAGGTAAAGTGACCCTCTGCTTTTTCTGAAGCCAGAGAAGGCTGCTTAGCCACATGAAGGCACAAACTTGCACAGAGGAGTCAGCATCCCTGAGGAGCAACCTCAGCCAATGGGGATGACAGCAGGTGGGCAAAGGTCCCATCCCCCGAGTCCTCTGTGACCATTCTGAGGCACGTTCTATGTGGTTTCTTGGGGGTCTGCTGTGGGTCTGAGTCTCAGGTGCCCAGAGCTTTAAGCAGCATTAAAGCACTTTTTGTTTGTTGGCTTTCTCCTTCCCTGTCTCACTCTCCCCACTCTCCTCACTGTGATTCCGGGGAGATCCTCCCAAATAACCTCCCTGGTCCAAGTCCTTGGCCCAAGCTCTGCTTTGGGGAAGGGAGGAGTCTGACCTAAGACAACATCACTACCTAAACTTTCCAATTTTCCTGAGGCCAGCCACCCCAACTGGGCACAGCAGCTGACTCAGGTGGGTAAACCAAGAGCCATTCCTCCGGGACCCCACTGCAGGCATTGTGGGCATCATGTGCCTGGGGAGAAACCTGGACCAGCCTGGACATCACCACAGCAGAGAGACGGGATGAATTTTCAGGGTGACATGCTGAGGCAGAAACTATGATGGCTGACCTGGGGTTCACACATGGACCGAGCACCGTCTCCAGTTCTCTTTCTGTTACACCCTTTGCCTGAGTAAACTTCCAACACTCTTGGATGATTCTGAAATCAGAAGGCAGCCCCTGGAGAGGCATGGAACTTTCTTCTGCTCTGACAGGTTGTGCTTGAATGAACATTCTTATGGTCTCACCCATGCCACATCCTTGGGTACAAATCTGGTAGGGGGTCCTATTCCCACTGAGCACAGAGCATGCTCGTTCAGTCACTGACACTCATTGTAAGAGGACTTAAGAGTTACAGGATGCCCAGTGCTCCTTGTCCTGGGGGAGTTTACAGTCTTTCTGGGGCACAGTGTCTGCTCCAGCTCTTTCTGGATGGATTCTCCGTGAGTGCCCACCCCCATCCCTTTGGGGGCTTCTTCTTACAACAGGGGTTGAAAAGTGAAACTACTTTTCACTTTTCAGGGCCAGTTTGCAGGGACTCAAGGCCTCAAGGCCCAATCAAAATAGGACCTAGAAAGGAGACACTTGCCTCTCAAATCTATCTCATCAGCCCTTTGCAGTTTTCAGAAAGTCCTCCTGCTCTCTGCTCTTGTAGGTGAAGCACAGCCCCTCCTTCTGAAAGTCCAGGCATTCCTCAGGCCTGGAGGATGGTGAAAATGGCAGACATAGCCAGTGGGCGCCAGAAGCCCCTAGAACACATGGGAAGATGAGGCTTCTCAGCTGGCACATCCAAGGCTTGTCATAACCTAGCTCTGTGCCAGGGACTTTAGCTCAATCCTTAAATTTCTCCAGGGAGTCAGGGCTCTGCCTTACCCTGGATGCATATCTGGCCACCAGATGGCAAAGGTAGAAACACAGGATTTTATTTTTTAACTTCTAAGTGTAAGCAGAGAAGCACCGGGAGCCTTGATATTTATAATTTTGCTCTTTTCTCAATATGCAGGCAATGCAAGAGTGCGGGCTTCCAATCCCTGCCCCCTCTCCATGGTCCTGATACCTGGCCAGGTCACAGGAAAACGGGGAGAATTACTCTTCCAATAACCTTATGAAGCAGGTGTAGAGGGAGGGCCCCACCCTGTGCTTGGCACATGGCGAATATTCATCCTTATCTCCAGCTGAAGAGATTTGTCCATCCCTCCCTGGAATGGCAAGGCTGGGCTGGCCAAAGCTGAGAATGAACCAGCCTGTTATGAGAACTTAATACGTGTCAACTTAATTGAGGATTTTTCTGGACCCTCTAGATCAGCGGTTCTCAGGTGGAGCTGATTTAGCCCCAAACGGATATTTCACCAAGTTTGGAGACATTTTTGGTTGCCGCAGTTCCTGGGGAGAGGTGAGGGGGATGCTACTGGCATCAAGTGGGCCGAGGTCAGGGATGCTGCTAAGCATCCTACAATGCACAGGACAGTACCCCTGCCCCTAAAAAAGAATGATCTCTTCAAAAACGTCAATAATGCCAAATTGCAAAACCCTGCTCTAGAAGATACCTAAATTGACAAATCTAATTATAGCTACCATTTATTTATCATCTACTATATATGAGGCACTTTACATGCAGTATCTCAATTCCAGACTCAGATGATTGTTTTGGTTGACTACTTTCACCCTGGAGATGAGGAAACCGAGCAGAGAGGGAAAGGGAGTTCCTCATGGTGCCCCATCACTAAGGACCTGGGGCACGGATTCAGATTGAGGTTGGTTTGACTCCGAGGCTCAGGGTTTTGATGCCCACACTCCTGGGCACAGGAGCCACCAGACCTGTTTGCAAAGCTGTGTGGTGGGCTGTGTTTATGATCTGGTGGTAAGGAGCACCGCTCATGGGGATATGATAGCAGGTGGCTTGGTGCCTGAAACAATGAGTTGGGGAGGGAACTTCCCTTGGGACAGGAGGAACCACATTTTAATTTAATTCTTTGAATAGACAATTCACTCACATGGTTCAAAATTCAAAAGGTACAAAAGAGGATTCAGTGAAAATTCTCTCTCCCACTTCTGTTCCCCATCTACCCAAGTCCCCAGCCACACCGGCAACTAATTTAGCCAGTTTCTCACGCACCCTTCCAGAGATAAGGTATTTTAAATTTTCTTAGAAAATTAAATTTCTTCTGTAACTTTTCTACAATGAACACGTATGGCTTGTTTAATGAAGATAAGCAAACAGAATCCAAGAGAGAATAAAATCACCCATCATCCTACCCCAAGAAAAAAGTCACCACACATCCTTTGGTGTATAATTGTCTATATATGTTTTCTATTTGTAAATCTATAGAGAGCTCTCTATGTATGGCTAGAGAAATAATGACTTTGGTATAATAACAAAAATGATATAAGATAATAACTTCATAAAAATATAAAATAATAATACAAAAGGATATAAAAATAGTTTTCCTAAGCAAGAGAGGAAACCCAGAAGCTGGACAATAAAAGAAATTTGACTAAAAATTTAAAAATTTTGTATAACAATAAGCACTATAAAGTCAAAAGACGAATAATAGCCTGAGGAAACATTTGTCCTTTCAATACCAATTTAATAGGAAGGAGTCTTATGTAACCACTATGAAAGATAAAAGTTAGCATCTAAATATTCAAAAGGCATACTTTCTTGTACTGGTCAGGAAGGTCTCTGGCACATCAGGCTTGTTACAATTTTTCCTAAATGTTCTTTTAGAAGTTTTATTATTCATATTAGTTTTTACACTTAAATCTTTTTTTACATTTATTTTTTACATTTGCTCATTTAAACCTTTAGTTCACCTGGAGCTCATGTTTGGATATGGTATGATGTGGGGGGGGCGGTCTAGCTTTGTTCTCTTCCAGATGGGGAGCCAATTATACCAGCAGTATTTACAAACTAGACAGGCCTTTTCCCACCAAACTGAAATGCAGCCTTCATTATAGAGTGAGTTCTCCAAGGTACACAAATCAGCACAACAGAAGAGTGTTAAAAGAATTTTCAAAAAAAGGTCAAGTCATGACTCTCATACTGACATAAAGATGAAACACTAAATATTTTATTTAACTAAATAAAGAGAAAACTGGTGAGGCAGTACAGCCATTTCAAAGGAGGATTCAAAGAACATTCACATTTATAAATCAGAAATATTGAAATGAATGTACAAACAGAGCTAAGGTGTTTTTGGAGGAGGAAGGGGCATGGAGGGTTCATTTGCATTTCACGAGAATTATTTTGCGTTGTCATCAGATATCTACAGTACACAGAGTTATCAAATAGCTCCCAAAAAATCAGAATCAAACTCAGAAGGAGTTTGCTAAAGACACACACTCTTCTATAGTTTTCCATTGAAGCATAAATTTTTCCCTACAGCCTCCCCACTTTTAATCAAAGTTAATCTTAAAATTATTCTTGGCCACAGAGTAAGGCTGGTCTCATGGGCTGGGCCTGATTACGTACATGGGTGCACCCAGAATGTTAATTTACCATACAGGCCTTAAGTTTGTTTTGCTAGAAGTTCACATAAAGAGTCTCAGATGGGACTTGTAACAAATGAATCCTTCAGAACTTTGTAGAGTGTAAAGGAGTTTGGAGAACAAAACCACCCAGAACACTGCTGCTTTAGGACAAAACTCTTTTCCTTGCAAAACAGAAGCCTGTGCGTAGTTGCATTTCTCTGAAACCATTGCTTCCAAGTCTCAACCACTTATATTAATTATTATGTTAAGGATATTAGTAACTTTAAAACAAAGTTGTTAACTCTATTTCACAGAGAAATCTAGGGGGTGGTAACTAAGACCTGTGGGTCACACATCGGCATTTTAGCTATCAGAGCTCATGAATACACATAACACAGACTTCTCTGGCCGCACACATTCCTTACACAACTTCTCAGTGCCAAAAGTGAAAACGTTCCTTACAGACCAAAAGATATAGCCTCTCTGTGGCATATGAAAATAAGAAGAGAAATCACACGAGCTTAACATCACCCTTAGTCCGTGTTTCACGTTTCTATTTTACTTAGAAATTTTCTAGGCATCCAGTGAGTGTCATTAATTAACTCAATGTAATATCAGTTCGAGTTTTAAGTTATCTAAAGATCTTAGAAGTCGTCTTCAAGCTGTCAAGCTACAAAACACAATGCTGAAATAAATACAAGTTCATCATCATAATGATTCAATTTAGTTAAATGCAAATTTACATTTTTCTTAATCTTAAACATGTAGGAATAATGGCAGCTCCTTTGATCTCAGTAAACCTGTATCAGTTTAGGAAGGACATACCCAAGTAGAATAAAAATATATGCTTTTATTATACTTAACACTGATCAATGAGAGAGGATATAACACTAAATCAGAAGATAAAGCTTTGCTTTTGAACGTTAAAATATTAATGTGGTCTTATTTGCCAAAGATTTACTTAAATTATGTAAACATGAATCTTAAAATAATTCTGAGTTGACTTTTTTAAAAGAGTTTTATTGAGATATACATATAAAATTCAATTTTAAGTGTATAATTCAATGTTTTTTGGTATATTTATAGTTGTGCAAAAATCACCACAATCTAATTTTAGACTGTTTCCATCACCCCTAAAAGCAATCACTCCCATCAGCCGTAAGCAACCACTAATCTACTTTCTGTCTCCATTGATTTTCCTTTTATGGACAGTCCATATTAATGGAATCATACAATATGTTGTCTTTTGTGTCTGGCTTCCTTTATTTAGCACAGTTTTGTTTAGGTTCACCAAATTGTAGCATGGATCAATACTTCATTCCGTTTTATTACTTAATGGCATTCCATTGTATGGCTATATTGCATTTTGTGTTATGTATTCATCGGTTGATGGACATCTGGGTTGTTTCAGATTTTGGGCTGTTATGAATAAGGCTGCTATGAACATTCGTGTAAAGGTTTTTGTGTGGACATAACGTTTTCACGTCTTTTAGGTAGATACCTAGGAGCAGAATTGCCGAGTCATAGGTAACTGTGTTTAAGATTTTGAGAAACTGTCAAACTCTTTTCCAAAGTGGCTACACAATTTTACATTCCCACCAGCAATGGACGAGCATTCCAACATCTCCATGTTATTGTCTGCCATTTTTATTATAGCTATTCTGGTGGGTATGAAGTTGCATTTCTGTGGTTTTGATTTGCATTTCCCTAATGACTAATGATTTTGAACATACTTTCCTGTGCTCATTGAGCATATGTATCTGTGCTTCGGAGAAATATCTAAGTCTTTTGCCAGTTTTTAATTGAGTTATTTGTCTTTTTATTATTGAGTTGTAAGTTATTTATATATTCTGGATACAAGGCCCTTATCCGACATATGGTTTGCAAGTATTTTCACTCAGTCTATGGGTTGTCTTTTCACTCTCTGAGCTGGCTTTTTAAAGAATACTTTTTTCATTTTGCACATATAAAGTATTAAATTACAATTTCCTAATTTTTCCCGAATAACTAGGGATATTTTATTTATAAGAGTGTTTCCTTATATCTATGAGCCAATTAGGAAAGAGCTCACTTACTTTCAGTATGTTATAATCTAATTTATTAGTACTATCTGGACATAAGAAAACATTACCCATTTACATAACCATAGGTAAAGGACTTTCTGAATTATAGACACATAGACATACAGACAGAGTGAGCAAGCTTATGGCCTTAATTCTGCAATTTCAGCTATGGGTCAAGGGTAATCACAGACACACAAAAACTCACCAGTCCAGAGATCAGGAGATGTTCTCCTTCTTGGTGGCCACATAATTACTAATGAACTGAGGTCAAAATAGACAAAGAAAAAGACTAACAAACCAGATTCTCTGTCTTTTCTTATCCAACAGAGAATAGATCTCTATAAACCATTTATCAATTTATAGAGATTATCCAATGGTGAGATCATAAAATCAAATTCCCACCCATTGCTGCCACTAGTAAGAAATGACTTAAAGGCCACAAACAAACCAAAAAGCAAAACACAAAGTTAGGAGAGAGAAAAATTAAACTTAGAAATTAAAAATTTAATTAAAATTAAAAATTAAAAAGAGTCCAGCAACATTTTATTGCTGCTTTGGATTTACGTCTGTGAACCACGAAAGACACTGCTGGGCTTAAACAGCCCACAATGTGCAGTTCTCTAGTGATGAAGTTTAGCCGACTCTGTTAGGTGCATCCATTGGTCATCCCAGTGGAAGACCTCGAAAACTGTTGTAATTTAAAAAAAAAAATGTTAAAATCATGACTCTCATAAAAATAAACACGTGTTAAAATTTTTATCTAATGAGTCAATGAAGAAACTGGTGAGGTGTTACAACCTGTTTGGAGGAGAATCCAAAGAACAGACATATCTGTAGACCAGGAATGTTGAAATGAATGTGTAAATGGAGTATACAAGGGTTTTTTTCCCAAGCTGGGGGCTGGGGGGAGAGGAGAGTTGAATGATTTTGCAGTGCTATCAGTTATCTACAATTTAGTGTTGTAAAATAGTTGTAAAGTATGTTTACATTTGTGGGAAAATCAAATGACAGCCACCATGGAGCATCTGGAACTCAACACCACTCTCCTGGCTTTCTCCTACGTCACCTGCCTCTTCTCAGTCTCCCGCATTGCATCTTCTTCTTCGCCCCGTCTCAGCAGATAAAGTGTGTGCTGTAGACATTGCATAGTTTTCCACTGAAGCACAATTTTTCCCTACCGTCAAGAGACTAGATAGATCCTTGTGTCTGTTCCTTTGACAATACCACGCTGTCTTCTTACAGTGGCTTTATGATGTCTTAATATCCGGCAAATCCTCCAGGAGTCATAGTTCTCATAATTTGAACATTCATTTCTTCATATAAATTTTGAAATAATTTGATTAAATTTAAAAATTATCTATTGGGATTCTGGTTGAAAATACATTATATTCATATATTTACATTATATTGCATTCATATATTTATATTGATGAGATTAATAATTTTTTAAAAATTACATATAACTCAAAATAACAATTATAAATTATATAATTAAAAAATATATATACATTCCCATCTAGGGACACACTATGTCTTATTTGTTCAGGTCTTGTTTTATACTCTTCAATAAGATTTTATAATATTTTCCATACAGATCTTGGACCCTTTTTGGCAAATTTATTTCTAATATTGTACAGAATTATTGCTATTGTGAATGGGATTTTACTCCATTTTCATTTCTAGATTTTTATTGTTAATATAGGCAAAAGCTATTTTTGGTTATATAGCTGGTTGATATTTCTCACAATAAGAAATTGTTAGGTGTAAAAATTTTTGTTGTATTTTTTTGTTTTGACCTAAGTCTCTAGAGTTTTCTGGATTTATAGTTACACAATTATAGCATCTGTAAAAGATGTGTTTCTTTTTCAAATATTTGTTCTGAACATTTACTTTTTATATCTTATGCTTGTTAATATCTCTGAAAATATTAAATAATAGTTTTTGGTAGGTAGTCTTTATAACGTATGATAGCAAACCCACTACATGGGAAAATATTAAGGGCAGTTTCATTACAACCCAGAACTAGAAGTAGTTTCCATTTTTCATTTAATCCTATTTTACACATAATTTTTGTTGGGAATTAGTGCTGAGTTGTATGAATTGCTAATTTGGTAGCCATTGGTATAATCTCTTTTACCTTCTCTATCATGTATAATTCATTACATTAACAGGTTAGAATTCCTGGTGTTGAATTCTCTTTGTATTCTTGAGCTAAAACTGACTTGGTCATCGTCTACTGATGTTGCAGGTAGGGTTCCATGGAAACAGGCTCTAAGATGGAGATTTATGTACAGCGGCAGCTCTGAGGGAGTGAAGGAAGCAGGATTGAACAGAAGGAGAATTTGAACTGCTAACCCCACAGGGAACCCTGGACCTGGATGGATCATCAGAGTTGTCTTGGATTGAGGCAAGGTGGCTGGGCCTCTGCACCCCTACATCCACCAGGAGGAAGGCATAACCTTGGAGCTTGGTGAGGTGCTGTCTGCAGTCAAGGGCAACGCCCAGAGAGGGACCCCACTGACAGCTGTCAGCCACCAACACTCCCATCAGCTGGAGTAACTCAGTCAACAAAAGGAGTGGGGGAAGATCTGTGTGGTACATTTATCATCTACTACAATTGATATTTTGATATGCTACTAGGTTCCATGATTTGCTTTTATATTCATAATACAATCTGTATTTTCGGTTATATTTTCATTAGATTTTGATATTAAGGTTACCTTAGATATAGAAAGTTAAACGAGGAGCATTTGATCTGTGTCTGGTATTTAAAGTCCTCCCTGAGCTCAACTAGGAGGGTGAGTGTGAATAGAGAAGAGGACCAAGGAGCAGACCCTGGGCCTCTGATGCTTAAAGGCTGCCTGAAGGAAGAGGACACAGCGAAGGAGACTGAGAAGAGGTAGGTGAGGTGGGAGGAAATCAGGAGAGTGGGTTGAGTTCCAGATGCTCCTGGGCTGTTGTTTGATCTTCCCACATAAGGTGAGTCTTATGGGGGAATCTTTCTTCTCCACTCCAGGTTTTTTCTTCTAGGTGGAAAGAGTGCAATGAATGTTAACTCTTGGCTTTGTCACACATCTTCATTTTGCATCAGAGAGAGAGTAACTTGACTGGCTGGTAAATTTGAGAAGAATAAACTAGGCACGCTCATCTCAGCCCTTCCTTTCCTCCTCTGGGCACCAGCCTGCCAGAGAGAGCACTCTTCTCCTCTGCTCTTTTGGGCCAGGCTAGGGCCCTGCACTTTCATGATGGAGTGGGTGTGTTTGCTCAACTCAGCAGCTCACTTAGCAAGCCCTCTTGGCTCTCATGAGAAGTTACGACCTCCAGCTTCATCTTTATGAGTAATAAAGCTAATAGTTTGGAGCTCCATCCACTGCTCCTTCATATGTTCTCTAAATGTGTTCTGAAACCAGTGGGGAATGAAGGGCGGGGACATTTATTAGGTGCTCTCTCTAAAATGTAGTTTGCTTTTTCTACTGTTGCAATGAAACTCACACTTCGAGTTTTTGTGATAATATGATGCAGATCACTTTTTAGATTCCAGATTGTTCTTACTAAACTAATATATCTAACATTATATTCTCTGAACAATGGATATAGTTAAAAAACTCAGTTCAAATACTAAAACGATCTAGATTTAGCTTGTATATATGTAGAGCTAAAGTTTATATAACATATGTGATCAGATTTAATCCTTTCACCAATACTGTGATTTACATGCTATAATTAACCCAATTACAGCAACACTTAACTGGCTTAAGCACTGTCGGTTCCTTTATACCACTACTTCCTTTTTCTGGAGATAGCTCTCTGGGAATACCTTCCAAGGTCATACATAACTGAACTTGTCTTGCCTTCATACATGAACAGCCAGAATTGAAAGCACCATATAATTTTGTAAAAGGACCCTGTATCAGGAAAGAAAGTATAAATAATTTAAACTCACTTGTTAAAAAACAAAACAAATGTCTAACACTCACATTGGGCTAAAAAAATCAGCTACATGTAGCTGATAAGAAACTCACATAAACTTGTTTATCCTTCTATCTTTAACCTTCTGTTTTTGTTTCAGGGCAATGCAGACAAACAGAAAAGTGGCATGGAGATATTGATTTCAAACACAGTATGAAATGAAACGAAGGGGTATTTTATATTGATAAATGATCCAACTCACAAAGGAGAGAAAATAGTTCATGCTATTTTATATGTTCAGTACATAGAAAAATAGTCAAAGTTCTAAGTCCCCAATTATGCTCATGTATGTGACTCCCTGCCTTTCCCCAAATCCTGCTGAAGTGACCAGTCTAATAAAATAGTGACCATTCTTTCATGCTAGTGTATTCTTGAGAAGAGTCCAATGGTTACAGCAGGAATCACTGCAGAATCAGTGTTCAAAGGGACTTTGCTTTTTGTCTGTCTGCTTATCCTTACAGATTGAGATCCTCAATATATATTTGAAGGACTTATAAGGTCAAAATAGGGAATTAGTTTGAACAAACGAAGCAAATATTCTCCAGTGAAGTGGAGTTAACTAGGGGAAATTGGGGAGAATAAAAAGCCTCAACTATCAAGATCTCACAGGAAAAAATAAGTTAAAAGGAAAGCTAGACATTGTATTTGCAAAGATTCTTTTGGTTGTGAGTGAAAAAAACCCATGTTAGCTCAGTGTGCTGTGTAAAAAACCACGCCAGTTCTTAGAGGCTTAAAACAATTCATTAGTATCTCTCATGGTTCTATGGGTTTATTGGGCTCAGCTGGGTGGTCCTTGCTTGGGAGTGCTCTTGTGATTGTAGTTATATTTGTGTGGTTGTGGTTGTAGTGGGTGTATGTGTCAGTTAGGGTTCTCCAGAGAAGCAGAACCAATAGGACATATATATATATATAGAGAGAGAGATTTATTTTAAGTAACTGGCTTACACCATCATGAAGTCTGGGAAGTCCAAAATTTTCAGGGGAGACCAGCAGCCTGGTGACCCAGGGAAGAGCCAATTTTGCAATTCAAGTCCGAAGCCTGTCTTCTGGCAGAATTCCCTCTTGATCAGGGGAGGTGAATCCTTTGTTCCATTCAGGCCTACAACGGATTGGATGAGGCCCACCTGCATGATTGAGGGCAATCTGATGTACCCAAAGTCCACTGCTTTAAATGTTAATCTCATCCAAAAACCCCACTCTCACAGAAACATCCAGAATAATGTTTGACCAAATATCTGGGCATTGTGGCCCAGTCAAGCTGACACACAAAAAAATCAACTGTCAGTGTATTAATTGGGATTCTCCAGAGAAACAGAAACAATACGATACGTGTGTGTGTGTGTGTGTGTGTGTGTGTGTATGTATGTATACACACATATCTAGAGATAGATAAATATTATACAGAGGGATTTTTAAGGCATTGATTCACATAATTATGGAGGTTGGCATCTGAAATCTGCAGGACAGGCCAGAAGTCTGGACATTTAGACAAGAGTTGATATTGCAATCTTGAGTCTGAAGCCCACAAACTCAGGCAGAACTTCTATAGTGTAGTCTGGAGGCAGAATTCCTCAACTTTGCTCTTAATACCTTCAACTGATTGGAGGAGGCCCACCCACATTATGGAGGATAATCTGCTTTATTCAAAGTCTACTGATTTAAATGTTAATCACATCTAAGAAATGCCTTTATGACATCTAGGCTGGTGTTTGACCACACAGCTGGGCACCATAGCCTAGCTAAGGTGACACATCAGATTAACCATCACATGGGATCTGGAGTCATCTGAAATCTCCACTGGGCTGGATGCTAAGATTGCTCACCCACAAGGTTGGCAGTTGATGCTTGGCTGGCTCAGCTGTCCACTGGGGTAGGTGCCGGAGTGCTTAGAGGTGGCTTCCTCATGGAGCTTGGACCTCTCGTAGCTTGGTGACTGGGTTCCTAAAAGGAATAACCCAAGGGTGAGCAATCCAAGAGACATGTCTCCCATCAGATGGCAAGTTCTCCAGGTAAGCTATTTTCTTTTGGTATTTGGTTTGTCTTGAACTTGTGTTGATTAAGTTCTTGCTCTCCCCTTTGGTCTGGGTGCTGAGAGCACCAGAGGACACCAATTTGTGAACAGAACGGTTGTATTGACCTATTCCTCAGAACTGGAGGTAGGCAAGGGAGCGCTTAAAAGCAAAAATTACAGAGCAGCCTCTTCCTTCTTGCAATCCACTATATGCCCCAGCTGTGGTGAGTTTCCTTGTCTCCTGAACTCACTCATGAGCTTGTCTACCAACTGTACCAGAATGGGCTCTTGTAACCAGGGAAGCTGATGGCAGAATAGGACCCAAGGAGTCTGTTTAGTTTCTCTTCTCATAGGAGCCTTTGTCCAACAGAGGTTGTAGTGCCCTTTGCTTAGCTAGGCTGATGCTTGCAGTTTTTTATAAAGCTATACAATATATTGTTTTGGTATTCCTAAATAGAATTTACATTGATAAAATAAGGAAGTCATAAGCAGTATGCTAACTTTGTGTTAATCTCTTGGGTGCTGGGAGGAAAAGGGGATGCTACGAGGGAGGAACACAGAGGGCTTCCAAGGTACTGGTAATGTTTTATAGCATTTTAACCTGGATAATAGATACACATTTAAAGAAAATAAAGCAAATACCCGTATATGTTGTAAACACCCTTCTACATGTATGGTACACTCTCAAACTGGTTTATAAAACAAAACCTACCTGTATGATATTTTAGGAGAAACTTCTAAATTTAATGACACTGAAGGGTTTTCTATGGTTATGAGGTTGGTCAAATTTTCTATCTCTTGCTGAGTCATTCTTTTTTAAATGTTCTGCTAGAAAAGCATGTGTTTCCACTAGATTTTTAAATTTGTCAAAGTTTTATGTATAATTTCCTCTAGATTTTCAAACTAAGTGTCATAGAATTGCAAAGTAATTTAATAAACTTCCATAGGGTTGCAAATATAACCACAGATACAGAAATACAAGAATAACTTCCTTTTTAAATGCATTTTCTCTACACATATATTCACATGTGCTTTTATATAAATGGCTAAATAGACTGATAAACATAATATAGAATATTCCAGGCAGAGATCAGTGTGAATGGGGCCTCAGAGGGGAAAGAGGCACTGGAAGGTCACTCGTGTGGCGGAGGCATAGTGGTCTGGAGGAGCAGCACGAGATGAAGTTGGAGAAGTAAGCAGGGCCAGAGCTTTGAGCTCTGTAGATAGGGATTTGGAATTTTATCTTAAGGGCAATGGAAGACACAGAAAAATAGTATATCAACAAATACAAATATGCCTCATTATGTTTAATTGCTGCATGGTACTCATTGTCTGATGTGTAACTATTTGATCAAAATCCTAGCTATGGATATTTAAGCTGGTCGGTTTTTGTATCTTAAACAGTAGTGTGATGAGGATCTGCACACACACATTTTGGTAAATTTCTGTGATTGCCACCATAAGATAAATTCATTGAATTGGGTTGGTGGGTCAGTTAATATGCATATTTTAAGCAGTCACATTTTATCAAACTGGAAACCATGCTGGTAAAAGTGCAAACTTGTACCCTCTTTCTGGAAGGAATCAATCTCATGGACTGAGTGTCCCATTGGTATGTTATTTTATAATCTGGCCAATAATGGACATGATCTGGCCAGTGATGGACATGCCACGCCGTTTTTGTTGTCTGTTGCATTCAGCAGTGCTCTTTTCCTCCCACATCTATTCTCCCTCCTTATTTCACAGGGATGGTGCATGAATCTCCACTTTTCAGAATCCTTTCAGGTAATACACTGGTTTAGACTCTACCATGGAGAGGTCCTCAGGCAGGACTTTGAAGGTGCCGCCAAAAGCAGAAGCCATCATTCTTCTCCTGAAAGTAGGAGGCAAAGGCATGGCTTTGGCTGACCTTGAGTTTTGTGGTGGCCTCTGCAGGGGAGGGTGGGTCTCCTGGCTGATGGCAGCTATGACCATTCACAGTGCTTTCCAGCTATTCCTAGCCTGAGTGTCGGTAGCAACTTCTCGATTCTCTGGAGGAAAACCTGAGAGTTCACGGTGGCCCTCCCTAAATTTCCTTCCTCCGGCTTTTCCAAATGTTTTGTAAATACCTAACTCCCTGCTTTAAATTCCTACCTACTTGAGATACCAAGAATGGTTTCTGTTTTCCTAACTGAATCCAGACTGATACATTTGCATTTCCTTTTTTCCACAGATTTGGTGGCCATTTCCAGTGTCGGTTTTTTTTTTTTTTTTTTTTTTTTTTAAGACTTGCATGTATGGTTTGCTCTTTCTTATTTGGGGATTTTAAAGTGTTCATCTTTTCTCTCTGACTTGTTAAGTACTCTTTAAAATTAGGCATTTTGATTGACTGGCACATGATTTAAAACATTTTTTCCAGATTTATTTGAATTTTAGCTAAAAACTAAATGTTTTAATGTAAAAAAAAAGTGTAAACTTGAGATTAGCATAATCAAAGACTTGAAAGGTAGCTCGGGTTCTAATCCCCCTTGGGTGACATTGGACCAAGATAACTCTTTGTTGTGGAGGGGCTGTCCTATGCATTATGGCTAGTTTAGCAGCATCCTTGGCTTCGACCCTCTACTTGTCCGTAGCAACCGCATTCTCCCACCTTGTTTGTGACAACCAAGCCTGTCTGAAGACATTGCTAAATGTCCCTTGTTAGAGATACCACATAAGACAATCCATCCTCTCTCACCTGTATCCTGTCCCAGTTAAACTGCAGGTAAGGGTCCTAGCAATGTGATCTCCAGCCTGCCAGGCATTGTCCCTATCCACTTACTATCAGTAATGGGGTCCTTGTTGCAATCTGGCCAGGGAGTGACCCAATTCTAGTGTTAAATTAATTAAACTCTAATGCGTTGGTGGCCTGCAGAAGCAAACTAGAATCTAAGCCTGTAAATGCCTCGAGGTTACAGAATCAAAACCTAAGGACAACTAATCAAATAGCCAACAAGGCTTTAAGTTATAGCCAATCAAATAATTTCCTTTCTTTGTTTCTTCATCTTCTCTATATAGGATTTTCTCCTGGCTCCTGTGGATGGAGAGCTCCTAACCACTTCCAGTTTGGTGCTGCCCAATTTGAATCAATTTTTGCTCAAATAAACTCTTAAATTTTAATATGCCTCAGTTTTATCTTTTGACACTAATTTCCACCCTGGGTATCTCCTTCCCTTGGCTACTTGCAGTCACAACTTCAAGTCCCACTGGAAGCAGATCCTGAGACAAGGACTCAAGTGCAAATTTGCTGCCTTTCTCTTTCCCTCACTTCCCTAGTCCTTCACCAGCATTTCCTGGGATCATCATCTTCCAAATAAATGCGATGTTATCAAACAAATTAAGCCTGTGGGCAACCAGAGTTTAAAACCATTGGAGAACTCTGGGAACCAACACAGAGCATGTGACTCAGGATCATCCCACCCAAGTAGTGAGGGAGGTGGAGTATTTATGCAGAACGTTCTGTCAGCCCCTGGCTGGGGTGGCTTCCACGGGGTGCAAATCCTCAGGCCCTTCAGGTCTGCATGTGCGCAAACAGCAGGCTCCAGGGGTCAGGAAAACTCTTCTGATGAAGAGGGGAAGAGTTTGGCAGTCACCACATGCAGTACAATGGGAGGGCCTGTAGGGGGCACTGATAGCACCTGCTGCAATGAATCATTAGGTCCTTATCACTGCAGGAAACTGGGGCTAAACATTTCTGTGTAGAATGTGATGTACAAGGCATGGAATAGGGGAGTATAATTCTACAATATTCCATTACCCTTTGGCCAGATGGTAACTACCCTGCAATTCCAGATCCGTACCTGAGCCAACATGGAGAAGTGGGCTCCCACAGGTATTCATATGGCAGCATCAGACAAGTCCTGGGGCAGAAAGCAAAACAGGTGAGCAACTGAGACACGACATTAGACTACAGGCACATAATTGCTGCAGCAACTCTGGAGCAAAAAAGTAGGCCAAAAGGGTATAAGATAGGGCATCAAAGATAAATCCAGACTCCAATATTCACATCTAAGTCTTTGGATTCTTTCCTCTAAATTTTATTAAAGCAGTTCTGGCATCTTGGCTTTACTTAACATAGGCCAACATTGAACTTATGTTTAAACCAACAGCTGATTTACTCCTAGCTGCTTAGGAGAACAGACTAAACCTGAACCTTTCTAGTAAGTACTCTATTACTGATAATTTTGGACCAATGCAATTTTACATTTCTTCTTCCCTGGTCCAACACCCTTATAATCTATTTCCATACACATTCTTAGGTTTCAGCTGATATAACAGCCAAAAGTTGCAGTTCTGACAGTGTGTAAGCTATTGCTTCCTATGTTCAACCTCTGTCCCCCGGTATGTTTGGATCTGACTGTAGTTACTGGTCTGGAGGGAGTGAGGTGGTGGAGGTGGGCTTTGTGGAGATGCAGAACCCCTGCAAGATAACTTCTATAGGTGGGGTCAGTTCAGGAGCTCTGGGCGCAGGGAGGTCTGGATCCTCAGGTAGGTGAGGAGGGGCTGCTCTGGCAGAAATGGGGCTCAGTGGGATTTGGAGGATCGTGATTGACTGGAAAATACCACCCTGAAGACTGGAATGCAGACATCTAAATGAATCTGAGACTTTCACATAAGAGCCCTAAGGTGGATATGAAGCTAAGTTTTGTAATTATTTTGCCACTTGAAGGACCAACATTTAGATTTGATTTCATAAGAAATTTCAGGGATGTTTTGGAAGCTCTCTGACTCTGACAATGCCTTGCACAGAAAATACAGAGGTCTGAACTTGTCATTTTTGTTTTGTGAGCTCTTCAGTACAATCAGAAGTAGCCAAGCCACCTCATTTTTTGAAGTCAAATGTCATATTCAGGGTGTGGGGACACAGAAAATCACTGTAGGTATTTTAAGCAGAAATAATCTAATTCAGGGATTCACATATACTTACAAAATCACCAGCACAGCTAAGAAACAAAAATTAGAGGGACCAACTCTAACTTGCAGGTTCTCTGCTATAGAGTCAGAAAGCAGCTGCTACCCAGAATTTAGGTCCTTATGGAAATCACTGCAAACCTCACGGCTCTTCTACAGGCCTGAGACCGGATAACAGGGGATGGTGGAGGATACTGCTAAGGCTGCATTTGGCAAGCACACACATTAGAGGTGAAGCTATGGATTCCATTTCAATTTCACTTTTCCAGGCTTGCATGAGTATTTCTCATTAGCAGAATGTAAATCACATCTAGGACCCCAGAAGCAAGAGACTCTGGCAAATATAGTTGCTAGACTTTTAGCTCCCATAGTACAGGGGAGAGCAGAACGAATTCTGATTTGTCTTTCCCAAAACAAAACAAACTTAAACAATAGCCAGCACAAAAAAACAACTAATATGTTCCTGAGTTTGTTGGCTTTAAAAATATAGAGGTTCTGAAATGATAGAGGGAAAAAAAAAATCCCAATTTTGGCAAGAGAATTGGATAGGAAAAGAACAATTTTTACTAAAGAACTCTGATCCTGGACTTTGATTTGTTCAAATATATGTAGAGATAATTGGGTTAAAATTAGTGCTCAGCATTTGCAAAGTTTCGAAAGTAATTGTTTGGAAAGATGCCTTCTCAACAATCAATTATGATACTTAATTGGAGACATGAAATTTCCACTGCTAAATTTGTCCAATGCTTATTTTAGAATCTCCTATTCATAATAGGTTTGTGTGTTGGCCAAGTTGAATGTTTGATAAATCTTAGAGTTTCTTAACTATTTACTCAGAAAAAAAAATCAGTGATTTATGGCTTTAAGTATTCTAGATCAAAATAGACTGTGAATAAAGAATATTAAATATAAGGTATATGATTTAACTTAAATTTTAACTTACCTTTTAGGAAAAGGAATTCTCTTATAGAACAATCATGCTTGAATGACTCTATGGGCTTAAAAATTATCAAGAGATAAAAGCTTTTGGGCTCAGTATAAAAGAAGGAAAAACAAACAAGTAAAAATGTTTGTAAGCCTTAAAACTCTTGTTTGAAGCTATTGCCTCTCAGTGGAAAGGAAGAGGGGAATTGGCTAGTCCAGTTCTTACCTTTACAAGTCCTGTAATACAGAAATTATGAAAATATTAAATACCACAAATTTGAACAATTAGAAAATGATTGAAAATATATAGTGTAATATGTGGGAAATTTAAGATTTCACTTTGATAATTGTCAAATTTGACAGATGTTGCTAATTGCATTGGGAAAATATTTCTTTTTGAAGTAACGTGCTAATAGGCTTTAATAATTTAATGGTGATTACATGTTTCACTTCTGTAATACCTACGAAATTGCTAAAAATGCAAAATTGAATTGCAGGTGTATTCTATTACAAAGCATCCAAAAATTTAAGTATATGTACTAAAATTGAAATTTAGATATTTGCACTAAAGGTGAAATAACTTCCTGTGACTGTACATTTCAGAATTTTTGTGAATTTCCTTTTTATAGAAGCCCAAAATCATATATAGAATTACTTGGTTTGTTATTAGAAGTATCTAAACAATGTTTATATATCTTTTATTTACTGTCATAACACCACAAATGCTGTTAGATTGTAACATTTGGTTTTTGTTAACCTAAATAATATTATAAATGGTAAATGGCCCTAGAGCAAGTGAACTTTGGATAATTATTTAAATGGCAAGATTTGTCATTTTTTCCCCTAAAAACTTTTGATATTGATTTAATTAAATTTCATAATAGTTTTAATTTCTCCATCACTCCATCTTCCCTCCTCCAGAAAATAATGAGAAATTGTAGTTTAACACCAGAACTTCCTGTGGAAAAAAATACAATTTGAAGTAAAAAAAGTATGGATTTTGTCCATAATGTGGGCTACTCTGTAGATAACTGGCCCAGACACTTCAAAAATAACAATATCATTTAGAAAAAATGAGGGAAAAATTTGAGACAAAAAAGAAACTAAAGAGAGAACCACTCCTGCAATGGCTGAGGAACAACCTCTGAAAATTCACTCCTCCATAAAAGCAGGGAGAACACTGGAAATATTTGTCAATATCAACTTTTTAAGAACTCTTAAATCAGCCAGAGGCTTGCGACAACCTGAGGAGCACTTATTCAAGAAAAATGGCTCAATCTCAGTTGTAATAGTGAGCTTTGGTGCATTTTAACTTGCCCTATTCCCAACCCCCTTTCCTCAGCCTCATGGTAGTCTTAAAAACTCCAAAGCCTTACAACTATGGTAGCTGTGAGAACCAGAAGCCTAGAAGCCACTAGAAGGAACAGAACAGCTTGGAGCTCCCCAAAAACTCCATCCACAAAGAGTTTTCACTATTTGGCCTGAAAAGATTGATTCTCAAGATGAATTGTGACCAGTCCTATGCCAGGGTGTTTGTTGAAAACAATTAGAGGCAATTGTTTAACATAGATCTCTGAGGCAGCATTACCAGTTGGGGATAACAAAAGTTACCTGAAAACTTACAAGGAAAAAATTTGGGAATGAGATGTCTGTATGATGATTTGAAAAGCTACAACGTATTTCTGGGAATATAGATGGCCACACACAAGTGAGAGCTGTTGCCTGCCCAAGAAAGACCTGAGAAGCCCCTAATATCTCACTTCTTTTAGCAAAAGCTAAAGGAATCTTATATGCTCAGAGGTTTAAGGAAACTTCTGTCCAATCATTAGCTGACCACTAAGCTAACTGAGCAGGGACTTCAGTGTCTGTGCATGACAAAGAGTACAGATTTTACAAATTTAATCGAGGAAAACAAAACCAAACAGCAGCAGGAATAACAGCAGTGACAGCGATGAGCAACAACAAAACTGGGGGAAGGGGATATCTGACGTCTATGGTTAAATGTCCACTTTTCAAAAAAGTTAAATGACCCACATGAAACGGAAGTATAATCTACATAGGAAAAAACGGCAGCCAACAGAAACTGTCCCTGAGGAAGCAAAGGTGTTGGACATACTAGATAAAGACTTTAAATCAGCTATGATAAATATGTTTAGAGAATTAAAAGAAACCAGGTCTAAAAACTAAAGGAAACAATGAGAACAATGTCTCACCAAATAGAGAATATTAATAAAGAGATGAAAATTATAAGAGAACCAAATATGGGGACTGCCTGGTGGTGCAAGTGGTTAAGTGTGCGCGCTCCACTGTGGTGGCCCGGGGATCGCCGGTTCGGATCCTGGGCGCGCACCAACACACTGCTTGTCAAGCCATGCTGTGGTGGCGTCCCAAATAAAGTGGAGGAAGATGGGCATGGATGTTAGCCCAGGGCCAGTCTTCCTCAGCAAAAAGAGGAGGATTGGGAGATGTTAGCTCAGGGCCGATCTTCCTCACAAATAAATAAATAAGAGAACCAAATAAAATTGTGAAGTTGAAAAATAACTGAAATGAAAAATTTTGTAAAAGAGCTCAACAGCAGATTTGAAGTGGCAGAAGAAAGAAGCAGCAAATATGAAGACAGATCAATTGAAATTATCCAGTCATTTGTTCATTATCCAGTTGTTTTATTCATTAGTGAGAGTAAGGTATTGAAATCTCTATTATCATTGACATGTCCATTTCTCCTTTCAATTCCACCATTTTTGCTTAATATATTTGGTTGTCTGTTATTGGATGCCTAGGTGTTTATAATTTATCTTTTTTGTATTGAACTTTTTATTAATATATATCTTTCTTTGTCCCTTGTAACCTTTTTTAGATTTAACGCTATTTTGTCTGATATTAGTATAACCACTCTTGCTCCATTTTGGCTACTGTTTTCACAGAATATCTTTTTCCATCCTTTCACTTTCAATCTATTTGTGTCTTTGGATCTAAAATGAATCTCTTATAGACATATAGCTGGATTATGTTTTTATTATCCATTCTGCCAATCTCTGTCATTTTATTGGGAAGTGTAATCCATTTACATTTAAAGTGATTACTGATAAGGATGGACTTCTGTCATTTTTCTATTTGTTTTCTATATGCCTTATACCTTTTTTTGTCTCTTATTTCCTGCATTACTGTCTTTTGTCTTAACTGAATTTTTTTTTTCTAGTGAAGCATTTAAATTCCTTTCTCATTTTCTTTTGTGTATATTCTATTGCTATCTTCTTTGTGGTTACCATGGGGATTATGTTTAGCATTCTAATGTTAAAACACTCTAATTTGAGTTTATACCAGCTTAACTTCAATAACATACAAACCTCTGCTCCTTTATAGCTCCATCCCACTCCTTTCATTGTTGATGCCACAAAATTACATCTTTATACATTTTGTGCCCCCAAACATAAGCTAATAATTATTTTAATGCATTAATTTTTTAAATTTTGTAAACAAAATGTGGAGTTGCAAACCAAAGTTACAATTATGCTAGCATTTAGAGTAGTATTTTTAAATGTGTTAGTCTCAAATCATGTAGAAAACAAAAAGTAGAGTCACAAACCAGTGTTAGAATAATACTAACTTTTAGAATTACCCATATATTTACTTTTGAGATCTTTATTTCTTCACATGGTTTTGAATTATTGTCTAGTGCCCTTTCATTTCATCTTGCATGATTACTTCAACATTTTATTTAGGGCAGGTCTAGTGGTCTAAACTCCCTCAGCTTTTGTTTTCCTGAGAATGTCAATTCCTGCATCACTGTTGAAGGATAGTTTTGACAGATATAGAATACTTGGTTGACTTTTTTTTTCTTTTTGCCCTTTGAATGTATCAGCCTATTATCTTCTGGTTTCCAAAATTTCTGATGAGAAATCCACGGTTGATCTTATTGATGATCTCGTGTATGTGATGAGTTGTTTCCCTCTTTCTGCTTTCAAGATTCTTTTTGTCTTTTGAAAGTTTGACTATAATATGTCTTGCTGTAGGTCTCTGAGTTCATCTTACTTGGAGTTTGCTAAGCTTCTTGGATTTTATACTCATGTATTTCATCAAATTTGGGAAATTTTCAGCCATTATTTCTTCAAATATTCTCTGCCCCTTTTGTTCTCTCTCTTTGTCAGGGACTCCCACAATGCATATGTTGGTCCACTTGATGATATCCCACAGGTTCTTTAGGCTCTGTTTACTTTTATTCAATCTTTTTTTCTTTGTCAGATTCAATAATTTCCATTGTCCTATCTTCAAGTTCAGGTTCTTCTGCCTACTCAAATCTGTATTTGAATCTCCAGTGAATTTTTCATTTCAATTATTGTACTTATAAGCTCCAGAAATTTTGATTTATTTTGGTGTTTTCTATCTCCTTATTGACATTTCCATTTGTTACTACATTGTTTTCTTGACTTTCTGTACATTTTTCTTTAGTTCTTTGAGCATCTTTATTAAGACCGTTGTTTTAAACTCTTTCTACTAGATCTGCCATCAGATCTTTTCCAGGGACAGTTTCTGTTGATTTTTTTTTCCTTTGAGTGGGCCATATTTTCCTATTTGTTTGCCTTGTGATTTTTTTCTTGAAAACCAGATGTCTGTATCTAATAATGTGGCAACTCTGGAAATTAGATTCTCTCCATTCCCCCAGACTTTGCTGTTTTTTGGTTGTGATTTTTGTTAATTGCTTTTATTTGTCGTAGGCTGTCTCTTTGCCAGGGATCAGCCTGAGGCATAAACTTAAGGTTTTAGGTCCTTTCTGAGCCTTTCCCTGGGCGTGTTTTGTCACTTGCTAATTTTCCCTGAATATGCAGTTGCTTTTGTACATCCTACCCTTTAATGTCTGGTTCCAAAAATGGGAAAGAGAAAAATTAAGGAGGCAAAGATGGGCATCAGTCCTTTAAGTCCCCTGGAAGTCACTTCTGCTGGAGGGGGAGGGACTTTCAACAACAGAGGAGGTGCAACAACAATGGCTGCCTGCCTCTCTCTGCACCTCTGTGATCAGAATCAAAAGACCCCTAATATTTTCATAGATCCCAAGAGCATAAGACCCCTGATATTTGGAGGACATTGTCTTTTTTGCCCACCCTGGATCCCACAAGTTGTGTGCGAGTTGCTCAAAATCCCAGTAAGCTCTTTTGTGGATAGTGATGAACTGATTCTAAAGTTTATCTGAAAGACAAAAAGGCAGAACAGCCAACACAATACTGAAGAAGAACAAAGTTGGAGGTCTGACATTACCCACCTTCAAGACTTGCCATACATCTACTATGATCAAGACAGTGTGGTATTTGTGAAAAAGTAGACACACAGATCAATGGAACAGAACAGAAAGCCCAGAAACAGATCTGCACAAATATAGTTCACTCATCTTTGAAAAGATAGCAAAGGGGAAAGAATAGTCTTCTCAACAAATGGTACTGGACCAATTGGAAGTCCATGTGAAAAAGAATGAATCTAGATACAGACCTTACACCTTTCACAAATTAATCCAAAATGAATCGTAGCCATGTTAATTGGCTGGTGAACTATATATCTATGCAGAAATAGAAGCATAATTATGTACACCTGAAATTTTTACAATGTTATAAACCAATGTTACTGCAATAAACAAAAAATTAAAAAAAAAAAAACAAAAAAACACAAAATGAATCGTAGTCCTAAATGTAAAATGCAAAACTATAAAACTTCTAGAGGATAACAGAGAAGAAAATCTAGTTGATCTTGGGCTTGGTGATGGGTTTTTAGATACAATACTAAAAGCACAATCCATGAAAAAATCGATAAGTTGGACTTTATTAAAATTAGAAACTACTACTTTGTGAAAGATGCTGTTAAAAGAATGAAAAAGATAGCTATAGATTGGAAAAAAATATTTGCAAAACACATATGTTGGGGGAAAGGGAGAATTCCTCCTCCCCTTTTCCCTAAGGTTTTTATGGCTGGTGAAATAATTAAAAAGGCAGGTTAGCAGGAGAAAATCAAACAAAGTTTAATGACATGTATACATGGGAGAAACCCAGGAAAAACTGAGTAACTCGGCCATATGGCTGAAGCTGCCATATTAAATATATTCAGCTAAAGACAAGGAGGATGTTGGGGTAGTGCTTTGGGATTTTAGAAGGGAAGAAGACAATTTACATGGAAATGGAAATGCAAATGTTTGTTAAACAAGTTTTGCTGGGCCAAAAATGGGCTTGTTGGTGTCTTTCTATAACACCTAGTTTACATTGTACTATAGCTGTCTATGGTATTAGCTCCTTCCTGGAACAGGTCTTCTATGTTAAATTATTTTAGGCAGTTTGGAGGAAGGTCAAATGTTCTTCCTGAGTCTTCTGAGCCTTTATTGTCTTCAGCTTGAAATAATCCGCATACCAGAGTGGCGCATCTTGGAGCCGTCTGATCTGAACCCCATCACATATATTGTAAAGAATTTGTATCCAAAATATAAAAAGATCTCTTAAAACTCAACAAGAAAATGACCCAATTCAAAAATGGGCAGAAGATCTGAACAAATACTTCAGCAAGGAAGATATACAAGTGGCAAGTTAGCATATGAAAACATGCTCAATATCATTTGTGGTTAGGGAATTACAAATTAAAACAATAATAAGATACTACTACATACCTATTAGAATGATTAAAATCCCCAAAAACCTGACAAAAATCAAATGTCAGCAAGGATGCAGAAAAACAGATCCTCTCATTCATTGTTGGTGGGGGATGCAAAAATGGTCTAGACACTTTGGAAGACAGTTTGGCAGTTTCTTACAAAGGTTAGCATAGTTTTAATACACAATCCAGCAATTGTGCTTCTAGATATTTCTACTCCATTGATTTGAGTGCACACAAAAACCTGCACATGTTTGTAGCAACTTTTTTCCACAATTACCAAAAACTAGAAGCAACTGTGGTATCATTCAACAAATGAATAAACAAACTGTGGTACATTCATACAATAGAATATTATCCAGGAATAAAATCAAATGAGCTATCAAGCCACAAAAAGACGTGGAACAACCTTAAATGCATATTGCTACATTAAAGAAGCCAATCTTAAAATGCTATATACTATATGATTCCAATTACACGACATTTATTAAAAGATAATACTACAGAGACCGTAAAAAAGATCAATGGTTTCCAATTGTTTGGGGGAAGAGAGGGAAGGATGAATAGGTGAAACATAGGAATTTTGGGAAAGCGAAATTATTTTTTATGGTACTATAATGGTGGACACATGACTTTATGTATTTCTCAAAACCTATAGAACTTTAAAATGTGAAGAGCAAACCTTAATATGTGAAAACTAGAAAATCATTTAGAAGGTCAGAGAATCCCAGGAAAGAAGGCAGGCTGTGATAAGAGAATCTAACTGTAGTATATGTGTACGAAACAACCTCTCTAGAGAGGGCAAGGGGAAAGATGATGACCCAAATGATGTTGGAAATGAACAGAGGCTGTTGGGTAAATGTAAAAGGAACCACACATAAGCACTCTAGTCAAGAAAGCTGTTTCCCATGGGAGTATGTATTAACAATTCTAATATTGCTATGTATTTTTACTGGAATTGAACAATTAAGTAAATAGATTGTGGAAGCCAGATTTCTCACCATTGGAGTGGAAATTTACAGATCATCAAGGGGAGGAGGCTAGAATGATCCACGTGGTAATGAATTAAAGTTGGAGACATCAGTGCGAACTCATGTTTAGCTTAATATAGATGGATACATACATAAATATTTACAGATATGTATGTATACACACACCTGTTAGTATATACACATATGTTTCTTTGCTTTGTCAGCTGAGGTCCCAAAAGAAAAGACATCTCAATAGAAATGAGAACACCTAGTACCTAGATCTTGGGTTCTAAGACTGTTCTCCAGTAAAAAGAACCAGGGCATCTTGGAGAAGTTACTTCTGAGACTGGGGTAAGAAATATACAAGATGAGACTGTAGCATCTTGTAGTGCCAGAAAGTAAAGACATGTGCAAAAACAGAGGCACAAATAAACTAAACACGTTGATGGGGCACAGGAGCCAACTTAACGAGCCCCCAATGGCCAAAGATGGAACAATTTAAGCAACAGAATACATTAGTAGTAGATTACAATTTGAATTGTAAAATAGATATCCATGAGTCCCCCATGAAGAAGAATTTCAACTAAATTATTTAGGTACTCCACACTAAAGGAAATGGAAGTAAATACCCACTCCTTAAATGTGGGCTGTGTGTAGTGACTTCCTTACAAGGAGTACAGCATAGAAAGGGGGTAAGAAAAATAACTCTACGGGGGAGAAAAAACCTGAACACTTGATCAGCTGATAAGGTCAACGTTAACAGTCATAAATCACATTGATATGCACCCTTCATATGTGATAAAATGGCATTTTATCTCTGTGATCTTCCTTCCCCAAATCCATAATGCCAATCAAATAATAAGAAAACCATCAGATGAATTCTAATAGAGGGGCATGCTACAATATACCTGACCTACTAAATTCGTTAAAAACCAGTCAATTCCATGAAACTGTCAAAGTCAAGAAGAGCCTAAGGAGACATGACAACTAAATGTGATATAGTATCCTGGATGGGACTCTAGAACAGTGAAAGGACATTAGTAAAATACAAGAAAATCTGAAAAAACCATGGACTTTAGTTAATAATGTATCAATACTGTTCATTAATTGTAACAAACATGCCATTCTAATGTAATGTTAATAGTAGGGAGAACTTCATGTGGGAGTACATGGGAACTCCGTACTATGTGCTCAATATTTTCACACATATAAAAATGGCCTAAAATACAAAGTCTAAGAGGTTTTTTTAAAAAGACAACTGCATAAAGCAATAATTATAAAACTGTTGATGAGCTTATAATGCAAAAGGATGTAATTTGTATGACAGTAATAGCACAAAAGAAGGAAACAAAGTATAGAGCTATATTGGAGCAAAAGTTTTGTATACCGTTGTATTAGGGTTCTCCAGAGAAACAGAACTGGTTCTGCTTCTCTGGAGAACCCTGACTATATGTAGCTGTCTATCTATCCATCTATCCATCTACCTACCTATCATCCATCTATCTATCTATCTGTCTATCTATCTATCTTAGATAAGAGATTTCTTGTAGGAACTGGCTCATGCTGTTAAAGAGGCTGAGAAGTCCTATAATCTAGTGTCTGCAAGCTGGAAAGCCAGGAGAGCCAGTGGTATAACTCAGTCCGAGTACAAAGGCCTGAGAATCAGGGGGCCAATTGTCCAATTCCTGGTCTCAGTCCGAAAGCCCGAGAGCCAGGAGTGCCAATGTCCCAGGGAAGGAGAAGATAAATGACTCAGCTCAAGCAGAGAGCAAATTAGCCCTCCCTCTGCCATTTGTTCTATTCAGGCCCTCAAAGAATTGGATGATGCCCACCCACATTGGTGATGGTGATCTTTTTTACTTAGTCTACAGATTCAAATGCTGATCTCTTCTGGAGATACCCTGACAAACATACCCAGAAATGTTTTACCAGCCATCTGGACATCCCTTAGCCCAGCCAGGTTGACATGTAAAATTAACCATCACAACTATTGATATTAACTTGGTACAATTGAAACTAGATTGTTTTAAACTAAGATGTTAGTTGTAATACCCAGGGTAACCACTAACAAAATAACTCAAAAATATAGTAAAAGAAACAACAAGGGAATCTAAGTGGTATACTGGAAAATATCTATTTAACAGAAAATAAGGCAGCAATGGAAGACTAGAGTAACAAAAAAAGACACGACATGTAGGAAATAAATCGCAAAATGGTGGACATAAATCCTCTCATCAATAATTACATTGAAGGCTTTCTCCCTAAAATCAAGAACAAGACAAATATGATCGCTCTCACCACTTCTATTCAACCTTGTGCTGGAGATTCTAACTAGGACATTTAGGCCAGAAAAATAAACATGGACCAAACCAAACCACAACACTCTTAATTGGTGCTAAATAGAAGTGAATTCAAGGTAGAAATAAAATTTAATACAGCCAATGAAGCAAATGTAGTATACAAATTGGTGACCAATTATGTACCGTCATTCAGAAATCTTAGACTGCTAGGGTGAAAAAGCCCTTTCCAAGCTATTTCTAGATTTTAAATTATTTGGCTTAGAGTCAATGTCAGGCCAGACATCCAACTTCCTGTTTGTATTTTTTAAATAAATCCCAAAAAGTCAATATGGTGAGTATTTTCTTTAAGTTTCCATGATCCCAAAACAGAAAAGATAATAGAAATATATTTAAAAGTGATGTAGTAACATGCAAAAGGCTGGAGATGAAGCCGTGGCCTGCTGGATGTTCAGTTTGGAAATAACAAGAGGTGGCCAGGAGTCTAAAATCTATAGGTAACAAGGCCCTAAACTCCACATGAGTAGACTCATATAAGCTGGGCTCACTGCATGAACCAAAGGGCTGTAAGAGACACAGGTCTTTTTAAACCATCACCACGGTGCCCTTTCAACTTTGATACTTGGCCTAAGAATATAAATGGCTGACCCAGCCATAATCAAGCAATTCCAGTCCTAAATTTACTCAAGCCATTGCCCCCTGTTTCTCACATGCCAGAGATAACACACAAGCCAGTGCATCTCCTTCCACCACCAAGTTCACCAGGGGTGAAAGTCAGCCGTTTAGTATTCACTTGTAACAACTGGGGAAATTATTACAATAGATTATCAGGCCCCACCCCCAGAGTTTGATTCAGTAGGTCTGGGATGGGGCCCATTAATTTGCATTTCTAACAAGTTCCCAGGAGATGCTGGTTCTGCTGGCCTGGGGACCACACTTTGAGGACCACCATTCTAGCTTTAGCATGACTGTCAATAGCCCACTTATGTCCCGTGATGGGATCCCTATTATTTGGCTGGTGAGTGATCTACCTTCAAAAATCCCATTCTGAAACTCTGCTTCCTAGGACGACTTCTAGTAGCAACTGTCTCACAGTGATGATCCCAGAAACATGAAAGGAGAATGTGAGCAAATGATTTCTAAAGTGCTCCCAGGAGAAAGTGACAAGGGAGAGGGGATGAGCAGGATAAGGAAGGGGAAGAGGCCAAGCAAAGGTAGGCTTTCATGCAAAGCCCCACTGTAGTGGGTGCTGGTCATGCCTCCCCTGCACATAAGGCAGTGTCCAGGAGAGACTAGGCACAAGTTTCCAGTCGTCCTCTCCCGATGGGGTCATGCAGATACTGCTTAGTCTTCCTATTAATGAGGTGTGACCACACACATGGAAGCAAGGAAGCTCACCTGAGCCTTGGTGTGCAGAGTTTTTATTGGAGGCAGGCATGGGGTGATCACCTACGTCATTAACCTTAGTCTCCAGCCCCTCCAGAGATCAGTTGATACCATGTGGCCCACGTCCCCCACCATAAGTCACATTGTTAGCATAGACTGTCTGGTGTGGCCCTGTTACTGGATACATACCCAGGTTCTTTACCCACCACACACGAGGGGCCAAATAAAACTAGAACACCAGGCTTATGGCAAGGAAAGAGTTTTTATTTCTGGTGAAGTCAGCTGGGACATGAGAGCTCTCAAATTTGTCCCATCTCCCCAAACTGGGAGGCAAGGGGTTTTAAAGGCTGTGAGGAATGTGGCTGCTTGTAGGGCGGGGAAGCCTGTGGCCTTGCTGGTCAGCACTTTCCCACCAGCCTGTGCTTGGCCTTGTGAGGTTGCTGGCAGGGAGGAGGATGGCAAGATAAAGGAATTGCAGGTGAGCATCCTTCAACCATCTCTGTCTCCCTGGTGGATGGTGGATTCCGGCACTGGGAAGCCAAGGATTTGAGGTCTGAGAAGCATTAGTTTCTTGATATCAGTTTCCCTGTAACAAACCTCAAGAAGTGGTAATTAGCCAAAACATCAGTGTGAGCCTAGCTTGAGGCCACCTGGGCTTTTAATAATGTGTAAAACAACCAATATCTACATGTGAATGTAACTTAGAGAAACAGGGAAAGAGGATGAGTGCTTTTGGTTTTAACCCCATATATGCTGGGTTTAATATAGGGGAAATGATATCAGGGCCGGCATCAGCCCAAGGTCCCCAGATAAATAAACACTCATCAGACAGGATATTCCAAGGTTTTAGAGGTTCTCTCTCAGGAGCCAGGCAAGGGCTAAACATTTCTTTAGAAGATGCAGGGTATAGACAACTCAGAGACACTGGGTTAACCCTTTACTACATAGGTACAATTCTTCTTTCAAAGCTGAAGCACCATTTTGCAGGCAATACTTAGGTGACATCCTCTTAATGCAGTATACTTTAAACGAGAGCTTTCTGCAGTGCTACGTCATTCATAAAAACAAGTGGATTTCAGTGTAAAAAGGGTGGATTGTGGTCGACACTGCCATGGGCCTGCGAAACAACGGCTTCAAGTAGGTGTGGCTCCCATTTGCCATCACGCCCACTGACCCATTTGTGGATTTGTCCTTCTTCCTGATCCTACAACTCTGGGCCTTTCAGGTTTAAGAGTACTGGTTCCCAAAAATGGGACACTGTACCAGGGGACACAGAAAAAGACCTATTTAAAGATAAGCCATAGCTGCTGCCTGAGCACACAAGGCTCCTAGAGTTTAGGCACCAGCAGACAAGAAGGGACACCATCTTGGTGGGGTAATCAGCTCTGATCGCTAGGAAAAGGTAGGGCTGCTTTTACACATGGGGTGGGATGCGGGGGCAGGAAAGAATGTTTGGCACCCGGATGACATACTTGTGTGCTTTCTTGGTAATCCCTTGCTCTGTTTTGATCACTAAGGAGCAAGGGCACAGCATCCATAGCCTGAGAAGAACGTAATTTTAGGAGCTCAGATCCATGAGAGATGAGGATCTTGCTTATGCCACCAGGAAAGCCACCAAGACCAGCAGAGGTACGTAAGGGTAGGGAAAATCTGGAATGTAGAGGAGGGTGAATCTGTGTTTCAGCTGCAGCTCCAACACCATCTGCTTCATGGGATACAGTTTCTCTCTCCAACCTTCTATTCTTCCGTATTCTATATTTCCCTCAAGAAAAGAGCCCCACTCTAGGGGGAATCCTAGGGGAACTTCTCCTAGAACCTATACCAAGAAGTGGATCTGAGTGGGCCAGGGCTGTGGTGGACACTGTCCTGTGCTGCCTAAATTCCTCTCCAGGACTTCTGGAGAGGACTTTAGAAGGACTTCTCCCTCTCAGGTACTTGAAGTGCTACCTGAGGAAAATGCTACCTGAAGAAAGCTCTGAGCTATTACTACTCTATGGGATTGCCTCAGATGAAGAGAACTTCTTTGCTAAGGTGATGCAATATTCCCAGAGTGTCAACTGACTTATGCAGGAGTATAAAGGCCTGTTCCTCTCACTCCATCTTTGAGTGGGTCTGAATAATCATCCTAGCTTCAGAATTCTCCATAGAGTCAGCAGTGTTCGCCATTGGAATGTGTCATAGGTCAACTTCTCCTCTGTCCAATCCTGCTTCCTTCCCTTACACAGGCATCGATCCCAATAGCATTCCATAGTACCCTTCTTGCACATTAATTTTTTTCTCAGAAACTGCTTCCTGAGGAGATCCATCTGCAATAGATTTTGCCCTTAAGAATGGTGGCCAGGCTCATTCAACCTCCTGAGCCCAGTCTGTAATAATTTCAGACTGACTGAGAATCTGTGCAATCTCAGAAACATTGAATTAAATGGCAGATTTTCTCTCTTTGGGAATGATCCATGGCAGAAAAACCACAGTGATGGCCATAGAGGATTCATCCTGGAGGACCTGGCATGAGAGGAAAAAGGGACCTCAACTGTAGAGATTCACATGTGGAGGATCATGAGACCATTATTGCTGAGGAATAGACTCTCTTAGAGGGGGGCTGGTCTTGCCTTGACAGGAAGAGCCAACACAGCTCAAAGAGGGAGGAACTAGTGTACTAGAGGAAGGTCCACCCTTCATTCTTAAATCCTGAAATTAATCAGATCTGAGGAAAAGATGGTGGACAGAATCTGACACATGTCTTTCAGTGTCTAGGGATTTTCAGAGGTGGTCTCAGCCTGGGTCATGACTGCATCCATTTGATACGATGGTTATTGAACCAAAACTTTACATTGGCTCATTAAGGTTGAGGGTTGAAGCCAGTTATACCAAGGTAAACTTAGATGTACATTGTCTTCCAAAACACATTTTCCAATATTTTCAGCTGTTCCAGAATAAAGATTCTGCAGCTCTGACAAACACATCTTGGCTTTGCTGACATGAGATCTTTGGGAGTACAAACAGTTCAATCAGTTGGGTCCTAAATAGTTATTCAGTTTATGCTATGTCTCCCAGGAGACTTTTAAATTGACATAAAATTCAAACAACATAAAATTCACCATTTTAACTATTTTGAAGTGTACAACTCAGTAGCATTTAGTATGTGCACAATATTCTGCAGCCATCACTACTATGTACTTCCAGAGTGTTTTCATCACCCCCGGAGGAAACCCCATACCCATTATTTCTTCATATGGATTTGAATTACTCTCTAGTGTCTTTTCTTTTAAGCCTGAAGGACTTGCTTGGCATTTCTTATAGGGGAGGTCGACTAGTGACAGACTCCCTCAGTTTCTATTCATCCAGAAGTATCTAAATTTCTCCTTCAGTTGTGGAGGATAGTTTTGCCAGATATAGAATTCTTTGACAGTTTTCTTTCTTTCAATACTTTAAATATATCATCCCACTGCCTTCTATCCTCCATGATCTGGTGAGAGATCAGTTGTTCATTTTATTGAGAATCCCTTGTACAGATGAGTTGCTTTTCTTTTGCTAATTTCACAATTCTTTGTCTTTGTCTTTTGACAATTTGATTATAAAGTCTTGATGTGGATTTCTTTGAGTTTATCCTGCTTGGAATTCATTGAGATTTCTGGATGTGTAGATTCATGTCTTTCATCATATTTGGGGATTTGGGGACCATTATTTCTTCAAATATTTTTTCTGCCCCTTTCTCTCTGTGTTATGCTTGATCAAAGACACTGTCAGTGACCAAGCCTGAGGATTCTGTGACCAGATGTTCCCCATGGTTTCCACAGATACAAGACTGAATGTAGGCTATCAAGAGGTTTCCATGAAGGGCTGGCTTGATCCAAGATAGAACAAAGGCAATACCACCACCCACCCCTTTTCATCTTAGAGGAAAAAAATAACTCAAGTTCTCAATTGATAGTTTGCATTTAAAGTATTTGAGATGACAGGAAAATAATCTGTAATAGAGAAAAGTACTACCCAAAGCACTTGTTAAAAAAAGTGCTTTTAAAATGTTAACATTTTCAAAATACCATTTTAATGCAAAGACAGAAAATCCACCTCTATTTTTACCATTCACTGTTATCAGCTCTTACTCTGCATTATAGACAATATGTAAAAATAAACCTTCATCTTAATACCTGCTACTTCAACCCTTAGTGGGACACATTGTCAATCCTCTACCATACTCCTTGAATCCCCACACTACCAGTTCTGTGTATTCCAGGCTGACTTCCTGCAGCCTGCCTCAGAACGCCTGCATCTTCTTTGGAGGCTGCCCATAGGCTGTAGAACCCACTTTGCAACACAATAGGCTGGAAATGCCTTGGAATCAACATCCCTCCAGATACTTTTGGGGTACCCTTTAGTCAATGACCAGTAAGTGTCAGGAGTATACATAACACAGCTTTCTCAACCTAGAATCATTTTGAAGTATGTGTTTTATCCTAATTCCTAGAGCTTTCCTGAAGGGTTAATCTCTAGTCTCTCACTGTGGCAGCCAGCTTATTAAGGCACTTCTTTCTATCTGCCTTGCCTTCCCTGTATCTCCTCCCCACTCCCTTGCCAGCACTTCTACACATTTGAAGTAAAGCTTTGTCTCAGAGTCTGCTTTTCTCTCTGGGCCCGATTTTGGGGGAACCCAGCAAAGACAATGGGAGAAACACAATTCACTTGAAACATAGCTAAATATTTGATCCTGGCCACTGATGTCTTTTGCCTTAAGATTAGATACTGTTGTTTTATTCAAATGTCACATGTTGTGGAGTGGCAACTAGGCAGGAAAAGCTACAGGAAAATTGCTTCTGCTAAGGAGTATTATCAAAGCTCAGGGTTGGTTGCAAGTGAATTAGAACTGTATTGGTCATTAGCTGCAGAGGAAGCAAACTTGGAGAAAGGAGAAGTAAAGAAGAGGTCTGTCTCAGCTAAGATTTGATTATCAAGTTGGCCAATTTGAATAAAAGAGGCAAAGGGAAGATGAAGTTTATGAAATGAAAGGTGTTATAGCTAACCAAAACCCAGCCCATCTGACTCTATTAACTCATGTTGCCCTGATGTGCTTTTTTCATAGCTCTCTTCCCACTAGAAGGCCCCACTAGTCTCTTCCCACTAGAAGGCCCCAAGAGAGCAGGAGCCTTGTCCATCTTGTTCACTGATACATCCCTTGTACCCAGAACAGTGCCTAGTACATAGCAGGCATCTGTCTTTGGTCAATGAAGAGAAGAATCTAGAGATCAATTGTGCAGACAACTGGAAGATGAAAATGGAACCTCACAGATAGAGGTGAATGCTAGAGTCAGCATGAAGGTAAAGAGGGATGTAGAGTTGCTATTCTACCATCTGGAAGAAAGGAATTAACTAATTTTAGGGAGAAGACTGTGCCTGAGCAAAGAACTCTTCACTTCAGCTAGTGGTGTCTCACCAGTCCATGGCAACACACCCCTTTCACAGGCTCCCCTTGTTATAAAACAAGCAGGTCATTAGCAATGTAGCATTTGGTAACAGCCACATGGCTTGTCCGAAGGCAAGGGAGGGTGATGTTGAAGGCTTCAGCTGAGGGCATCCAGGGACAAGAGGGGCTCAGGAGTTTCCAGCATCGTGTTTGTCTTTGTTTTGTTATATATGTGCCAGGTCCCACTCACCTACTCGAGGCATCCATTGGGTGATAACCAGCAACTGCTTAGCTACTCTAGTTAACTCATTCCCCCTGTTGTCAGCTGGCTAGACAATTCCTTATTTTGAGCTTCCTTGCTGTAAATATCTGCAGATCCTAGTCCTGACCTGGTGACGAATACCAATCCATTTCATACTAGATAGTGTTCTTTACATATATGAAATAGTCTTATAGTCCCTAAACCTTCAAGACTAAATGGTCCTAGTATAAGCTATTTCCCACAGGAGATAAATTCTAGAACACGGAATCATAATCATGTCTGGAGCCAAATGGCTCATTCTAGATTAGATGCTTAAGTGACCAAGAAGTCAGTTGTTATTGCCTTGTACATGATTCTTGAACTGGCTGCCACATGAGCTTTAAGAATGAGCACACAACTGTAAGATCATCTTACAATCTTGGGTGTTCCTGGCACTGATCCTAGTATCCTGTTTTTATTCGTTCTTCCCAACGCCTCAGTGAACACACGCAGTGCTATCCATCGTAGTGGCAGAATCCACACTTAGAGCCAAGCTTTGTCACTCTCTGAAATGGTATTAGGTCTACACTCATCCATCCACCCTGGAGACAAGTGTCTTATGTCAACCTTAGGGGTCTGTTAGCCCTATGGACCCTACAAGGCAGCATCCTAACTATTCTGGACTCAGACCTCATAGGAAAACATGACTGTTACTAGAAAATTTTAATTCTCAGAAACATATATCCTCTGTTAATAAGTGGTCCCAGACTTAGATTTCAAAGCTAAAATTCTTTTAACTTGGAGTGAGACTGGGTTATGGCTTTTCTTGATGAGTAAGACTGAAAATATCATCGATTGAATATTTTATTTCAGAAAAAGAATGCCAAAAATATTAAGAATTGTTTTGCTTTACTCAAGTGTCACGGCATTAGCCTTATTTTTCGTCTTGTGGGGTATAAGTAAAAGATTGCTGCATAGTGCTAGAGGATTGTATGATGTTGGAGAACCACCGTTCTGATTTTAAACATCTTCTGATGTCACTTTTGTGGACACTGACAATTCTAATGTGCTGGTTGCAGAGACAGTAAAACCAGAACAGGAGCCAGGTTGTGACCATAATAGGATGAGTTTTAGAAAGGTCCTCCAATTAAGCCACAGGCAGGAGGTTAGACACAGCATTTTCTACCCCATGAGAGTGTGTTCATGTATAGCAGTACCATGGTTATATAAGAATACAACAACTAAGAGAAACACCACATTAACTCATTTCTAAGATTTGGACTTATGGGCCATTTTCTAGAGTGTCTTTATTTCAAGTTCTCAATGAAGAACACAGAACCTCATCTATAATATTTAAAGATAATTGGTATGTGTCATGGTTAATTTTGTGTCCACTTGATTGGGCCACTGGGTGCTCAGATATTTGGTCAAACATTATGAGTGTGCCTGTGAGGGTATTTTTGGATGAGATTAACATTTAAATTGGTGGACTGAGTAAAGCAGATTGGATGAGGGCCACATTAGGGAGGGCAATCAGCTGGAGGTCTGAGTAGAACAAAAACGCTGACCTTCTCCCAAGAGAGAATTCTTCCTGCCTGACTACCTTCAAACTGGGATGTTGGCTTTTTTCCTGCTTTTGGACTCCAGTTGAAACACTGGCTCTTCCTGGGTCTCAGGCATGCTGGTCTTTGGGCGGGAACTATGCAATTGGCTCTCCCGGGTGTCCAGCTTGTTGACTCACCCTGCATATCTTGGGATTTGCCCACCTCCATAGTTGCATGAGCCAATACCTTTATCTGTCTATCTCCTATTGGTTCTGTTTCCCTGGAAAACCCTGACTAATACAGCAACTTTGCTGGTTAATTTCATTTTCAGTCAGTATCACAAACAGTCCAGTGAGTATGCCATTTCCAACAGGATGGTCATTACATCATCAGCTCTTGGTTTCCTAGTGTCCTCAACATTGACTACATCATTCATTGATAAGAGATCTGATAAAACCCTAGGAAATCATCCTTGTTTACAGGTGTTGGATACCTAGTACCACGTCATTTAGGAGACTAACACAAGTTTACCGGTTTGCAGCAAATCTGGGAGTATAGCTCGATTCCATTGATTCCCAGTATCACATAATAAAGGGCTTTCAGCCTGATTAGAAGACCTTAGACTCAATTTCTTTTCCGCTGGTAACTAATTGTGCTACTTTGAGCAAGCCAAGCACCAAACCCATTTCGCCCTTCTAAAGTGGAGTGATACCTTTTGTATACCTCAGAGTGGACAGAGAGAGTGACATACTTCCCACATCCCCAACCACAACCTCCCTCACCCCCACCGCCCGAACCCCCCACCCCCACCACAGTTGTCTGGGACCACAGTATTCACGTCACTGTGAATCAACACGAAACATTCTGCCTGGCTAAGGAAAAAGATTGACTAACCAGAACATAGTTTGTCAAATTGAGTCTTAATGGCCCAATAACATTTACTTAAATTATATGAGCAAATACTCATTCTGTAAGTCTGGTACCCAGTCAGAACTTCATGAATATATTCATGAAGTTCAGTTGCAAGTTTCCTGGGATCAGCAAAGACTGCTAATGACTTCCTATGTTTCTACTGAGGCCTCATCCAAGTCTTGCATCCCAGGCAGAGTTAATGCAGTTTTATTACTCAAGAGGAGCCTAGAGACAACCCTTCACTTTCATTCATTTACTGCTCGGAAGAAGAACCAGCATTGAGAATTTCAGGCCAAGTTTTACCGTAAGCATCCTGCCTTTCACAATCCCACAGGACATCTGCCACAATATAGGTTTATTTGGATCAAGCAAGTGATACAATGAAGCTTTATGTAGATCTCTATTGGTCAATAAGAGAGTGTCTACACCCATCGCATCACGATTTAATCCTCCAAGACTACAGGCGCTATTGAATTAAACAACACACCCCTAGGACAGGGCTTAGCTCTCATGGGTGCTGCAATGGCAGCTATTTCTCATTATACAGAGGATGGAATAGAGACTCTAATTAAAGACCATTCTATGTCTCCCCATTTGGGGATTGATATGATGGCCTATATCCAATAGAGGACCACACAAGACTTGGCTGTTTCTAACAATTGCCAGGTTAAATGAAAATTAATGAGGAAGAATTTGGAAAAGAGCATCAAAAAAGCTTCACTTCTTGGCTCTCCTCCTTGTGCACAAGGCTCCACCCTTCCAGTATTTAGCAACCCTCCACTGCTTTCTCCCTGAAGCTTCCACCTGGCATTGGTTTCCATGGTGATGCAGAATCCCTCGGCTGCTGTTAGGCCAGTTGAGGACTCAGCCATCTCTTCCCTGCCCTTGCTTTTGAGCCAAGACTCACCCTGGCTTCCTGATCTGGGGATAGTCAATTTCCAAGATCCTTTTCTGAAGGACAGAGGAAGGTTTCAAAGGAAAGAAGGGCTCTTAGAAGGGGCTTGATACTGGCAGGACCTTCTTGTGGTCTCCTTCTGGGTCTCATTGGCCAGAGGCTGTCACGCCCACCACCCCCTTAGGGACTTGCATGCCTGCAGCCCTGCCCACCATCCTCTTAGGATAAGCAAGAGTGAGGACAGGAGAGCTGGTGAGGGAGGGACGGAGGGAGGCAACCAGGTAGACATGGGAGACAGGTTTCCCAAGGAGAAGCAAAGAGTCCTGCACCCCTAACAGCACTTCCAGAATTCATGGGTCTGTTCTCTAAGGATTGAGCCACTGGCCTAGGAGAGCTCACTGGGCAGGGGCATCCTTTGCCCCCTTCCTCTGCCTTTTTCCTCCTCCTCCAATTAACTGGAATGATGAACTTCTGGGCCTGGAGCCCTTTTCTTGCCAGCTGCATGTTCATGAGTTTCCTGGGATAAGGAATCCTGGGTCCTGGGGCCTTTGAGGATTTCTGGAGGGTGGGTAGGTACAGTGATCACTTCTTGTCAGGTGGGAGGGAGAGACCCTGAAACAGTTCTGTTCCCTCTGTCTTATTTCAAGTGAGAAAACTATTCAACGGTAGTTTCCATGGCACATTTGGAATGCAGGTAGACACGGTATCATCCTTTGGGACCTTGCTAGGGGTAGAGCTGGGGTTTAAGAGGAAGGAGCTAAGATTAAGTGTAACAGTGGCCACTTAATCCATGGGGTGTAGTGCCAAATGAAAATACAGGGCATCTTGTTAAAAAATCATCAAGAATTTTAAGAAGCTGATGCAAAGCATTAAACCAAGTGCAGGCCCTTCTGAGCCCAGGGTCTGTGACTTCCCAGGTTGTACCCCACGAAGCTGGATCTGGTTAAGACAGACTTGCATGTGGGAGTGACATTTGACCTGGGCCTGAACAATATCAGTAGGATCTAGACAGGTCATCATAAGCTAATTTTCTACATTAAAGTATCTTGAATTTTCTAAAGTAACTATTGAGCTTTAAAAATTACCCTAAGCTATATCCACTTCTAGATAGAACACCATAGGTCATAACTCTTGCTGAAACTAGGAAAAGGTAGATTACCAAAAAAAAAAAAGATCATACTTTTATACATTAGAGAACCATTGAAGCAAAAATGACTAGATAAATTGAAATTCCAGAGAGAGGGTACTGTTGGTGAGCTGCTTACAGCCAGCCACATTTTGCTGGTGGCAATCGTCAGTTCTGGGCATGGGCTGAGGATCTGATTGGCCCTGGCTGGGGGCTCTGGGACAAAGAGAGCAGTAGAGCTTTTATTGATTGTCCAGGGCTGCTGTGACAAATTGGAAATTTGAGGGCTATGAGTTATGACCAGTTGTCTCAGAGGACCTCTTCTATGTCCCAGGGCCGCACGGGAGGCTGAGACTTGAGCTGAAAGCTTCTACACTGCAGAGTGAAACTGTCAGTAGTCTTGCCGTGCTTAGGGCACAGATGTGCTAGGGAAGGGGCCTGCCCCAAGCACCCTGCTCTGTCTTCCCTGAAGACGTCTGCCAGGTGTTGAGGCTGTGGGGGAGTGGCTGGGAAGCCAGGCAAGGACCCTTTGATGGGTAGAGCAAGATATCCCTTCAGGGCCACAGAACCAGAACTTCCAGGCTCTCAACCAAAGTTTAGGAATAAGGACAACACAGAGGTAGATGGAGATTACTAAGACTGCCACTGGGCCTTCATCAGCTCGGTCTCTGATTAAGGAGAGGAGCCATTCTCCTCAACCCATATGCCCAACGGGGAAGATGATTCCCTTCTGTAGGAGACAACTTAGGTTCTTTTATTCACAATATCTGTGTTCAAATTGCTAGATATGCAAAGAAGAGAACATAGCCAAGAATCGAGGGAAAAAAGAACCTAAGCAGACCTACTGGGCATCCAGATATTAGTCCTACAGAGAACATCAACACTCCCTCTAGGACTCCTCAGATCCCCTCTTACCATTAGGTGTGGGAACTGTTCCTCATTCTTTGGGGCCAGTGTAAAAATGTGACAAGGAGTTAGGGAAAAAAAAATACACCAATCCCTCTCATGTAGTTTCAAAAGTTCTAAACTAATTTTGGCAAATCAGATCCAGAGATATATAGAACTAGTTCTGCATGATCAAATAGATTTTCTCCAGGAGTGCAAGAGCTGTTTTATACATAAAAAAACACTTAACGAAATTCACCACATTAACAGGAATAGAGGGAAAAAAATCATATGATCACTGGGATATATGTAGAAACAGCATGACAAAATTACAACACCTTGTCATAGTTAAAAAAAAAATAGCACCAGCAAATAAGGAATGAAAAAAAACCCCTACAGTAAATGTTGTACTTTGTGGTAAAATATTGGAAGTGTTCTGAGTTGGGGAGATGTCCAATATTCCTACTTTCCCTGAATAAGATACTGGAGGTAAGATGCAACAGGAAGATGTAGAAAGCATAAAGATTCTAAAGAAAGAAATAAAAGGTATTATGCACAGATGACCTGATTTTATATGCACAAAATCCAAAAGAAGCTACAGACAATCTATAATAAATTGCTGGATATGAGGTCAACACTTTTTAAAAAATCAATTGCATTTCTATACACGGAAAAAGTAGTGAAAATGGGATGAAAAGTATTGAGTACACGGTGTGTTTAAAGCTGCAATTAATTTTCGAAGTTGTAGTGTGTGTACACTTATGAATGTACATTGTACTTAAACAGCTTACTGTTAAGATGAAGGTAAATAGAGGTATTTTTAGTGAAAAAAATTGTCGCCAGAAGACTTGTACTATAGGAAATATGAGATTGTTTCTTTTGGTGTGTCTGAAGAAAAATCAACAAAATGAAAAGGCAACCTACAGAATGGGAGAAAAATTTGTAAATCATACCTGATAAGGGGTTACTATCTAAAATATATAAAGAACTCATACAAATCAATAGCAAAAAAACCCAATCCAATTAAAAACTGGGCAGAGGAACCGAATAGACATTTTTCCAAAGACAACACACAAAAGGCCAACAGCTACATAAAAAGGTGCTCAACATCACTAATCAGGGAAATGCAAATCAAAGCCACAATGAGATACCACCTCACACTTATTAGAATGACTGTCATCAATAAAACAAGAGATATCAAGTGTTGGCAAGGATTTGGAGAAAAGGGAATTCTTGTACGCTGTTGGTGGGAATGTAAATTGGTACAGACACTATGGAAGACAGTATGGAGGTCCCTCCAAAAGTTAAAAATAGAACTACCATATGATCCAGAAATTGCACTTCTGGGTATATATCTGAAGGAAATGAAAACACTATCTTGAAGTGATATCTACACCCCTGTGTTTGTTGCAGCATTATTCAAAATAGCCAAGACATGGAAACAATCTAATTGTCTGTTATGGGTGAGTGGGTAAAGATGTAGTATATATATGAAATGGAATACCATTCAGCCATGAGAAAGAAGAAAATCCTGCCATTTCGGCAACAGATGGACCTTGAGGGCATTATGCTGAGTGAAATAAGTCAGACAGAGAAAGACAAATACTGTATGATCTCACTTGTACATGGAATCAAAAAAACTGAACTCATAGAAACAGTAGAACGGTTACAAGGGGCTAAGGGGTGGGGTGGGAAATGGGGAGATGTTGGTCAAAGGGTACAAACTTTCAGGTAGAAGAATAATAAGTTCCAGGGATCTAATGCACAGCATGGTGATTAAAATTAATATTGTATTGCGTACTTGAAAGTTGCTAAGAGATCTTAAATTTTCTCACTACAAAAAATAAATGGTAATTATGTGACATGATGGAGGTGTTAGCTAGTGCTACAGTGGTAATCATTTTGCAATAAGTATATCAAATCAACACTTAAACTTATACAAAGGTATACGTCAATTATCTCAAAGCTGGAAACAAAAGATGTTCAGAAAGAAGTAAATGGTTGCAGATTGAAGTGTGAATAAACAGGAAGGAGAAATGAAGAACAAAAAGTAAATCTAAATGAATATTGAGTAATAATATAACTAGAGGTTTAAACATACATTAAAATGGTATACGTAAAAATAAAAAAACAACATTAACACCAGGAGTGGGTTATTGTCATTATCGTAATCTAAAATTCTCACATTGCCTAGGGAAGAGGAAAGAGTCCTAATTTATATTAATTTTGATATCAATAGTCTTGCAGAAATCCCTAGGATAACTCCTAAAAGATTTAACATTAGAGCTTGGAAAGGAAATAAAGAAAAATAAAAATCAACCTAAAGAAAGCAAGAGAGGAGAAGAATTGGAACTCAGAACATATGGGATAAATAGAAAGCACAGAGTATGATGTTAGAGTTAATTATCAGTAATTGGAAATTAAATTTAAGTACAATAAATTCTCCAGTTGAAGTACATTGTGGTCTGAATTAAAAAAGAACAAACACACGAGGCATCTTCCACTGGCCCTCCAGATCCAGTCTCTGTGCTTGTCTACCCTGCTGTCTGTTCCAGGGGCCAGCCTACTTGATACTGGTCAGCAGGTTCCAGTGCTTTCTGGTGCCTGTCTGGCTAAGGGGAGACCCAGCAGGGTGTCAGAGAAAGGGAGGGGAGTGCGGCCCAGGCATTTAAAGCCTGGTTCCCTCTGTGATGTTGTGTTGGCAGGCCATGTGTTGATTTGGGTTGCTCTAAAAGCAGATCCTGAGACAAGTGCTTTGATGCTGTAGTTTATCTGGGAGCTAGTTCCAGAAGGCAGGGATGAGAAAAGAGAAGGCAAGAAGAAGGGAAATAGGAAAAGCCCAATCAGGGGAGCGCAAAGGAGATCCCCTCTGTCAGCAACAGGACCTCTCAGAGCCTACAGAATGCCTCTTGGAATTGGTGACTGAGTACAAGAGTCGGAGCTTTTATCTACTGGCTCTAGTTACCCTTGCCTGAAGGTTACCCCCAGAGGCATTAATACCCCTACTTTTCTGGAGTGGAAAGCCTAGTGGTCTCTGGGCCCTGGAGGAGGTACTGAGGCAAAAGGATGAAAAGGGTGCTTGATGTGGAGGTTGTCCTGCAGGGGAGGGAGCTGTCCAACACAGACGTGGCTGAAATCAGAGCTGGGCTGAGGGGTGTGACATGAGGCGTCTGCCACAGCGGGGGTGCTGGGTAACAGAAACTGCTTGTTTCCATGGTTTCTTCTTCAGCTCTACGTCCAACCTAGCCTATTGGAGGTGGGAGACTACAGGAGTGGATAATTTAGGGCATCATGACTGCAGGAGAGCGATGAAGCAGAAAGGACTAGATGGAAACAGACCCTTGTGACTTAAAGGGCTTGGCTGTGAGCCTCCAGGACTCCTTGAACACCTGAAATGAAGAAATATGTCTGATAGGTAAAGGATGGAGAAGATGTGGCCAGAGGGTACTGGATAACACAAGCAAGCAGAGATTTTAGATGACTCCAACCCACTCTCTGGCCCTAGACAATTTCTCAGCTGGTAGGAATAACACGTTAAAAGCTAATTATCAGAAAGAAACCAAAAAGGGCCCCTGGCTTTAAAACTGGAGGGAGAGGGAGCAGGGAGAATAAAATCACCCAATGTCAGACTTCGTAAAAAGCTCAGCATAGTGAGTTTCTGTACATTCTTGGAGACATTTTTCAAGATCTATAATGTATTTTGAGCATTTCTAAAGCAGCAACATATCAAACTAACAGAGTTCAAGAAATTAATGTGGATAAATGTGTTATAGGAAAACCACTAAAATCAGAAGTGTAGCATAATTACTACTTATATCTGTAACTTAACATGCACTGAGCATTATTCTATGGGCTTCACATGGTTTAATATGTGTAAATTGCTTTGGCTTCAGAGGGTTTTTGTTGTGAGGGTTATCAAGTTTCAGATAAGGAAACAGATAAGGAAATGTTAGCTGCTTATCCAAGGTCATTTCTATTAAAGCAGAGCTAAGATTTGAACCCAGGAAGTCTAGCTCCAGTGCTCTTGTTTTTATGCAAGAGCATAAAAGCTCTTGTTTGTGCTGCAGCTCGACACAAACATTAGAAACGTGACAGGTAGGTATAAGGCAATAAAATTAAGTGGAATATAGCTGTGACTAAACTTATACAGGTAGAATCAAGAGGAAGGGAGTGAGCCTAGAAGCAAGGAATTCAGTGAGGATGCTGCTGTAGTAAACAGAGGAAAAGGTAAAGTTGGTTTGAATTTGGATTTAAGCAATAGAGATGAAAGAATGGAGACAAATTCAAGAGATTGATTATTAGAATAATCCAGACTTGGCGATGAATTAGATTTGTTTGGGTGGCGTGGTGGAGAGAAGAGTCAAGCAGACTCCTGGCCATCTGGATACAAAGCACTACTGGGGAGAAACAAAAGGGAGAAAAAGCAGGTTTGGAGAGAAAGAACATGACATCCATTTAGGGTAAATTGAGCCAGAAGGGACTCTAAGACATTCAAATATGCAGATAAATACATGGGTCTGAAGCTCAGGACACATTTGGGCTGGAAGTATAAAAATGGAAGAGTGAGACATAGATATTATCACACCAGGGCTTCCATTGCTGTTACCCATGGAGAGTGTGCATCCTGAGAAGAGCAGTCTAGAGCCTCATGGAACACAACCATTAGGGAGAACATGGTGGAAAAAGACAAGGAACCAGCGAAGCAGCAGTAGCATCCAGAGAAGAAATTCAGGGAAAAGTATCTAAGGAAGAGGGAGCATGAGGAGATGAGGAAGGAGAGAGAAGCATCACATCAGATGCAAACTTGATGAAGTACAGGAAGATAAGGGGCAGCAGAGGTGTCATCTGGGGTCAAAGCTATCTCAGCCCTTGGTGACATAGTGTGAAAATAGACAGTTGGCAACCCTCAGAAGGTTCTCCTTGAAGCCCTGTGGTGCTCTGGCCTCCTGATTTTTGAGCAAATCTGAAGGAGAAAACTCACCTGGAGTTGTCAAGAAAAGTGACAAAGAGAAGCCTCCAGAGGAAAGTGAAAGACCAAGAGAGATTCTATATTCTAAAAATATCCAGAGATACCAGCAAGATGAGAACAGCTTTTTGGAAGAAAAGATTTCTGGGATGCTTCAATATGCAGAGAATTCAGTGTGCCTTCTGATGACTAACAAGCAAGCTTGCCTGTTGACAACTGTCAAGAGATCTGGCCTGGGCTGCACCCACCCATGAGAATTCAGTCCACGCAAGTGAGCAGCACCAGCCAAGAGACTCAGTGTGGGTTTTGTCTGCGGTGCCCAGCCTAGAACCAAGACACAGGATTCCACCTTTGTTCCTAGTCTTTCCCTGGTCTTGAACTGGATTCTTCAGCAAGCAACCAAGAAACCAGTTGTCTCCTGAAACACTCCCCAGCAGAGCCCTGAGAGAACAGGTCTGGAGACCTTCTAGCTTCTCTAGCTTTCAGAAGCACCGCTAGACAGGGCCCCAACCAGAGAGGCACCATAGCGGGGTTCAGTGTCAACCAGGTTATCATTGTGGCTCCGGCAAGCCATGCTGGTGGAATGCTGAGAGTTGGACCTCCATAGCACCTCACTTTCCATTGCCCAGCAACCCTTGAGTCTACTGCCTCCTTTTTTCTAAAGATTGGGGAAGAATCAGTGGCACTCCAGTTAAAGATCCCCCAGCATCTTGAGGACCTCAGACATACTGTTCTGTCTCTCTAGAGTCCAATAAAATCTGAGAAACACTTTCCCCATGCCACACTCCATCTCTTCCTCCTGGGAGGGCAGTGACTTGAGCTGAGATGGCTTTGAGGCAGGAGTCATCCTCAAGTCTTGCTTCTCTGTCCCTTAAGCTTTGCTGGGGGTTGGGGATTGGTGATCTGATGAAGAGCAGTGAAGTACCAATGATGAAGTAGGAAGCATGCCATATCTGCTGTGGCTGGTGCCTCTGCTTCCAGATTGTGGCCCATTTTCCACTGGTAGTTCATGAAATGGTTAGTGAAACACTAGGAACATTTTAATAGTTTTATGTTCTGTTTTTATTAATAGTTAGATATTTGAAATAATAAATGGGAGTTCTTATAGCCTATAATATAACAGTTGTATCAGGAATTATAACATCAAATACATTTAAAGAACACACTAATTTCAAATAAATGGGATATCATTTAATCTTTTATATTACAAAGGATACAGTCCTCTCCCACATCCACATCAGCACAGAGGAATCCATCAGAAACTGAAAGCAGGTGGGATGTGATTGAAGAAAGAAACCCTGAGTTTTTCTTTCATTCAGTCTCTTTGTGACTATCTTTTTTTTTTTCTTCAATTTCTATCAAGGAGGATGTTTAGTGTCACCAAATTCAGGGCCACATACAAAAAGACAACCAGCCTCACAAAGATCAGAAGGATCCTGGCGTCCTCTCTCTGCTTGTCATCCATGTACATGTGAGGCAGAGAAAAGAAGAGCAGCACCAAAGCAGAGTAAGGTCAGCCTGAACTCAAGGAGTCTGTAACCTCCTAAGTGTCCAGTTCCAAGGGTGATACTTCTCTCCAGACCAGGCTGCCCCTCTGCTTCACCTGCAGATCAGTGGTCAGATTGAGGTATTCCAGGTGAGAAGTCCCAGAGCTCTGCACTCTGGAGGAGTATAAATTAAGGACTTTTCCCCTTTAGGGGGGCAGCTCTTTGACAAACCACATTATGTTTCATCAACAGCAGTGTTCTCTTTACTTCCCTCAAGAGTCTGACTCCCCTTCTCAGAGCTACTGCTCCATCAGATAACCTACTTCCTTTGGAGACAGGGCCCCTTACACCGTTTGATTTGGATGAGAATATTGTCCAGAAGTTCTAGAAGCAGCTAAGGGCTGTGGCCAGAGCACATTGGTAGAGAAATCTTGTTTTGGAAGTCAGCAGGACCACCCACAGGGATAGATTCCTACTCCTGGAACCAGTATTCCTGGGCTTTTGTTCTTAGTGCACATGAACTTGCCCATACACAAGGCAGCCTTAGTCACCGCCTTGGCCTGGCAGCATTTTCCTCCTGGTTTTCTATCACTATCCAGGCTAATGATTGCTGTGCCCTACAAAGGAAGCTCCAGCACAGGCTTGATTGGAAACAGAAGAGCTGCTTCTAGTCTTACAAAACTATCCTGTGGTTGATTGCAAGACAAATGGTTTTCATAGCTGGAGATACCATCGGGTCTCTTTCCTACCATGCCCAATTCAGATGCCCAACAGCAAAGCAGAATCTGAACCTCTGAGTCAGCATCCACTGAGGACATCATACAAAAACACTGGACCTTCCTGGGTATGCCCAGTGCTGTTTGTGACCTAAAATGAGTTCCTTTGGCCTGTGGTACAAAGACTCTTAATTGGAAGCTCAAAAGCCTGTGGCTTTTCCATCTATGGACATCAATTGGCAATGGATGAATAATTGCCGCTTTTTGCTTTTGAGTAACAAATCAAGGTTCTGTCATGGTGACATTTTGTCCTTGGAGGATGCCTGAAGCAGGCTGAGGTCATAGACTCAGTTTGATTTATTTTGGGAGAAGCTTCTAGCTGAGAAGAAAGCCAGCTCTGCAGGGCTTTTGTGCTTCTGTTACATGACATGGAAAAAAGCACTTCTTGCTCAAAAGCCACCAAATACAGATTTAGAATATGGAGTGGGAGTGGGGAATGTAGTGGCAAAACCTTGGTTTCATGTTTGACATCACAGAGGCCAAGCAAAATGAGTTCTGGTGACAACATGGTGATATGGGTCCAAGGAGTCCCCAGATAAGGCCAGAACGAGAGAGAGACAGCAGGACTTAGGACTGCCAGTGGGACTGCCAGAGTTGCAGAAGAGATCTCCACCCCTTTTTAGTAGCTTTCAGAGATTCTCCAGCCCAGCAGCTCCCTCAGGGGACTTCCTATGATCCATTCATAACTCAGGCCTCGGACACTGGGCATGGTATTACATGAATCAGGGATGACCATGGCCTTGCAGAGAAGGGTTCTTTTTCCAGATAAAGAATTGCTATTTTGTGGACATTATTAAAATATTGTGAGCTACTTTGGGGGATTGGCTGTGTCTAAGACTTCTTCTATGCCTGTAGGTGTCTATATCCTTCAAGGTCCCAGCAGAGGGAGGCACTGGTCCATTTCTAACAGGGGAATGGTGGCAGAAGAGTTCTGGGAAGAAGACTTGAGCTTAAGGTAAATATGGTGGGCTCTGCCCCAGAGGCCAGAGGGACAAGTGATCATGACACCAAATCACATCAACCATTCTCAAACCCATACCATAAAAAATCAGAACCACAAGGGAATTAGTGTGAATCATACATGACTTAGGTCCCACCAATCATAGCTCAAAACTTCAAAGTAAGAGATTCCGTTTGTTGTAACACATATAGAAACCAACTCCTTGACATGAGGAAACAGATTATTCCCTGAATGTTGGGTACATAAGGAACCTGTGACAGCCTGTGTCTGACCACCTCCCCCCCCACCCCCTGAACCAGCCCATGCAGTCTCCTACTGTATAACACGCAACCTTGAGCATATAAGAGTCATCCAGGCTCCAACCAGCACCATTCCTGCAGGGTGGCATTGTGAGAAACAGATAAGACCAGAACTGACGTGAACTATAACTTGTAGTGAAGTGAAAGTTGCCTTGAAAGTACTGGGAAGAAATAAGTCACTGGAGGTAGATGGAATATTGATAAAATTATTTCAAGCCACAGAGACTGAAGCTGTCAAAATCCTAATAAGAATATGCCAACAAATATGGAAAACAAAGCAATGGCCTACAGACTGGAAACACTCGATATACATCTCAATCTCCAAGAAAGGAGAGGCCAAGCAGTGCAGTAACTACAGGACCACTGCTCTTATTTCCCATGCAAGTAAAGTGATGCTCAAGGTGCTGCAACAAGGGCTTTGACTTTATATGGAGCAAGAAATGCCTGATGTCCAAGCTCGATTTCAAAAAGGGAGAGGCACACAAGATCTAATTGTGATTATTCGTTGGCTACTGGAGTGCGCCAAAGAATTTAAGGTTAGTCTGTTTTGTAGACTACAGTAAAGGCTTGAACTGAATGGATCATGAAAAGCTATTGGTTGCTCTGAAAGAAATGGGCATGCCTCAGCGCTTGACTGTCCTGATGAGTAACCTGCATTGTGGACAAGAAACAACTGTCAGGACAGAACATGGAGAGAGGGAATGGTTTTCTCTATGCCAAGGTATCAGACAAGGGTGCACTTTATCTTCCTGTTTAGTCTGTACACAGAACATATCATCAAAAATCTGGGCTTGATTCAGACAAAGGAGGAGTGAAAGTTAGAAGAAGTATCAACAATCTAAGACATGCAGATGACACCCTCTTACTGGCATAAAGCAGCAATGACTTGGAACAACTTCTGATAAAAGTGAAAGAAGAAAGAGACAAAGCAGGACAGAATTTGAACATCAAGAAGACAAAAATCATGACTACAGGAGAACTGCACAACCTTAATTTCAATATCTTCATTGTCTATGTTAAAGATTGTTTACCTTGGCTCAGTCATCAATTTAAATGGAGACTGCAGCCGAGAAATAGAGAGAAGATTGAGGCTCAGAAGGCAGCAATGAAGGAATTAGGAAAGATCATCAAGTGTAAGGAAGTGTCATTAGATACCAAGGCCTAGATTATCCACCACATCCTCATATTCCCAATGACCATGTATGGGTGGGAAAGCTCAACAGTGAAGAAGGCTGACAGGAAAAAAAATGGATTCATCTGAAATATGATGGAGGAGAGCTCTACAGATAACCTGAACTACCAGAAAGACAAACAAGTGGGTCCTAGAGAAAAACTGAGCCTGAACTATCGCTGGAGGCAAAAATGGTAAAACTGAGGCTGTCCTACTTTGGGCACACCATGAGAAGGCAGGATTCTTTGGAAAAGACAATAATGCTGGGAAAAGTAGAAGGCAGCAGGAAGAGGGAGATCAACTATAAGATGGCTGACTCCATAAAGGCAGCCATAGACATGAGTCGACAGGAGCTGAGGAGGGCTGGTGGGGACAGGACAGTGTGGACAGCACTCATTCACAGGGTCACCAGGAGTTGGAGCTGACCTGATGGCACATAAACACAAACACACAAAACTTGTATGGCAGATGTAGAGATGTACTGCTTAGACCTCTCTTCAAGAATAAACTTGCCATTCAGCTAAGCACCTCCACCTGTTAGGGGCTTCAGGCTCTGCTGAGCTTTTGAGCTGAGGCCACGTTCTTCCCAATGACCAAGCATGGTGGGGTGCTAAGGGGTGCTAACTCCTATGCGGCTACTTCTGTCACATATAGGACTTCCCTAATGGGCAATCTTTGCTCTTGAGCTCCAACTTGGGTTGTCTGAGACTGTGTCATACTTGCATCCTGCCCCAAGCCATCCTTTGTCTTCTCCTGCTTCCTTTCCTTCTATTGCTCACAGGTGTTACCCCAGTAAAGCTCTTGCATTCCTGACTCCATCTCAACTTCTCCCTGGAAGACTTAACTGATGCAGTTGATACCCGGAGTGGTTTGAGAAAGCAACAGGTAAAAAGGGGTTTGGGGACTGGATCGCTCAATGCCCGGCAGGTACCAGGGAACCCTCCTGGATTGATAGGGGACATGAATGGTCCATGGCATAAGGCAGTGGCCAAGCTTCTAAAACTTTCACTGGTGGTGACTTGGGAGAATAGCCTTGTGGAAGGGAACATCCTGGCTGGTCTGATGATTCAGGCAGTTGGAGGAGTGGAATTGACTTGGTATTAAGTTGCAGTGCTGCTCTACAGAGGACCACTGAAGAGCGGATGGCAGTGAAACAAGTGATAAGTATACGGAGGCCAGTCTTTCTTTAGTTCTTTACAAAGAGGCCTCTATCCCTGTAGAGGGAGAAGAGAAAAAGCTGAAGACCAAACTCTAGCCTTAGTAGTAAGGTTTAACAAACTGCAGAGTCAAATGAATGTTCAACTGAGGCAGATCTGTTTTGTCAAATGGGGGATGGGGACATCTGGGAGATGCCCTTGAAGATTTTGGCTCCCCAGACTCTCCCTGCCCCTCAGAGCCTATGGAGGTAGTCCCCCTGCCTATCAGCGAACACTCCCCCTACACCCTGCTCTTCACATGTTGGAAGACGCTGCAGAGACTTCTCTGCAAAGCACAAGGGACCCCATGTGTTCCATTTCCTCTCCTGGCTGCCAGGCTGATAACTAGGGTCAAATCATAGTATAACCCAGCCGGGAATATGCTGGGCCTGATGACAGAAAATGGACCATACTCCAGATGAGATGCAAGAATTAGCACGAACTGGCAGGAGCCGAGGGAGTAGAGATGGAACTGGGATTCGAGGGAGCTTGATTGAGGGGCCCAGAACATAAGTCTGGATAGGGGAGTTTATTGGTGCTGGGGTACTTGTTCAAGGTATGGGATTTAACCCTGGGCAACAACCCCATGGGATGGGACAAAGTTGCTGTGAAAGTGGCTCACAAAGGGCTGCAAAAAGTGACAACCTAGGCTGAGTGAAGCTGCGATGCCAGAATTGCCACAGCAGATTGTAGAGGAAGGGATTTTAGGGCATAAAAGAGATGAAATATGTGAGGTCATAATATCTGAGGGTTCTGCACATGTCATGTCCATAGGACACATCCTTCAGGAAGGCCATCAGGAGTGTGCCTTTTAAGCGGGGGCACAGCATCACTTAGAAGTTCAGTGGTGGCTACTCCACAAGCCAGGGCTGATGACAGTGGAGGTGTCCACAAAACTTGGCTCATTCGTCAGTGGGAATGATAGGCCCCAAAGCAATAGAGGCTAGGTGGTGGCACTTCCTCCAGAAGCCAGAGCAGCCAGCGTAGGCACTGCTGTGTATATATATGTGTATATACACATTGATAATGCCAACCTGCTTTCTCTTGTTTGATAGGAAGTGAGTGTGGATGAGCAGGAGGCTGAACTGGGTTGCTCTCAATGCAGGCATGATTCCTTGCCTGAGCTGATTTTCAGAATATATGGGAGTGAACATGAAGTACAGAAGTATTAAGATCTTTGTATCTCATGTTAATGTCCACCGTGGTGGAACCACTGAACAACCCAGTAGAGAATATTACTCTGGCCAGTTAATACTAGCCAGTCTTTAATATAAACGAATGAAGTAGTAATACACGCTACAGCATGGATGAACCTTGAGAATGTTACGCTAAGCGAAAGAACCAAGACAAAAAGGCCACATGTGTTTGATTCCATTTATACGACTGTCTTGAATAGGCAATTTCATAGAGACAGAAAATAGATTAGTGTTTGCCTAGAGATTGGGAGATGTCTGGGGGGAACAAGTAATGAGTGCTAACAGGTACAGAGTTTCTCTTTGGGGTGATGTTCTAAAATTAGATAATGGTTATGGTTGTACAACTTTGAGAATATACAAAAATCCCCCAATTGTACCCTTTAAATGCACGAGTTTTACAGTATATGAATTGTGTCTCAAATCTGTTAAATATACATTAGCCGGCCTTTATCAGCAGCCATGTGAGAAATGGTGCCATGGGCATATGAACACAGTGGCTACGGTGGCAGTGATGGAGGCTACACAAAGCCCCAACAGTAGGGACTCCCCCCCCAAGGCCAGTCTAGCTCCTGCTGCTTCCAAATGTCCACCCTGCCAGCAGTAGAGACCAGTCTTGAGCCTCTGACATGGCACCATGCCTCAAGGAGACAAACTGGCCACTTGGTGTCATTTACTTCATTGGGCAGGCTTCTTCCCTCCTGGAGGGGCCAGCAATTCATTCTCATGTTGATGGATATATATTCTGGGTATGGATTTGCTTCTTCTACTATCATCAGAACGTGAAGCAGGAACCATTTTTGGGGGCTTACTGATTGTCTGACCCACAGCATGGACTGATATATTATAGTGTCTGACCAGTGGAGTCGCTTTACAGTTAAAGACGCTGGGAAAACCCTGGGATCCAGTGGTCATATCATGTACTGCATATTTCAGAGGGTGCTGGCCTGATGGAGCATTGGAACAGCTTCCTAAAAGGCACAGCTGAAGCACCAGCTCAGAGGCAATCCTCTGCAAGGATGGGTGCCATCCTCCAGGATGCTGTGTATGCACTAAACAGATGCCTCTATGGTGCTCTGTCGCCATGAGGAGGAACACATAGGTGCAGGAACCAGAGGGTTGAAACAGGAGAGGCTCCAACTTGCTATAACTCCCAATGACACACAGGGAGACTTGTGCTTCCTGTCCCTGCAACTCCTGGCTCTGCAGGGTTAGACAAGGTTCTGTTCCTCAAAGACAACACGCTCTTAACAGAGGATCCTGTTGACCCTACAGTATTGGCTGCTGTCTGGGTACTTAGGCTCCTTATGTCCAGGACCAGCAGGCAAGAAGAGGGCTTGCCATCTTGGTAGAGGCATTGGCCCTGATCATCAAGATGAGATAGTATTTCTGTGACACAAGGCAGCAGAATAGAGGATCTATGGCACTGGCTGGTCCCCTTGGACACATCTTGGTCCTCCATTACCCAATGTGAATGTTAATGGATAAGTACAGCAACATCAAAACCTTAGAAGGGATTGTTAGCAGGTGCTCAGACCTCTCAGGAATGAGTGTGTGAGTCACACCATCAAGTAAGCTACTGAGACCAGGTGAGATGTTAGCTGAGGAGAGAATTTAGGATGGACAGTGGAGGAGCCAAGAGCATGAGTACCACTAGTGGTCCAAGACCAACTGCAGAGATGGGGTGTAGCTCATTCCTCCAACTTCCTTCTTCTAAGTTTGCCACCAGAGGCTGGGGAAGCTGCTCCCCTACACATATGGAGAAGTGGACCCATGTGGCACATGTGATGGGCTTTGGCAGCTACAGAAACGTGTGCCTTGGGTCTTTAAGAAGGAAGGTATTCACCGTCAAGGAGAATAGTTGTCTGAAAGCCTCCAGTGGTCAGTGCTTTCAGGACTCATCTCAGCATTTGAGTTGAGGATACATTCTTCCTGGGCAGCCCCCTGCCAATGACTGAGCATCTCTACCCAATGCAGAAATTCCTCTGTGTGACAGTTTGTTCCTTGGAGTTCCCCATTTGGTTGATTAAAATGGTCAGATCTGCACTGTGCCTGGGCCTAGCTAGGGTGAGGGTGAGGATGAGGAAATAAGGAATGTCAGGAAAGATGTGAAGCAATGCATGCATTCTCTGGCTACCCTGTCACAAAGAGCTGCAAATTGACATAGGTGTTGCTCAGCAGGTTTGTTCACTAGGCCCAGAAGGGTCACAAAGATATAGCACTTCTGAATGGTCCATGGAGGAGACAAAGGAGAATTTATCAGCCTGCTCCCTCTCATCTCTTCTTGTAGGTCAAGGTTTACCCCATGTGCAGCTGGATCCCGTACTTCAGGCGCCTTCAGTGTCGTCTTATGAACCCAGATACCATATGCCATGTCATGGTCTTTCAACCAGGTCTGAAAGTAGGCCTGCAACAGGCCAGCTTGTCACTCAAAGTAATAAGGAGACAGTCAAAAAATCCCCAAATACCTTCAAGGTTATCACCAACATGCTCTACATCCCTAAAATAAAACATGAGAAGTCTCATAAGTGGAATGTGTCCATGTTGGGAATCAGTAATTGCCCATGAAGAAGCCTTCCCTTCAGAGGGAAGGCATTCATCCCACTTCCTACAGCAACCAACTGCTGTGCACTCAGCTCCCCTGTAGCCATGGGGTTAGCACTGGAACAGTAGACACTTTCTGGCATGGGATTCTGGAAAGCTCATGGGGTGGTTGTAAGGTGCCATGTGGAGATGTCGCTAACTCCAAGAGAGATATCCCAGTCAGAGGTAGTGGAAGGGGGACAGGGCTCTGACCCAGTGGGGAATGTAGATTATCAAGCCATGGGTGCGGAATAGAGAGTCCCATTCCCACTTAGAATAGCAGACTATTCAGGGCAATGCTCCATTTTTTGGTATAAAAGACTTTTTTTAAAAGAAATTTTAGATGCACAGCAAAATTGAGAGGAAGGTACAGAGATTTCCTATATCCCTCCCTCCGCACACAGCCTCCCCCACTATCAGCAACCCACACCAGAGCGGTACATTTGTAACATTTGATGAATGTACATCATCGCATTGTTATCATCAGAGCCCATAGTTTACCTTAGGGTTTTCTCTTGATGTTGTACATTCTGCGTTTGAACAGACATACAGTGACATGTACCTATCATTATAGTGTCGGACAGAGTATTTTCATGGCCCTAAAAGTCTTGTGCTCCACAGGTCTCCATTTTTAATTCCTCTGAGCACTCTCCTGCCAGTGTCTCAGTCCCAGCTTCCACTGGCCTTTCTCTGTCTGGAGGTCTTTGGCCCCAAGACACCTTTATTTGTAATGTCTTCTGGACTCTTTTCTTGTCTTTGTCCAGGGGGCCTGGTGTAGGGATTGTTCCAGGACATAGAGATATGGCAGTGCAAGTGTCAGGAAGCCCCTGATGGCAGGGGAATCATTGAACACCTGTTTCCATGAATGGTCTTTTGTTCTAACAATCATTGAGGACCATTGCCTCCATTGTTAAGAGCCATGTGTGTATTCTGAGGCATATGCCCTTCTCTTTGGGCTGTGCTACTTTTTGGCCTGGTAAGACACAGGAAAAGTAATGTAACTTAGGAGACCCTGCTCCCCTGGATTAATGTCATCATGAGAATCAACTATTCTAATCTACTCACTGGTAGCTTCCACATTTGGTTCTTCTATCATAGTCCCATCCATGATGAGATACACGAATGCCACAGGAAAACATCTATTCAAATTCTAGGATGCCTGAGGAAAGAAATTCTTAGTAAGTCCAGGAAGGTGATCTATTTGACTTTGGTTCCAAGCGCCTGACCCTTCAGAATTACATCAATCCACTTCATTTGCAAAGCCACTGAATTAACTCTCAATGGAAGCACCTCTCCCGATCCCCTCTAAGAACTACCCATACACATTCTGCCAGATGCTGTGTAAGACCCAGTTCATGAGAGAGATCGGCATTCTTCCTGGGGATCAGGTAGGGTAGACATTTTGCTGCTGAGGAAGAACCAGGAGACTTCAGATTTCTTAAAGTGCCCCAATACTCTTCCAAGGAAAAGACATGAGCATCATTTCTAGAGATCTTGTGAACTGTCAGGGAGAAGTTCTTCCAGGAAGTCTCTGAACCGTGTTGGCTACAGTCTGAAGCAGATCAAGCAGAGGGCACAGTGGCACCTCTGTGGGATCAGCCAACTATGGCGAATAGCTCTTTCTGGCCCCTGGTAGGCCTATCCTTCCTGAGCAGAGGAGGAAAAGGAACTCAGGAAAAGGAGGTTAACAGGATGATCTACAGTCCATGTCTCTGCAGTTCGTCCCAGAGCTGCAACTGGTACCCATCATCTGCCTCTTCCACTCTCTGTTCTAAGACTCCCCTGACCTTCAGCTACCACCTCTGTTGGCTTAGGTGGTGTAAACTAACCCTCATCCCTGAAAGGTCTGAGCTCCTAGTAGGCATACCCTTCTCAGGCTCGGTTACTATGCTTGTCCATTCACAGTCACAACTGAGCAAGGGAATACCAATAAGCGTCCAAGTGGATAACCTGAGCAACGCCTATCTCCCCCTTTTTGCCCTCCTTGTATAATGGAGGCTCTACCTCCACCTGATCACCAGGGTCAGTCACCCTGTCTGGATGGTGACTTCTTTTCTTGCCTGATGGTCCTGGACACAAGGAGTTCCAAGTGCCTGGGCTGCAGTCGTACCTTATACTTCAATGGGATCCTTGCTGTGTCCTCTGGCAAGAAGGAACCCTCCTCCCTCCCTATACCCCAAGTCTCCCTCCTCTTGGAACCTGGACCTTCAATCTTGGAGAGCTGAATTTGAGATGGTAAACACAAAGTCCCCCGTGGGTCCCTGGGAATGATGGTAAGTGGGATCACACCTGCTTCTACCCCTTGGTTTCTAGACACATGGGTTCTTTCTATAGGGAGAATGACATATAGAGTTCTTTCATTTAGTGTGCATTCTAAATCCTGAATTATAGAGTTCTATTTAGTGTGCCTTCTGAATCCTGAAGGATGGCACCATCCTCACAGAGTATTGTCAGAGTTGGTGCTCCAGCTGCATATATAGCAGGCCATTACTTTGGTTTATCAGGACAGTTCTCTGTTGTGCTGTAAGCAGGTGGTACACCTTGTTTTAGAATCCTGGGAACCTGCAGTGTGATTTTCTCATGGCAGTGTATGCGAGCTCCGCAATGCCCCCTTTCCCACCACTGACATCGCCAACACCCTAGGGTCTGCCCGACACTATGATCCAAGTGTAAGGGTCATTTCCCCTACAGCCTGGACCTGTTGCCGAGCTCTTTTCTGCTCTCAGCCTCACACAAAGTTAGCAGCCTGTTTCACTTCATCCAGTATATGGGTTGGAACAGTATACCTAGATTTGGAGAGTGGTCTCTAAAACCCCAAGAGACCTACTGGGTATTGTGATTCTTTGCGGTTATAGATGCAAGATGCCACAAAGTGTCTTTTCCTTTGCAAAGATGATGCCCCAGCGTGCTTTGACCTCTTGATTCTAAAATTGTTACTGAAACAGCAAGTTCTCAAAATCCTTGTAGAATTTATCTCCCACCCTCTGAGGTGCATGTGTCTTACCAAGACCTCCTGCATGCTAGCCCCCTCTTACTCATCATGCATGAGCAGCATGACATTGTTGATGTAATGGATTTCTTGTTCTGCAGGATGCTCGGCCAGTTCAGTCTTTTTGAACTATAATATAACAGAACAGTGGAGTTTACATAGTTCTGGAAGAACACTGAGTACATATTGTTGAGTGCTCTGTGTGAATGCAAAGTGCTTCTCATCCTCTTTCCCCATTGAGATGTAAAGTAATGTATTTGCCAAGTCAATGGGCCCATGGCACGCACCTGATGCACCTGAGCGCATTAAATTGCTCTAGCAAGAATGCTGTGCCTGCCACAGTGGCTGGGATCAGGACTTCCTTGTTGAGCTCATGGTGGTCTACAGTCATCCTGCAGAATCTCTCCAAATTCTGTAGAGGCAAGGCAAGTGAACAAACTAATGACATAACACGACAACCACTCCTGCATCCTTAGTATGCTTAAGGGTGGCATGAATCTTCTCCATCACTCTGGGATGCAATATTGTTTAGGATTTGTTATTCTGTTGGGGGAAGGGACAGTTGAAACAGCTTCCTTTTGGCCTTGCTTACAATGATAGCTCTTATTCCACAGGCCAAGTATGCAGTGTGAGCATCACTCCACGTCAAGGATGTCATTCCCAATCACATATCCAGCGACTGGAGAAATGACCACCAGGTGTGTCTGCAGATTAGTGGGCCCAGTGAGAGCTGGACCTTGTCTAAGTGCCCATTTGCAACCTCCCTCCCAAACACTCCCATTTAACCAGGGGCCATGATGAAGATAGAGATTTGGGGTACTAATGTCAACTTATATGTTGTATCTTAATAGTTCTTGAAATGGCTGGGTTCTCTCCTTTCCACAGAGTATAGTGTTGAGTAAACAGCCATACGTCTTTTTGGGAAAGAACTGGTCAAATTGTGAGAATATATACTTGTGGTGTTGCAGATTCTTTGGGCATTTGGCCAGCTCTTCAGTCAATGGATTAAGAGTGTAAAAACTATCTTAGGTCCTGGAATCAGGCAAAAGATCTTGACTCTGATGACTACTCTGTCTCCTGTTCTTCATTCTGGCTTTCTTTTGATCATATTCATGGGGCAAAATAGATATTAAGCCAGGAAGTGTACTGCTTAGTATCTGACATGTTCATCATTTCCAGTCATCTCCACTGTTCTTTGAAGGCCATGGCCTCTTGGATTAAACGGTCAACTTGCCAACCATTAGGTGGTTAGGTGCTGCCCTCTGGCCTCTATTGTTTGGGTTGGGGTGGGGGTGTGGAATAATCCTCATCGCTAATCAGTGAGCCAAATTCCGTGAACACCCCTCCTGTCGTCAGCACTGTCCTGCAGGGGAGCCGTCACTGTGCTTAGTGATGCTGTGCCCCTCTCACAGGTGCGTCCCCACTGGCCTTCATGAAGCTGTGTCCTCCAGGCCTTCTCATGGGCATGGTGTTCTATTCCTTTTCTGGACTCATCATACATGATGCCCAGCATGCCCACTTCCCTTGGCCCCTTCATCCCTTTCTCCGCTGTCTGCCAGGGCAACTCAAGCATTTCACTTAGAAACCTAAGAAAGCCCATGCTGAACAGGTGTTCAGTGAGTTTCCACTGTCCCACGAGGTCCTTGCTAGAGTGTATTCCGAGAAAGTGTCTCCAAATTGACAAACTCTCCTTTATCCCATTTTTTTTTCTTGAGGAAGATTGTCTCTGACATCTGTGCCAATCTTCTTCTATTTTTTCTATGTGGGATGCCACCACATCATGGCTTGATGAGCAATGTGCAGGTCCATGCCCAGGATCTGAACCTGTGAATCCCAGGCCACCGAAGTGGTCTTATGCCACTGGGCTGGCCCCTCTTTTACCCCATTTTAATTCAAGCCCCTTTGATCAAGCATCTTCGCAATGTGGTCCCACATGTACTGCCGTGGCTCCTGTGGGCACATGCTGGTTAATTTTTGCACAGACCAGCTCTGGTTCCCCTGCCTCATCTTCTCATGCACCCACACAGTGGGAATCTGATTACCCCCATCAGAAGTGCAGGCTGCTTGGTAATAACTTCCTGAGCTTCTCAGTGCCGTGAAGCTGAGACTGTCCTGCCTTCAGAGCCCAGACTGGTGAGAATCAGGGCTGTGCTCCAGGAAAGCTCACTGTGAATTCTCCAGGAGATGCTGGCCTCTGAGCTCAGCTGTACATCGAGGCCAAATGATTCCCAGGAACAAGAATTAAGAATCCTTGGGCCTGCTCCACCAGGGGGGAAGCGATCTCCTGAGAAGAGTCTCAGTTTTACAAAGCTGGGTTCTCCATGACCATGATGTTGCTTTCTTAGCAGGATGAGGATCTTGGCTTTTTGTAACCACAGGCAGAGGTGCCCAGCTGATGTGGGGTGTAGGCATATTAGAGGGTCTAGGAACCACAAGAATGGAGTTCCTGTGGCCAGATTGGCCATGCATGCACTCCCCCTTCCTCCCTGACCCAGGGGCTGACCCCGGCTCATCTTGTCTCCTTGCAAATAAGGTTTGTGCTCAGTCTAATCCTGACCGCGTTGGGGGCCTCTTGACTCCACCTGGCTCCTGCTCTTGGGTTAAGGTCCGAGTATTTCACCCCACCATATTCCACAGAACCAAGGAGTGTCTCTATCTTTATTTCTCAGCCCCAAACCTTTGCAGGAATATGGAGAATGTATACCAGGCATTTCAGAAGCCCTAATAGGATCATTTAATTAGGACTGAACATGAACTTGGAGATGAACACTCTTCGACCTGCCTGCTCCTTCACTAGCTCTGTGGTTCTCAGACACTCAAGACCCCTTGGAAATCTCTCCCAGCCATCAAGCATGTCCCCAGATGTTCAGCCAAAATGGCACCTCCTCTGACAACAGGCTCTACTTTTACACATGGACTGGTTTCTCTCAACAGCAATCAGAACAATGAAGAACAAGGACACAGAATCAGGAGCCCCACTTAAATTTAGGAAGTTAGGTAAAAGCATCATGTGGCAGCGAGAACACCTTAGCCAGGTCAGTGGAGCTCCTGTCCTGGCTCCTTGTGCCCACAGCCCTGTCTGGGTGATGTCCTGACCACACACCCCACTGGTCCCCTCACCCACGGGTTTCATTTCCGAGTCTGTAAAGTACTTATCAGTTCGTTCCTCTGCTCTCTTCTTTTGGCAATTTAGAATTTCCTTTAATTCATTTGTCATGTGATACACTGATTTTCACTGGAACATATACTCTAAATTATTTAGCGCTATACCAAGTTTTCCTTTTTGCTATAAATTATTAGCATAATCACATCTGATGAAATGTTTACAGAAAAGTGGTAAAGTAGGCCAATATAAGACTATAGAGATTTTCCATATTCTGGCCATGATCAACCTATGATACTCTTTTTTCTATTTTACAATATTACACTAATCTGGAATTTTGTTTGAATTTGCATAGAGTATTGTGATGATTTATAAGGCTTGTTTGCTCAGAACATCTTTTAATAACTTAAGAAACTCTTACCAAGAAAAAATTGCACCTACCTCCAGATTACCCAGCAAATGAATCTTACAGACTGATTTTTAGTTTGAATTCTCTGTTTCTTAGTTTACTTAAATTAAGCCTTAAATTACTTAAGTCTAAGTGTCCACATGAGTAAGGTGAGGTTTATAAGAGTAACTGCCTAGCAGATCTGGAGTGAGAATTAAAAGACACAATGCCTATAAAGTACTTACCAATTAAGTGGCTTCTATTTTCATGTCTTATCCATAATGTCTATGGTGATTGATGATTAGAATTTATTTTTACACAAACTGCAATTCCCTATTTTCAGCAATATAGCAGTGATATATGGCTTAATACAATTGGTTGGAAAAGAGAAACTATGGCATGGCTTACAATATTGTGTTTTTCTCCAAGTGAATAAATGCTAATGCAAAGGTGTTAAGCTATCAGCTTTAACTTTCAGGCATTTTGCAGTTTTTTGCTCCTTTAATATTATGAAAAAATTTAAACATACAGAAAAATGAGAATAGCTTTATAGTGATCCACCACTTTGTTACTACAATAACATTTTAATAGTTGCTTTACCACATATCTTCCAATCATTTATTTTTGATGCATTTCAAAGTGAGTTACCGCCATCAGCTGTCTTTGCCCTAAATACTTATTTTAGTTAATATGCATATTCTAGTTCAATATTTGTTTACAGTTCTTATTTTTCCCTTTGAAGTAAAAACCACAGATATGATGAAATACGCAGATCTTAAGTGTGTTGTTCAATCAGTTTTGGTAAATGCATGCACTAGTAACCCAAACCCCCATCACAACACAAAGTCCTCACTACTCCAGAAACTTCCCTAATGCCCATTTCCAACCAACCCCCTTTTCCATTTCCTTAGGGACAACCACCATTTGGATTTTTTTTCACTACAGATTACATAGAGTTCTAGAACATGCAAAAATAAACAGAATTATATAATATGTACTCTTGTATAAGGCTTTTTTAAAAAATAGATTTTAAGAGTTTCAGTTTTTATAAATCCAGAGATTTCATGTGTAAATCCAAACTTCCAACATTCATTGAAAAATAGAATGATCAGGCAATACTATTTGAGTTCAAATACAGTAAAAATAGCTTTGGGCTGAGGAGCCATTTCCCCCTTTCAGCAGGGCATGAGCTCTTGTTGGGTACTCACCACAGGATAACCGGCTCTCTTCCCTGACCTAAACCCTCTGCCTGGCTTCAGAGATACTAGAGTTTGTAATCTCTGCATTGAGGAAAGGAAGAATCTCCATGATATACATTTCACACTGTTTCTCAGGTTATAGATACGTATGAACTAGTTCAAAGGTGTGCACAAAGATGAAAGTGACAAGGCGGGCTCTGGATAGGGTATCCACATCATCTATTGCTCAGCAAATTGTAGGATCTGATTCTCAGCTTTAAAGTCTACCTATGCTAAAATTTCAGGATGCGAAGAGTTGACCAGACTGTCAAGACAAGCTAAGCTCCTATGTAGAGATAAGTCTCTCAATTGGGTTGGCAATTTATAAACTGAACAGGAGATATACTTTCCATTCAGAAAAGTACCTAGTCGTGCACTCTGGTAACAAGAAACTCAGCAGGTGCTCTTCATGGTCTCTTCTGCTCTTGTATTGTCACCTTCTTCGTGTGAAATTTGGCTGCTTTCTACAGATAACAGGTGGGATCCATGACAGACAGTTTGAGGGTAGGAACAGGGAGGGTCTTTCTAAGGAACAGTCCATTCATCTCAGGGATGACTTTGATCACAGCCTCAGAAGAACCAGAAAATGCAGTGATATTATTGAAACTCAAGGCTTTCACACCAGTCTGTCAGACGGGTCGTCCACAGCCTTCTGGGTGGCAGTGATGATGTGAACTGTGGACATGAGTTCCTCCATTGTACCCAAGATGACCTTGACTGAGGGATGCAAGCAGTTGGGAGTGCAAGAAACATTGCTGACGGTCCTGAGAAAATTGTTATGGGAGAGAATCATGAGCATAAGAAACATAGGGGTATCAGAAGAAGAGGTAGAGGTTGTGATCCCTTTGGCTGCCCCCTTCAAGAGTGCCTCAGCCTTCTCTACGGTGTTGAAGATACCACTGGATTCTACAACATATTCTGCACCAGCATCCACCCCAGTTGATACAGGTCGGATCTCATTCCTTGAGGAGGGAACTGCACTTTCAAATAACAAGCCTTGTTTTCCCAGCCTCAATGGTTCTATTGAGCTTGCTATGGTAGGAATCATTCTGAAACCCACAGACGATGTATCTGAGATCAATGAAAGCATCATTGATTAGAATTTACTGCTTTGCCACTATAGATAGTGAGAAGCACCCAAGACAACCAGATCTGTTTATTCTGACATTCACCATGTATCCAAGGGTTGTGGCTGGCATATCAGAGAGGTGCAGCTGAGAGATGGAGTCTTGTGGCAGTTCTCCCACTGGGCAGGCAGTGCTAGTAGTCCTGGATACTGATGACTGGAAGTTTCCAATCTCAAATGGGAGGAAGCACTTGGGAAGACTTTGGGCAGAGAGGAGGGGAGTTCCTCAAGAGAAAGCTCTTTCTCTTCTTGGGTAATTTCCCTAAATTCAGCTTCTGGCGTCTCTGGCGGTTGCCTCAACTTGTACCCTCTTGCATCTCTAGAAATCCATTTTTCCCCAGTTTTTCCTTAATTTGCATTACAAGGAGGAGGAACAAGTGATAGACTGTTTTAACATCTCTATATTCTTAATGTAAAAGCAGAGGAAAAGAGCAAGAGCAGCTTAAAAAATAAACCAAACTCCCCAAAACCTCCTTAGTAGAAAAGATATTTCCTTTCTTTGTCCAAGTCAGTGTTATCCTTGCAGAAAATGTAGATTTCATGTAGAGATTAAGTTTGTGCATCCTTTTGAAGTTTAGTTACTAATAAACACTACTGTAATTTAGCACATGATGTAACTCTAACATAGTTTGAACTCCTGATTCTCTCAAGCCATGAAATAACAGTTTGCCTAGTCCTCGACAATCCTCTTGTGTTTATGTCAACCATGGCTATGCAGAGGGTCCATCTATGTAGGTAGACCTGCAGTCAGGAAACTGAACAATAGAGTTGGCAGGAACCCACTGCATCACCAAAAATCAAATCAACATGTTCATACCCATAATTCCTAGTAAAGAATCTCTAAAATAACCATTTGAAAAAAATGTTTATTCATGGATATTCAGGTAGCTCACATTCTGAGCTTTCTTCTCTCAGATATTTCACATAGTAAAAAAAACAATCCTTTCATCTAGCTCTTCAGATAACATTAGAAGAGGCACACATCTCTAAAACAGACTTTTGTCTATGTCATTATGAGTAAGGTATTAGCAACCAAGTACTCGGGAGTTTATTGACAGTTGTTGCTTACAAAAAGGTGAAAACTTTCAGGGAATAAAACATTTCCTTGAGGATAACACAGCTGGAAGAGTAGTCATGCACCTCAAATCATGGGTCCTGATGACACTTCAGTTAGAACCCACTTATCAGAACTATACAAGTGGACATGATCTTCCCTTTGAGGATATGTTAAGAGGGTGGGTACAGGCACCTTTCTGGCTTAGAGTATGGCACATAGCTCTAAAAACCTCCCGAGTTATGTGGGCATGACTCTTAGCTTAATGCTCTTGCAAGAAGAGTGGAGGGATTCCTAACTTTATAAGCTTGTTAAGGCTGGCCTTATTTCCAGACTGGTCATTCTGAATTCATTGGATTTATACAAGTCTTTATATATCTTCCATGAATGGGCTTATCCTCTAGCCACTATTTTTTTAAACTGGAAATTTAGTAAAGATCAGAGAATTTTGAATCTATGAATTTATTGCTTCTCCAAAAAAGGGTAAAACCCATGATGGCTCCTGTGTAATACCATGTGACCTACTGATCATGGAGACATAATACCCAAGTTCTCGTATGCTTTAAGTATTCAAGCCTGAGGAGGGAATTAGTGATTAATAAGCTAAAGATTCTAGATGTGTTTTTCTTTAGATTGGCTCCGTGTTCAGTAATCAACTCTCCCAAATGTACCTTGACAAGGATCACCCACCCCAACTTTTCAATGTCCTATTAGAATCTAAGGGAGCAGAGCTCAGTACACAGTGTGGCTCCTGCTTCTAGCCTCTCTAATTTCATGGGTCACAATCCCCACATTAGATGAAAACCTTCAAGTCAGCTCTATTCTTCCTTCTGCCTCCCATACAGATCAGAGCATAGATGATCCAGGGAAAGCTGAGAAAATTCTACTTTTCATCTTCAGTCATTTCACCCACCTTCTCTTGCCTTCACTTTCCTTGTTATCTAGTTAAGACCCTGCTGCCAATGGATTCAGCTTCATTCACCAATCTCTCCAGCCCCTCAACCTCATAATCTAACAGAAGTTATTCCAAGGCTTGGCCATCCTTTGAGGGAATCTGGGTCTATTAGGAGACATGTAGCCTGGAGTTTCTCTGGCACATCACACTACTTCATCATGCCCTAATGTATGAGCTAATTCAGCCAAGTCCTCTCTATGTTTGAATTTCATTTTAAAAGAACAGTGAACAGAGACCAACACGAAATGGAAACTTCTTCATAAAACTGGGCATCTGGATTGATCTGTCTTTGAAAGGGAATCTGAGAAACTCTAGAATGATTAGTAATATCAACTCTCAGACTAACAACCCTCAGGATGTTTCCATACCCAGTGCATGGACCAGTCAGCTCCATGAGCCCAAACATCATCTAGATCTAGATGAATCTAGATATCCCCCTTTAAATAATGTCTTGCTGCCCAGCTGTGGGGAGTGAGGCTGACAGCCACTTCCAGCTGTCAGCTCCTTCAGGGCCTTCCTCACTTGAGCTTCTTTTATTATGACTCTACCTTTCTCAGGTGTTCAACATCCGATGACTGACAAAGGTGGGGGTATAAGGACCTGGCTGTTTTGACCCAAGGCTTTGTTGAACCTGCATCCAAGGGCCCAATCCTACTTTCTCCCTTTTCTTTACCCAGGTTCTACACCTAATAAACATCCTTCCTATTAGACCATTTCTCAACATCTGCTTATGGAGAACACAACCAGTGAAATATACAGATGACAGACATACAAGATTCAGAGAAAAAACGTACTTGTTAGGAAGGAAAATGATACTTGGTCGTTCTGGTATTTTGCATTTGTTCTTTTTGTCTGTGTGCAGACATAACTACAGGGGGGTCTTGTTAATGCCTCCTTCCATCATTGTAGTCAAGTGACCCTATTTAACGTTGGTATTCTGTAAAACTGTTAGCTCTAGTCTTGCTACCTGTTGAAAGCTATCAAGAATGCTTCCTGCCCCATTCGATCTTATCGTCCCCTTTTGGCCAAAGGCAGAAGAAATAAGACCATCCAGATACTCACCAATTGCAGCAATTCCAGTTAGACGGTTGTCCTGGGAACATAGTCTGTAGTTAGACTGAGTTACTCACACTCCTTCTATTGTATGATAAGTTGTAGAAACACCTGACTTGACAACAGATGTATAGTAGCTTTGAAGACTCTAAATAGGATTCATCAGCCAACTGTAAGAGGAAACTACTACAAACGAAAGATTTACTAGTTCTTATAAACAGGACTAATAGCCAGGGGCTTAGGTTACTAAATTCTGGTGTTGAAAACATGTCCAAAATCTAGCTCTCTGTCATGGAGGACCAGGTGGCTTTTTCTTTTAGCCTAGTTATAAACTGTTGTACCTGATTGGTTGTATTTATGTAGTTCCAGCATGAAGTGTTCATGCTAGCCCATATTCTTCCTTGTCCAGCTATGAGAAAAATCAAGTACTACATGATTTCTCATCACAACAATGGCTAATGAATTTAAACTGGATTGTTGGGCCTCCAGAGAAGACCTTGTGTCACAAATGTCTTTTTCTAGAGATACAAATTAGACCACTTTCCATTTGTATTACTCTTACAATGGGAATCAAAGCTTGCATAGCATGCATGAAAAGTGAATTATTGCTCTTGGAAATTCTCCTGAGTAGCCACACTTGCCTCATTTTGGAGGTTTTTGGGTCCTTGGGGAAGAATGGTCCACTGGAGGGAGGTGGTTTTAAATATCTGCAAGTCTAAGAATTACACCCAATACACATGGTGCATTAGTGTGCGGGGTAGGGGGGGGTAACTGTAAACCTGATCTCTGCATAGAAGCAGTACCTGAATTGGATACACATGGTGTTGAGAGTCTACGTATTGTTTATCACGGGATTATTCTCTATGCTTACCCTACAGGTAGGCAGATTCTTGGAGTGGATTAAACAGTTCTTGGAAAGCAAGCAGGGATCTCTGAAGAGAACAAAGTGACTATTGCAAATATTGCTCACAACTAGCATATATTCCTGATGGGCTGGGTTTTGCTGACAGAGTTGGAGTGAACTCAGCAGAAGTCCCAATTGTTGTAAGAGTAGAGATTGGGATTAATGATATGAGGGGAACTTAAGTAGCAGAAGGCATCTGTAGAAGGACATCTACCTTCTGAAGCGTTTAAAGGAGGAGCTATTAAATCGATCTGCAGCATGAGGATGGGGATGACTGTTCCTCCAGTGTGGTGTAAGGCCTAAAATGGAGGCCCAATATTAAGTGCTGCCTTGATAGCTGGTGAAACTGGGAGGGCTTTGAATGGCCTAACTACAAGTGTACCTCCCAACTCTGCCCCTGTGGATAAGGTCCCCCAGCCAAACAACACTCCTTATTCAGGGACCAGGCACTGCTCCTGCTTATCCGTGAGTGCTAGGTTTTAGTTCCCAGCCAGCCCATGGAATTATTCAAACAAGCCAATGACATCCTCCCACAGGAACCAGGGGGCACCCAGCCCCTTGTTATTACAGAGCCTGCTTCCCAAAGCCCCTGGTTGTTCACTCTGTTCCCCCATGTGGCCCTGCATGGCACAGTGTCCTCCTTGCCTGGATTGTATGAGAAACTTCTGTTGATTTCATCTGTCCAGTTGTATTACCACAGAATGGTAATCTCTCCCTCATCAATGGGGTGAAGAGATGATTAAAAATGCAGTCAGTTAAATTCACACCAGTAGCCATGGTCTGAGGAAAAAAACACCTAAGATTGCTTTGTTTTAGCTTAAGTGTCAGAAGATGACCATAATGGATCAGAAGTAAAAAGATGAAGATAAACATACAGAGAAATGTTTAGTTGGCTGCTAGGGAGTGTCAGAGTATAATAACAGACAAGATTAGTAGTAGATGAAAGAGAAAGACAGATGTTGGGGAAATCAGAGAGTCAATGTTATTTCATTGTCTTGAGAGAAGCAGTCTGTTCCTTGCAGTCATCAGCTTGATTTGACAGGTTTGGCTGGAAGCTGTTTACACTCTGCACAAGTCTCATCTACCAGAAGATTCTGAAAGTTGGAGAAAAGAAAACTTACTGGCTAGGGACCTTGGGATGCAAGGAACAACCCAGCAGTGAGTTTCCTGGGTTTTTGTCTGACCTCCTGTATACCTTTGCCTGGGCACGAGGGAGGTCTGCAGCCAGGAAATGTCAACAGGCACAGAGAAGAAATAACCCCAAGGAAAATCTATTCTCTCTAACCGAAGGCCTGGGAAAAGGACACCCAACACCATACACACCCTTTAATCACACATGCCTGTTTTCGAGGTGAGAAATTCAAGCCCCTCTCCCACCTTTATGAGCACTGCAGCAGAGTTCACAGGAAGAACATTCTCTCCACTCCCTGCAGTAATGAGGGGGCGCCCCTCTGTCTCAGAGCCTGTGGGCAGAATGCTGACTTCCACCACACTCCCCTCCTGTGGGAAGCAGCACTCCTGTCCCTCCCCTTCCCCAGCTGGTGCTGAAGAGACCCTGGGGAGAGTCTTGTCATCTGAGTAACACAGGTGGGATCCACCAGAATAGCACTGCAGGAGCTTTATTAACTGAGTTGACATTTGATCCATAGCCCAAAAAAGTGATGCGCATTCTCAACAATCAGGTTGACTTACTGCTAAAATGGAAGATTAATAGGAATCAGTCTTATGACACTGAACAGCCTAAGGTACGGCTCAAGATTACTCATACCAAGAGCCAGAGACATTTCAGCTTGAATGAAAAAAAGACAAGATGAACACTGAGAAGACACAGATATTAGAATTATCAGAAAAGGATTTTTAAATGCTCCAGGCAACAATTATGAACACTTGAAACAAATGGAAAGAAATAGAAAATCTCAAGGAAAAAGATATAAAGTGGAACCGAATGGGAGTTTTAGAACTGAAATATATAATATAAAATTAGAAACTCATTGGATGGACTGAAAGAATGGAGAGGACAGAGGGAAGAATCAATGAACTTGAAGGCAGATCAATAGAAATAATCTATTTTCTCTCTGTTCAGATTAGGTCAACAAAACTAAGCCATCTGTGGAAGCAGGACACACCTTGAAATTATTGATGTGATCCTATCCTAGTAATATGCAGGAATTTGGGTCAGCTTTGAGCTTCTAGATTCTATTCTCACTATATTTCCTCATTGAACTCAGGTATCCCAAAAAGATTTATGGAGCAAACCTGCTAGAAAAGTTCCTTCAGGAGAGTCAATAAGATTGACTGTCTCCGGGGAACTCTAGTCAAGTTCCGGGAGAAAGATCTGATTGGGCAGAACATCTACACTGAGCTGGCATCCTGTGTCCTTGTTCAGGTTAAAGCCTGGGAGACAAGTAGATTGACTCTTCCTAGCACAAGGCTGTCCCTCCTCTACTTGGAGGGGGAAATGATGGAAAGCCCCAGGTACAGCCACATCCACAGAGGCCCTGGGGTAGGGAGGCCCCAGAGCCAGCCCTGACCACTAATATCTCTAGGCAGGTGCTCTTTCAAGCAGCTCCTGCTTATGGGGTTGGTACCTCTGCCTAGTGAGAGGTCACACCTTTGCTGAGGGCAGGTCGCCTTCTCTAGTCAGAGCTCTGCTTTACCCGTGTTGACAAGCTAGGAGACCTCCATTTCCAGCAGTCAGAAAGGCTAAGAATCTGGCTGTGCTTCAAGCACACGCAATGAGGATTCTCTAGGGAGAAGCATGCCCCAGAGTCACTGCTGTGTTGAGTGATCTAGAACTCGTCAGGTTATCCTATTAAAGTGAGGGGCAAGTTGCTGCCCTCACGCTAACATGAAGGAAGAGGCATTGCTTGGTAGGCATCTTTAGAGTTGGAGAGCATAACACATTTGGGGATGCTGCTCAGATCCATCAAACAGTTCATTTGCACAGCTGCCATTGACTTGGACACACAGCAAGAGAAGGCTCTGCTTTGATATCATCCAGCTTACGATTAGAGTTGCCATGCTATAGTCTTTCCATCTCAATGAGTATAACATTGGAAGTATCTATGGTAGACAGAATTGCTTTATGGAGCCACCAAAAAGTGCCAGTTGGGTGATCACAACACAGATTCCTGGAGAGGAGCCATGTCTACTTCTGCCAGCAAACATTCTTCGTTTGAAAACAAACTCCTGGCTTGATCCTGGGTCCTGGTAGCAATAAACACCTAAAGATGGTTAATGAAATGCCTGGAACTGAAACCCTGAGTGCTCTTGGGGTCAGGTTGGCCAGTGTTGGTGTCAGAAGTCTGGGAGCCAAGTCTAGCCTGGCTGTAACTGTAGAAGAGTTACTCTGTCTTCACTGAAAGTACCCACTTTACTGTATATAGTTGGCTGATGAGCCGCCCAGCCTCAATTTTTGCAATTTTCTTTGGGCCTCTGAGATGGCAAATTCCACCCATCTCCTAGCCAGTCAGCTTCCTTTCTCCCCCATCCCAGGGCTACAAGCTCCCTTCCTGCTCTCTCCCTGGACAGACGCCTTTCAGGTCAGCTCTTTTCTCCGTCAGCTCAGCCTCCCCTGACTCCTTGCCGATGCCACCTGTCACCATAGACCACACCCCCTGCATCACTTTCCCTTCCCTTGGTTCCCTGTGGAAGTCTGTCAATAATTGTTGGCATGTATGCACTTATGAAAATACTCTTGCCTTGATTTTGGTGACGGTATCATGGGTCCATGCACACGTCCAAACTCATCGAGATAATTGCACATACTTAATGTGTATATTATATATTAAATATACCTTGAAAAAGCTGGAAAAAAGAAATACCCTTGTTTCTGATCCTCCAGATATACCGTCTCAGAAATTCCAAGGCCTTTTTCATGCTGTTAGCTGGCAAAAGACAGCCTAGGGCTACAAGGCACAATCCCTTTGACCTTGCCAAGGAAATCAAGGGTTCTTAGAGGAAAACAGGACTTCCCTAAGTAAGACGCCAGAGGCCAGCAGATTAAGTAGTAGCAGAGCCCTCTCCTGGTGAACACGGCACGTGGTATAAAGGTCAAAGCCCACACCCTAGGCCCAGACGGGGATTGACAAGACCAGATCCCCAAATGAAAGACGGCTCTGAGCTTCATCTTCTTAAACTTGGAGTCTTGTTACATTTGATTCTAGCATGAAACCCTGGTCATTTTTTGTGGCCAGAGTGCTTTCTCCCAGTCTCTGAAAAATTTACCTCACAATTGATCTCCTTGGGTCTTTGGGAGGTCCTCTGTTTGGAGCGAGGGAGGTCAGTGTTGGTGGTTCTAGGACAAGACGACCTGGCAGGAGAGGTGAGGAAAGGAGAAACCCTATTAGTGTGGTGCAGACCAACTCAGGTTAGGGATTCTGAAGAAAGGACCCTCATTTCTAGAGGAGATGCACGTTTCTAGATTTTCATCCTTTGAACCTATTACACATCATTGGGGGGAATCCATTT